>NC_054385.1:47693402-48293402 GCF_017654675.1 Xenopus laevis | reverse complement strand
GACAGTTTATTTCATATTAAGTGGCATATTAAACAATCTTACCAAACTGGAAAATATATTTAAGTAAATATTGTCCTTTTACATCTCTTATCTTGACACCACTGATTTGTGATGGTCTCTGTGCTGCCTCAGAGATCACCTGACCAGAAATACTGCAGCTCTAACTGTAACAGGAAGAAGTGTGGAAGCAAAAGGCAGACCTTTGTTTGTTAATTGGCTCATGTGACCTAACATGTATGGTTTGTTTGGTTTGATGTATGCACTGTGAATTGGAGGATTCCAGGGGAACTTAAAATGTCAATTTTCTATTTAGGATTACCCAATGGAACATACTGCTAAAAAAAAGTATATTATTATGAAAATGGTTTATTTACATGAAACAGGGTTTTATATATGAGCAGTTTTATTCAATATATTTTTATAGAGTTTTCCTTTAACTGACATTTCTTGATGACATTACAAACAGTGGAAATTGTGAACATTTTGTATTATCTTTATGGCTTCCCCCTGCTTTGTAGGGATCATTTAGCTTCATTTTCAGATCTTCACATTAAAGAAGGCTGTGGTTGTTAAGTGACAGTCTAGTTTGGGGTGTTTTGTTTGGTCATTAAGATCTGCAATATTCAGCATGTTACAACTCCTGTTGGCTATTAATTCCTAATGCGGAAATTAGAGTCAGGGACCTTAAAAATCAGTGTTTATCATTTGCCTTATCATAGTGGAGCGAGGGTGTCAAAACCTTTGCACATGTCACAGTTACTATTTTCTTGCTCTGATGTCAAACGATAACAATGCACTATATACTATTAAAATTCTATAATAAAATGGCCTGTATGGAACTGTTTCTGTGAACTATATGTGGTACCTATGCAACTAAATAAAACATTTCCTAATAAATTTTCAGATTTTTTATTTGTTTCTTGTCTACAATTTTTAGTACACTTTCCAATAAGACTTGTTTTGACATATTTTATGCAATAATACACATAATGGTGATATCTTCCAGTGTCCCAAAGTGACCTTACATTACGTTTGAGCATCCTGACAAGGATTCTCAGATTCTCAGATACTCCCATTCTATAACTTTAGATGTACACATTTCAGTGTCTGTTTCTAACTATAAACATAAAACATAAGCCCTGCCTCTCTCATTACAGATGCAAATCACTCAGTGTGAGACATGCAACTGTGAGAAAAACACTTCCTTTGTAATTCTATAGAACCTATTTATCAGACTGTCTCAAAACACTCTCAGCTTGATAAATAGGCTCTTTAAGACAACATTGAATGCCAATGTCTTTGTGACCAGCAAGCTTCAATTTTAAGTTATACATTTATAGATATGTAGACTAGTAACTATGTCACCAGGATTTTATAGTCCGTTTTCCTGTAGCAATCCGGTGTTCCTTATCATAAAGAGAGATGTCAGCATGATAAATTGACATCATTTTCTTTGAGATTTCTTGTAAGAATGAAGCTGTGGACGACACGAAAGAAGATACAAATGTGGAAAATTCATTCTGTCTGTGTAAATGCAGACCAAATAGATAAGCATTATGATTGCACTAATCTATAATTCATCCAATTGCTGTTTATCAGGAAAGTTCCAAAAATGCTCACCCTTGCGAGTTTCAAATCTTCTCTGATAATTTAAGCAAAATGGTTTTATCCCAGACCTGTTTTCATCCTCTCCAGAAACACATTTACTGGCTTATAAATAAAACAAAAGTACTTTTTGTAGGTTAAGCAGGATAAGTTTACAAGTATAGCCCCATAGTCAAATGACAGTGTTGTATTTCAGTTGTTGTATCAGTTTAACACCCAAATACGCATGGACTCTCTGGAATTATCCCTTGCAAACTCAGCGAAGGAAGGGTGTTGCAGAACTTCAGTCCTCAAGTTTGGTAAATCAGTTGGTCATCAGTGGTACCTAAACAAATGATAAATCTTTATTTACAGGAATATAGACAACTTCCAGGAGGACAGTCACAGCACAAATATTCAGCATATGTAGAACACAGCCAGTGCTTTACCCATCAAATGTCAAATGATTGGTGTCCAATCCCAAGTATCAGGCCCTTCAAATTGAACCTAGGTTACACCTAAGTCTGTACACTAGAATCCCTGCTCTATGGGTGGTACATCCAGGACTTCTAATTTGACTCTGCAGAGTCTCAGGTTGCTCACAAGCTAATCTGAGCCTATCTCTCATTCCTGGAGTGAGCTATTACAGAACTAACCTCAGACTACACGTACTGGGCCTACCTCTGATCAGGCCCTAACCTGCATCCACTTTCCAAGAAGGTATACTCCCAAGAGTCTGAGCACTCTGCCTTCCCATTATTTAGAACACAACCATGACATCTACTGGCCAGTTAATAAACTTCCAGAAAATGCTTTAAAACCCTGGATAGGTAAACAACTTCCCCTCCCAACTCTAAATTAAGTGGAACATGATAACTATGTATAAATATATGAGGGGACCACATAATAATCTAATTTTATACTATATTCACTAATATATTGTTCCAGAAGACTTGAGGGAATTCACTGTGATAAGAAGAAAGGAGATTTCATCTGTACTTTTACTGGCAGATACAAATAGGGTTGGATATATCTTTTTAGCAAGGGTTACTGAAATTAGATCAGAGTTGATCCAAGGACTGGACAGCTAGCAAAAATGTGGAACCCAATGAACATCTTTCTTTGATCTAAATGCCCATGTTATAATTTGAGGAAACAATTGCATAAATAAGAACAAAAATTTGGTTTTTGAAATTGATTATGCTTCATTAAACCATTGCAAAATGTTATTACACATAGGTGCATATTTATTGAAACTCATTTTTTTTCTTTTAAAAGGGAAAAAAACGATTTTTTTTAAAGATTTATTAAACCCTAAAGCTGCTAAAAATCTGAATCCAAAAGTACTTCAGCTAAAACCTGTCAAGGTCATGTAGAAGTCAATGGCAGATATGTCAATTTGAAGATGTTTCTTCATGATTTGTGCTGCTTTGCGTACGATAAAGTTGAGGTTTTTGGACGACAACTCAAAATAGTTGTATGTTTCGAGCGACAAATTAAAAAAGTCATATGATTTGAATTGTTGCATGATTTTTTAGAGTCTTTTCCCGCACTGACTTTTTAGATCTTATTTTTTTGATAAATTAGGTAAATTCATGAATTAGAGTTAGGTCGACTTGGTTTTACTAAAAAAATGGGAAAAAATCAAGTTATAGCAAATCCGGCCTAAGGGGCATATTTATCAAAAAGCAAATTTAGAGCTCAAGATAAGTCTGCCAGAGTGAAATTCTTCCACCTTCAACTTAATTCTACGGGATTTTTAAAGACCCATTTATCAATAGTTGAAAGTGAGAGTTCATCCTTTTTACACTCTTAAAAATCCCAAACAATTGAATTGAGAGTGGAGGAACTTCACTCGGGCAGACTCTCTTGAGCTCTAAAGTCACTCTTTGCTAAATATACCCCATAGATGGAACTTGTACCCTGTCAAATTCTGAATAATGATTGGTTGAGCAAGAGTGCTAACATCCACTTTTAATAAATAGTCTTTGTATGGGTATTATGTAGAAACGACCAGATTAGCCTATACATTAGTCCATCATTTTTTGTTTGCCTTACTCATCCTGTGATTGGGTGCAGCTACTTTATTTGCACCAATTTACTGGTCCTAAACTTGACATTGTTAGCCTCATCCTGAGTGGCAATGTGCTGGAAAACTCTGCACTGCCAATGCTCAAAAATTCCAAGCAAGATGTATATTTATTTAAGTGGCCCCATGCTTTGAAACACATCTGGTTTACTGAAGTGTACCTGTTTGTATCAACATAGCACAGATGGCATAATGGACAATATCATACAATTAATGCATTTGGACTTAAGGTAAATCCAGCAATTTTCCTATTTACACAGATTACTAAAACTGACTAGTTATTGTGATTTATAAATGATTTTCTCACTCACCCCCCAAAAAATGTACAAAAAGTGAATGCATCATCCAGAAATCTCCAAATTAAGGGAAGGCCATCTGCAATAGAGATTTTAATCAAATAGTTGAGACTTGTTTTTTTTTTTCAATTGATTTTCCTTTTCTCCATAATAATAAAACTGTACCATGTATTTCATCGAAACTAAGATATAAGATAGAATGCATTCTTATTAGACAAAACAATCCTACTGGGTTTAAATTACTTTTAAAGTAGACCCAGACACAAAAATCTGTATAATAAAAGTCCTTTTCAAATTAAACATGAAATCCAATTTCTATTTTTTATTAAAGCATTCATAGCTATTGTAAGCTCATTTAAAAAATTTCAGCTGTCGATCAAATATTGTCTACCTTAGGCATAGAACAGGGCAGACAATTACTTTCACTTTCCATTCAACACTTCCTAGATGTCACTGATCTCCCCACATTCCCTGCTCTTTTCACCATTTAATTGTGTAACCACGGCATGGGGATGGACATCAGGTCCCCCATTCTGATGCACAAACAAGATTCTGAGATGATACAAGGCTTGCCTTAATAATAGTGTCCACAAAATGGCTGCTGCTTGCTTGTTATAATTATGAATTCCCAGACTGAAGGAAACAAGATTCAAATAATATATAGTGTAATTAAAGTTCATTTTGCTTGACTAATGTGATAAAATAGGATTTTAAATATTTTTTTGGGATGACTGGTCCCCTTTAAGTAGACTATGGGGAAAATTTACTAAAGAGCGAAGAGCATTTTTTTTGTGAAAATTCGCCAAAATGACAATTTGCAGGGACATCAGCGATTTACTAAAAGGCAAGGAAGACAAATTTCAAGTGAAAAAGCTAAGTACTAGAGAAGTTTCACATTTCGACAGACATTTTTGCTTAGACGAATGATCATTAATCCACAAATTTAAGTGTGAACTTTCCAATATGTTACCCTTTTCACCAAAGTATATGTCACCAGATTCTACCTGGTGAATTGATAAAATGAAGCTACATCCTCATCATTATTATATCAGTGACATCATATCTTATATGCCAAAAAAGTAAAAAAATGCTGGCATTTTGTAAAATTTTAATGTGGGATTATGTTTACAAGTTGTTAAATATATCTTATTTAAACTTTATTTGTAATTATTTATTTATAGTTTTCATAAGGAGTGAGGGTATGGGGTAGAGAAAGAAGAAGAATGGGGGTAGTAGGGGGGTCAATAGCTTTTGCAACATACACGTGATCTGCAAAAGTGATCAAGCAAGTTCTGACAAGTCATTACTCAAAAACAATTTTTATAATTGTTCCAGCACTCAAACAATACAACAATGTGAATGGAATCTGTGTTAAAATATAAGTTACTCGTAAGTCTCGGTTAGAGTAGGCTAATGAGTGTGTGAATTATCTTAAAGATTTGAAGAAGTTTATCCAGGGGGACCATATTTTCCAGTACCTTGTGCTTTGGTTGTGAATGATATATGTAATTTCTTCCATTTGCCTGATTTCTTCAGTTTTAGCTAACCATTCTTTGAATAAAATTGTTTGCAAAATTAGAGATTTTTAACCATTTGAAGCTCATGCCACATTTGTTTTTGTGTAGGCTTATGTCTAGGACAATAGAGGATCTGTTTTGTCTTCATTTTGCTTCCTTGGACATGTTTAATAATAAGTGGCCACTTCAAGCAATTTCACCAACATCTCTAATAAAGACATGAATGTGACCTGTTTGTACCCGCCATATTTAAATTGACATAAGCATTAGTACAGTACGTTAACAACGTTTCACTAGGAAGAAAGTAACGCTAGAGAAAATTCACTAGGAAATTTTCACACTGAATTTTTGCTGGCGAATGTACGCCAGTCCTCGTTTGCCGAGACAATATTTAGTATTTTGCTACAATTTGCATATTCGCTACTAATTAATATCTGAAGTACTGTAGTTGCACAAAGTATGGCGGAGCCTTCGGAATCGGAAATTCACATGTAAGTAAATTTGCCCCAATGTATGAAGATCCAGAAAAATCCGGGTCCCGACCATTCTGGATAATAGGTCCCATACCTGTATTCGTTTATTTGAGTCAAGTGAAGAATCCAAACAGCTGCAATTTGCTGATATCTATTTAATAGCTATGTGTGCAAGTAGAAATACCTTCATTTATCCTAGTATTAGCCATACATTATAACAGTGAATTAAACAGTCTATTTTATGCATGGAACGTTGTCCAAAACCTCATTTATCAAGGACAGTGAAGTACATGTAGCACTGCTTTAGTGCAAAGCCCTATTTAATCCTCTAAAATCGAATGTGCACTTCAGGTAGCCTCCATTTGTCATCTCGTGTACATTTATAACCTGACATATGCAAATAAAATCATGCTATTTAGCAGATGATGAGCTATAAATAGTATGTGATTAAGAAGATATTAGGAACACTTCTGACAGTCTGTAAAGCTAGAAGATAAGTGCTGGGTATATAATAATTTCAAAGAAATTTCAAGAAATGATGGTCATATAATATCCCATTTTAGGCACCTCTGTGGTTTATCCATGTATGCATACACAGCTGCTGCAGATATCAGACGTCTTTCTGCTAAACATGCTTCAGCCATACAATTATGCACATAGAATTATTTCATGAAACTAGCTTACTTATCTCAACTGAAGGACCAGCCAATCAGTGTGCTGACTGCTGATCATTACAATAAGGTAACATCAGTAATGAAGCCCCTTTTACGAATGAAATGTTTCTGTATCAGAAGCAATAACCAGTATTGAGTCACTAATTAGCCTTTGTGGATTTCAAACATTACATTTTTCTTACACAACTGGATCCAACTGGAACAGCCCATGATTATTTTTCAGATTAAGATGCCTTTATTACACACAGAGCATTTCACTCCACTCTGCTATCTTCTGGGACCACTAGTCAGAGAGCTGCTGAACTGAACTATATTAAAACCAAGGAATACAAGCCCCACCTAGCAAGCATTTCCTCCCATTTTGATACCACAGCTGTGATGAAAACAATTAACCCCCCATACCTAATTAGGGGCGGGAGGTGATAGTTCACCCTGTGCTGCCAAAACAGAAGTGGAAGTGCAACTCCCAGTAATTTCTAATAATTTCTAACTTGCTCAAGATTTCTGAAACCTTTGGATTCTGTGGAGCTCCCCTCTAACAAACATCAATAACACTTTCACTTATATATAGAACATATTTTACATGCATCAGGCACACGCAGTTTACACAACAAACAATTTACTGAAATAGAAAAAAATTATTGAGACTATAAGACTCATTTAAAAAAGCAGTAAAATATGCAAAGTACAAAAATGTATTTATTTTATTTAGTTATTTTTACCCACAATGCTGCATTGTTTTCTAGAATTCCACAGTAATTTAAACTACGCAGGTCATGGTACTTGTTGCCTCCTTCTCCAATTGTTGGAACAACGAACACAGAACTAAAGTAGGTGAGATTCTCATTGGCGGACTCTTTTATATTTTAATATCGCTACTGATTCTGGAGAGTTTGGACAAGCTTTGCTTTAATGCATCAGCATCAGTGTTTACATGCTCGTTTGTTCTTATAGTCTGTAACACTTTAATGAAGTCTACAAATATGCATATACTACCAATATATAGCCAGTAAGTTGTTGCTCAATATACTATATGTATTACTTGCAGTATATTTTAAATGCTGGCCAACCACACATCCAGAGTTGCATTTATACAGTTCACTTCTTTTAGAATAAATGAGAATACCTGTTTGTTTTGTGACAAATTCCAATTGATTTAAGATTATTTTGTTTCATTGCTTGGAGACTTCTTCGTCCCTGAATATGTCCAAATGAATCAACAGCTCACTGCAAACCAGAGTTTATTATGCAGCATTATTTCCAAAGTTTATTATCTAATGGTTTATGGGAAAGTGTCCTGCTTTCTCTATACAATAGCTTGGCATTGTTGACATCCTTATTGTGATTTGCTTGGCTTTCTATACAGTTCACCTTGAGATACAAGGACTGAACATTTATTTTAATTCATTCAAATAACCCATAAAAATATAGTTTAAAAACAAATTACATGTATAAATTATAGTTTAATTAGCTTTGAGCATTGGTTTCCTATTGATCCAAAGTCCCTTCTCGGTGCTTTAGTTCTGTGAAAAAAAGTGGTCAGGATGCAAACAAGAAGCACCATTATAATTATCTTAATTCTACCAGTTTTCTGTAATAAGTATTTATGGTGGCTCACTTCCACCTTGCACTGCTGAAGTCTTGAGGCAGATTAATTGACTGCTGTTGACATCAGCCCTGGTGTGATTGTGATAGGGACCCTAGATTGTAAACTCCTCTGAGACAGGGATTGATGCATGTGAAGGAGAATCAATGGAGAATTATTTTGCATTTTAATGGTGTCACTAACCCAGGAACTCTGGGGATAAATGATATCAAGCAATATTGCTTTAATAATTCAACTGTTTTAACCCTTAATAATACATTAAAGTATGTTGGGATTAATAGCGGGCAACACTTTAGCTGTAAAGTATGGCTGAGTAACAGTGTTTTTGTCCTGTTGATGGCCTTCTCTGCAACAGAAGATAAAGCAATTATAAATCTGAATGATCTGATGACAGCATTTTTGAGTTTGTCACAAAGCTAATAGATTGTCAACCATTTGAGTTCCTAACATAATTAAAATAAAATAAGAATTATTATGTAAGATTGATTTAATATTGTTGAATTGTTCTACAAGGATTGAGGATGAAATTGGCAACGTTTAGAGTAAGGTGTGACTGTAACCCCCTTGAAGTTTTAACTTCATGTAGTTCCAAATTATGGATAAGCAAATGAAAGTAAGCTTGAAAAAGTAGTCTCTATAGATGGCAATACATTCTCGTACAGTATCCAGATGGTAGTCCTCTTTGCTAAAAAAAATAAATAAAAACAAAAAAAACAAACCTAGGGTATATAATCAGATATTACACTGGAGCTCATGTGCTCCATCCTGGAAAGCCAAGGGAAGAAACAGAAAATGAGGTGCATCACCCACATGTATAAATAACTAACTAGTATGTTTTTAGCAAAGCATACCCAACTATTGTCCAAAGATAGCAACTGTATTCATTGCCCCTTCCAGTGAATTTTATTATTAATGAAACAGGGAATTGTGTTATTTTTCAGTAGAACCAATATTTTTGCCACAACTCTATGGGGCAGATTTATCAAGGGTCGAAAGTGAGTTTTTGAAGTTAAAAACGTCGAATTTCATGCTATTTTTTGCGTATAACCAATATTTTTGCCACAACTCCATGGGGCAGATTTATCAAGGGTCGAAAGTGAGTTTTTGAAGTTAAGAACTTCGAATTTCATGCTATTTTTTGCGTACTTCAACTAGGGAATAGTCCAACTTCGATTTGAATTTGAAAAAAACTTCAAAATTCGAATATAGAAATTTATAATGTACTGTCTCTTTAAAACTTCGAATTCAACCATTCGCCATCTAAAACCTGTCGAAGTGTTGTTTTAGCCTATGGGGGACCTCCTAGAACCTATATGGAGTCAATTGGTGGACTGAGAAATCTATGTTTTTTGGGGGAAAAACTTTGAATAGAATTCGATCGAATGCGCTATTCCTTCGATCGTACGATTAGAATTCGGCTAAATACGTACCTCTTTGACCCAAAAAAAACTTTGACTTCACTTCGGTTGGGTTTTTTTTAAATCGAATTTCAAAGTTTTTTTAATTCGAAACTCGACCCTTGATAAATATGTAAAAGAGGCTTGCACCCCGGGCTTTCAAAAGAATCAGATGTGCAACAAAAACACAGGGTTCCAACCCCTTAAAAGACAAAAAGCTAAATAGGATCCTGTGTGTTTCCTGCAATAAAGTTATACCAAAGTGTTTTTGAGTCTCTTCCACTCAACCGAGTTATAAGTCTCTTATCCGATCGGGTGTATCTTTTTGTAAGGAAATCTGTTTTACCTGGGATTGGGGGTGCTGTAAGTCGGCCGCGGGGACGCCCGCCACGCCGGCCGCGGGGACGCCCGCCTCGTGGTTCCACCATCTTGCCTCCTTAGGACGCGCGCGCCCGCGTCTCGTTTCCTTTATTTTGACGCGGACGCGCGCGCGTCGATCCTGACGCGTGTGCGTCGATTTTGGCGCGAAAACCTTGGCGTCCAAACAGGGTATAAATAGGCCACTTCCACTCCCAGCAAACTGCCCGTGATAGAACTTGTTTCTGGTGCTCTGTTCTGAAGCCTTGTGCTATTTTGCCTGTTTGAATCTGATTATCCGTGTTTGACCCAGCCTGTACCTTGACCATCCTGAATTCTGTATCCTGACCTGTGCCTGATATCCGACTACTCTTCTGCTTGTACCCTTCCTGCTTGATACCCGGTTTTGACCCTTGCCTGCCTGACGACCCTTGCTTTCTGCCTGCCACGACCCAGCCTGTCTGACGATCCTTCTGCCTTATCCTTGTCTGTTACCGTGATCCTCGGTCCCAAAGACTCTAGCTACCAGCCGTGCCCCATTGCCTGCCAGAACACTTGCTTGAACCTCTCGTAAGACCAGGTGGCACCCGATTAGGCTGAGGGCTCCTCCCGAAGCTCAAAGGTGGTCACACCACTGGTGAAGCTTAGCTCAGAACCAGGATTCGAGCACTTGTTCTGGTGTTGGGTGCCGGCCGTGACATTATCACGGGCCATGGAGGACGACGATCACACCGAAGCTGCTGCCGCTGCTCCACTTCCATCTTCTTCCGAGCTGTTGCTAACTACGCTGCTGGAACGCATGGAGGAGCAGGAGCAAAAGCAGAACTATCTACTCCAGGGGTTTCATAACCTAACACGCCAGCTGGAACCCTCGCAGCAGCCAGCCAGTTCTGTTCCTACTCCTTCAGTGGGTTCCCTGCCTGATAGGGGTGCTGTATTCAGACCTCAGGAACCCAAGATTGCATTTCCGGCCAAGTTTGGTGGGGACAGAACCCAGTTTTTTGTTTTTCAAGAAGCCTGTAAGCTGTACCTCAGCTTTTTCCCCCACTCATTTCCCTCTGACGAGGAAAAGGTCAGGTTCGTAATGACCCTATTAGTGGGTGACCCCCAAGTCTGGGCACTTAGATTGCCAGCCACCGACCCTGCCCGTTTCTCTTTAGATATTTTCTTCCGCTCTATGGCCATTCTTTACGATGACCCGGATCGCGCCTCTTCGGCCGATTCCGCTATTCGCAAACTACGCCAGGGTAAACGGGAGGTGGAAATTTACTGCACAGAGTTTCGTAGGTGGGCGGTGGAGACTGGCTGGAACGATGCAGCTCTAAGGAGCCAGTTTCGCATCGGTCTAGCCAAATCTGTCAAAGACAGCCTGGTCAATTACCCCCTATCTACCAGTCTGGATGACCTTATGTCTCTGGTTATCCAGGTAGATAGGAGACAGAGGGAAAATCGGGAGGAACAGGGTACTTCTTCTTTGTATAAGCATAATTTTAGTGCTAAGTTGTCAAACCCCTCTGTGTCTCAACCTCAGGAGGAGCCTATGCAGCTGGGCATCTTTCACCTCTCTCCTGAGGAAAAGGCACGGAGGCGGTCTCTTGGGTTGTGTTTGTATTGTGGGGAGAAGGGTCACTTCCTCAATCAATGTTCCAAGAGGCCGGGAAACGCTCTAGCCTAAATGGAGAAGGGGAGCTCCATTTGGGTGCAGGCGTTTCCTCTCCCCAATCTGCCTCCAAGGTCCTATTATCTGTTAAATTAACCTGGCCTACGGGCACTGTTAAATTGTCAGCCTTCATTGATTCTGGGGCGGAGGGTAATTTCTTGGACGCAGCATTCGCTGCTAAAAATAAAATTCCTTTGGTTGCCCTCAATCCTCCTTTGAGAATTCTGGCTGTCGATAAAAGACCCTTGGGATCAGGGGTGGTTTCCCAAAAGACCACAAATCTTTCCATGTGTGCAAATGATCTACACTGTGAGGAGATAGCTCTATACCTCATTGAGGGAGCTTCCTCTCCTCTTATTCTTGGTTTACCATGGCTCCAGAGGCATAACCCTCTGATAGACTGGGTTTCTAAGGGGGTGACTCAATGGGGTACAGGATGTAGTGGGGTTTGTTTTCCCTCTGTAGTAGCCACTACTTCTTTTGAGGGGTTACCCACAGCATATTCTGTTTTTTCTGATGTTTTCTCCAAAAAAGCAGCTGAGACCTTACCTCCGCATCGGCAGTATGACTGTCCTATTGATTTAGTTCCTGGGTCAATTCCTCCACGTGGTAGAACCTACCCTCTTTCATTGCCCGAAGCCCAGGCAATGAAAGAGTATATACAAGAAAATCTTGACAGGGGCTTCATTAGGCCCTCCTGTTCCCCTGCGGGGGCAGGGTTCTTTTTTGTGGGTAAGAAAGACGGTGGTTTACGCCCCTGTATTGATTACAGGGGGCTTAACAAAATCACTGTAAAAAATCGCTACCCCTTACCATTAATCTCCGAACTATTTGACCAGGTCAAGGATGCTAAGATCTTCTCCAAGCTTGACTTGAGGGGTGCCTATAACCTCATTCGGATCAGGGAGGGGGATGAGTGGAAAACGGCTTTTAATACTAGGGATGGCCACTACGAGTACCTTGTTATGCCGTTTGGTCTATGTAACGCCCCAGCAGTGTTTCAGGAGTTTGTCAATGACATCTTTCGGGACCTGCTGGGGATATACGTAGTGGTCTACCTAGATGACATCCTCATCTTCTCTGCCAATCTGTCTGATCATCGTCTTCATGTTTGTGAGGTATTGCGTAGGCTTAGAGCTAATAACCTGTATGCAAAATTGGAAAAATGTATTTTTGAGGTTGCTTCCGTACAGTTCTTGGGATTTAATATTTCTTCCAAGGGTCTCGAAATGGATCCAGACAAAGTAAGAGCTGTCCTGGAGTGGACCCAACCATATTCTTTACGTGCAACCCAAAGGTTCCTAGGTTTTGCCAACTATTATAGGCAATTCATTAAAAATTTTTCTCTTATTGTGGCTCCTATCACAAATCTTACTAAAAAAGGTGCTGACCCCAGTATGTGGCCTCCGGAAGCTATCCAAGCTTTCGAGTTCCTCAAAAGGGAGTTTAGTTCTGCCCCAATCCTCCGCCATCCCGATACAACACTACCTTTTATAGTTGAGGTAGATGCTTCTGAGGTGGGAGCAGGGGCAATTCTCTCTCAAAGGCACCCGACTACTAATAGGTTACATCCCTGTGCATTTTTCTCTAGAAAATTTCTTCCTGCAGAGGCAAATTATGACATAGGGAATAGAGAACTATTAGCTGTCAAGTGGGCCTTTGAAGAATGGCGGCATCTATTAGAAGGGGCTAAACACCAGGTTACGGTCTACACTGACCATAAAAATCTGTTGTATATTGAGTCAGCAAAGCGTCTAAATCCCAGACAGGCAAGGTGGGCTTTGTTCTTTTCTAGGTTTAACTTTACCTTGACGTTTAGGCCTGGTACAAAGAACGTCAAGGCAGATGCTCTTTCCAGAAGCTTTGACTCAATATATTCTGAAACTGATGACTGTAGTACAATTATTCCGGGTGAAGTCATTGTGGCTACTTTGGAATCTGACCTCTCTTCTTTGTTATCCCCTGTTCAGACAGACGCTCCCTCTAACACTCCTGTTGGGAGATTTTTTGTTCCTGAAGATCTTAGAGAACAGGTTCTAAGAGAGGTTCATGATTCCAAGATGGCAGGACATCCTGGTGTAAGTAAAACTATTTCATTACTTACTCGAAGTGCTTGGTGGCCGACCTGTAAACAAGATGTTAAATCTTTTGTGGATTCTTGTCCTGTCTGCCAACGCTCCAAGTCTTCTAGAAATTTGTCCCAAGGGTTACTGATTCCCCTCCCTATTCCTGAAAGACCATGGACCCATCTTTCTATGGATTTTATTGTGGAGTTGCCTGTGTCCCAGGGGAAAACAGTAATTTGGGTGGTGGTGGATAGATTCAGTAAGATGGGTCATTTTATTGCTCTTCCCCACCTCCCATCTGCCAAAACTTTGTCCGAACTTTTTATTCAACATATATTTAAGTTGCATGGGTTTCCCAGTAATATTGTTTCAGACAGAGGTGTTCAATTTATCTCTAAGTTCTGGCGCGCATTTTGCTCGTTAGTGGGGATCGATCTTTCTTTTTCAACCGCCTATCACCCACAAACCAATGGGCAAACCGAAAGAGTGAACCAGTCTTTAGAGCAATTTTTAAGATGTTTTGTGTCCGAAAATCAATCTTCCTGGGCAGAACTGTTACCCTGGGCAGAATTTGCCTACAATAACGCTACCCACTCCTCCACTGGGGAGTCTCCATTTTTTGTTGTTAATGGGTTACACCCAAAAGCCTTTTCCTTCTCTAATTCTGGTTCTTCTGTCCCTTCCGCTAATTCCTCTGTCGAACAATTTTCCTTGATTTGGTCCCAGGTACATGATTCCTTGTCTACTGCTACTTCTGCTCAGAAAAGGGCTGCTGATAAAAGACGTAGAGAAGCACCCCAGTATAAAGTGGGAGACTTGGTGTGGCTCTCTACCAAAAACATCAAGCTAAAGGTTCCTTCCCTTAAGCTGGGTCCCCGTTTCATTGGTCCTTACCCCATCACTACTGTTATCAACCCTTCGTCTGTTCGCCTTAAATTGCCTGTTAATTTCAAGATTTCTGATTCTTTTCATGTTTCTTTACTTAAACCTGCCGCTAATACTCGCCTTACTTCTGTTCCCCCTCCAGTGCAAGTTGACGGTCAGCCTGAATTTGAGATCCAGGAGTTCCTTGATTCCCGAATGGTACGTAACAAACTCCAGTACCTCACTAGGTGGAAAGGATTCGGTCCTGAGGAGAACTCCTGGGTCTCAGTTGATGACATCAAGGCTGATCGTCTTAGGAAGCAGTTCCATTTAAAGTTTCCTGGGAAGCCTGGGGGTCCGGTGTCCCCCCCTAGAGAGGGGGGTAATGTAAGGAAATCTGTTTTACCTGGGATTGGGGGTGCTGTAAGTCGGCCGCGGGGACGCCCGCCACGCCGGCCGCGGGGACGCCCGCCTCGTGGTTCCACCATCTTGCCTCCTTAGGACGCGCGCGCCCGCGTCTCGTTTCCTTTATTTTGACGCGGACGCGCGCGCGTCGATCCTGACGCGTGTGCGTCGATTTTGGCGCGAAAACCTTGGCGTCCAAACAGGGTATAAATAGGCCACTTCCACTCCCAGCAAACTGCCCGTGATAGAACTTGTTTCTGGTGCTCTGTTCTGAAGCCTTGTGCTATTTTGCCTGTTTGAATCTGATTATCCGTGTTTGACCCAGCCTGTACCTTGACCATCCTGAATTCTGTATCCTGACCTGTGCCTGATATCCGACTACTCTTCTGCTTGTACCCTTCCTGCTTGATACCCGGTTTTGACCCTTGCCTGCCTGACGACCCTTGCTTTCTGCCTGCCACGACCCAGCCTGTCTGACGATCCTTCTGCCTTATCCTTGTCTGTTACCGTGATCCTCGGTCCCAAAGACTCTAGCTACCAGCCGTGCCCCATTGCCTGCCAGAACACTTGCTTGAACCTCTCGTAAGACCAGGTGGCACCCGATTAGGCTGAGGGCTCCTCCCGAAGCTCAAAGGTGGTCACACCACTGGTGAAGCTTAGCTCAGAACCAGGATTCGAGCACTTGTTCTGGTGTTGGGTGCCGGCCGTGACACTTTTGTTTTGAAGTTTTTCAGTATTGGTCGGAAGATTCCACCGTCGAGTATGAGTTTTGTTATAGCTGATGTTTCCCGCCAATGAGTGAATATAAGGCATGACTGTGAATCATTTGGCACTTTGAGAAAGGCTTTGGGTAGGCCGAAACGTCAGCCCTTTGTAACTAATAAATTATTTTTCTCTATAAGACCTGTGAGTGGGGATATATACATATACACACACATGATAAAAGGGGATCCATTGTGGTGATGGACTCCTTTTTCTATTGGTCTTGTCACAATTACAGGAAATACAGGTATATAAAAAGTTGCCAAAGTTTTTCTTCAATTAAAATTACAGAAACCTGAAAAGGTTTTTCAGCTCGAAAAATCAGGAGACTGGGGTCTCCTTAAAGATTGAAAAAAGAAAGAAAGATTGAGCTGAAAAGATGAAACTAATTTTAAATAGGTCCCTTAGAGTGATATACAATAAGTGGAATAAAAATTAAAAAAAATTACAATTCACATAATCTTAATCAGTGATAACTTTGATTTGTAAGCTCCAATAAAGTATAGACCGAGATGGATGATATATAATCTCTGTAAAGCACTGCAGAATAACTTGGCATTATATAACTATTACATAATAATGTTTATCAGATTTATGTCATTGCAAATCAAATTTTAATTGCACAATAGGGATTTTAATTACACAGCTATGATTTTGCAAACGTATGTTAAATGTGTTCAAAGTTTAACATCTTCCAAAGACAAAAATTGTTTGCATTTCCCTTGTTTTCATGCTAATGCTAATTACTTCTTACTTGGGTTAGATTGTAGGGGTTTAGGGACTCTTCTTTCTTATATTTCTGAAGGCCTGAAGCATAAATTTTAGTTCAAAGTATACACAGCTTTATATTTATTTAGAGAGGTTGATTAAGCTGCCTTTGTACATTCTTTGATTTGAGGTGGTGCCATACTATAAAGTCCTGTACTATTGTTCTCATATGATGCCATATCTATGTGACTGCTTCACTAGGCAATCCCAATGGGGTCTTTGCTTCTAAGTTTATAGTAGTTTATCTTTTAATCACTTTATACTTATCAGTACTGCAGTACTTGATTCTCTGTGTTAAATATATATCATATAAATTTTTAGCACTATTTTTAATAATACTATTGAACATAAATGAAAATATGAAAGACGTTACATTTATAAATGTACACCTCCAACCCATAATGGCGCATCTTTAGTAAAACAAAATGACTTTGCAATTCCACTAAGATAGAAAGTGCTACCTGTGGTTGTTATGCGGCAGTTATTGTCTTTTATCAATAACATAATCGCCTGTTTGTGACAGCCACATATAGATAGAATTTTTTACATTTTCCTTTTGCTTCATTTTCTGTTTTTGTGTAAGCTATTCATCTCTGGTGTATAAGCAACTCATTAATTCATTGAATAAAGCTTCTCATTATTGCTTTACAGAAATGAATTGGATTTTCATTGGATTTAATCTAATTGCTTCATTATTTCAATTCTTCTTGGCTGACGTGCCTAGATATCAGTATTTAGCTAATTGCTCTTTTCACAGTAAAATCCATAATTGTCTTTTTTTGTGCAGTAAAAATCCATTTTCAGATCTTTGAAGAGATATTTGCTCTCTATCAGACATTGGTCAATCGTACAAGTCTGTATATTGAAAGTGAAAATACACATCATACAATGAGAATTTACCGTATTTAAACTTAAATTTACAGTAAACCATGGTAAATAACTTATGAGTAGTGATGGGCGAATTTATTCGCCAGGCATGGATTTGTGGCGAATTTTCACGTCTGAAAATGTTTAGTGAAACTGAGGCAAAAATTTGCAGGCAAAAGGTTTGCAGTGACAAAAGAAAAATTGTTGCGCGCATAAAAATTGACGCTCGTCAAAATTATTTGGACGCCCATTGACTTTAATGCATTTGGACAAAGTAGTCGCGCGTATAAAAATTTTGCACGTCAAAATTATTTTGATGCCCATTGACTTTAGTGCATTTTGCAAATTTTTCGATGTTTCGCTAATTTTTCAGACAGATTCGCCCATCACTGCTTATCAGCAGATAAGATGAGGAATTTGTGTATAGATGCTATCCATAGATGAGCAGAGTAACAATAAATACGTTATTATCAATTGATCATAAGTGAGGAGCAGATTTTTTCGCCAGGCATAGATTCACAGTGAAATTATGCATTTCATCTGCAAATCTTTTCGTGAAGCTGCAGAGAAAATTTGCTGTGAAAAATTTCACAGCAACAAAAAAGTTGCGTGTAAAGAATATTGTCTCCTATTGACTTCAATGTGTTTCGCGATTTTTTCAGTGAAGTGAAATGGAATAGATTTGCTCATCTCTAATCTTACGGCTTTAAAATTACAAGCAATTCTGTAGGTCTCACTCCCAATTATATTTTTTTATGTAAGTAGTTATTCTGGTGGATGCATAAAATATTTTTGAAAAATAATTTTTTTTTACCTGAAAGAAGAAATTATTTCTATTGTGTTAAACAAAACAATTTGTGTTAAACAAAATAAATTTAGCTTTACTAAAAATTATTTAAATCTCATTTCTTTCATTCTTTTGGAATCCACAATTAAAGCACATAGGAGAGCACCATTTTGTGAACACAGTTTTTATAGGAAGCTTTTCCTTATCCCAAACGCTTGCTTAAGCACCAGAATGGGGCACCTGTCACCCATGCCCATGCACTGGCTACACAGTTATAGTCAGGGAGATGGAAGGGGGAATGTAGACAGTGCAGTGACATTTAGGAAGTGCAGAATAGAAAGTGAAAGTAATTGCCTGCCCCACCTCTATGCCTGAGGCATAGAAGCGGGACAGGCAATATATAAATGAGAGCTGAGACTTTAAAATACCTTTATAACAGGTATGAGTGTGTTTATTACAGAAAGAATTTGGGTTTCATGTTCTTTTTCAAAGGACTTTTATTAAACAGCTTTGATCCCTAATGAAACTGAAGATTCATAGGATTTAGGCTGGAAGATGTTATAGGGGATGACTTGAAGTAATGAAGTAATTCCCCAAACTTTGGTTACAAGAGTTTCTGACTATACTGTAAAATGTCATATAATTATGGTCTGGTAAAAGGATGTGGGGAGAAATTATCCAGGAAAAACACTTCAACCTCATTAGTTCCATAAGTACTAATCCAACTATTACACTATCTACTGTATAACTATGTATATTATAGATATACCTTTATCTTTAGAGTCTCTCTATGCAGCACATTCTTCTTATTAGGTGATTTAATGTTACCCAGTAATGGTCTGCAAATGATAGTCCAATATCTTCTGATGGAATTTGTGCTTATCACTAATTATAATAGCTATTCTTTTGTATTGGTACTCATTGTACAGTATGAACTGCTCTACACAGTATATCGCACAGTTACTTGGGAAATGAATATTATATAATAGTTCAGCTTCATCTGTATGTTCCTGTACTAAAAGGCCAAGCATATTAGGGATGAATCTACACCCCGTTCAAAATACTTTGGCTTTTTAAGATTATACTAAAAACAAACAGAATGGTAGGCATACTGCTGTTTAGTTGTTCTGTGACAAGAAAAAAATCTGTGTTTAATGGAATACTTTATGCAAGGTTGTTTTATTCCCTTTAACACCTTAACAAAGTAAAGAGGTTGGTACCTGCATTGAATGAATGTTGAGAAAATTCCATTTGAAAATAAAAGGTATTGATATGTCTATACAACATAGCACTGCCTTAAACCGAAAATAATATTCCTTAACCTCACATAAGGAATTAAGGGTAGAGTCATGCAAATTATTAGTTTATGCCCCTGTTACCAGCCATTCATCCAGACAACCTGTTCTAACTATTAGATCTCATCATTGCAAGCAGTGATGGGTGATTTTGTCCAGTTATGCAGAAAAATGTGCGAATTTCCCGCAAAATGGTGAAAAATTAGCGGAACGTCACCGGCGTCTCGTTTTGGACGCCGGCGTCCATTTTTGCAAATTTATTTGCTGTCGCCAAAATGCGTGAATTTGCCGCAAATACGCGTCTGGCGAATAAATTCGCCCATTGCTAATTGCAAGGTATAAGTATTCGGACATGGCTTTTGAAAGGAGATTCTCTGTTAGTTTTGGCCCTCACCCTGACTATGATGTTTTCGATTTTTATGTGCAAATTAAGCTTTTAGGTTATTTGCTGCCAAAAGTTGCAAGTTGCCGCAGAAATAAACAAGTAAACATAAGGAAGTAAACCCACAACTCAGAGTCAGAGATATGGGTGCAGTGGGAGAGTTTTATATAGTGTTCAGGCGCCCTTTAACTTTTCCGCCAGGAGCTGAAAAGAAGTGATTACATAAATTAACTAGTATGACAGCAGGTTTGCATTACCAATATCAAAACTATAAAAATTAAACAGAAAATCCAATAGAGACAAAGGCAAAATGCAAATATTGAAATCTACGGGGGAAATTTGACAGATGGAAAGCTAAAGTAAACATAACTGCACTGGACTAAAACACATTACAATGTGATCTGCCTCACTGGCTTGCTTGCTATTATTTACAAGATTATTAAAAATGGAATCATTTAGTTTTTGAAAAATAATGTCACTTAAGGAATTCATTTACTATGCCATTTACATTGCCCTTGGCTGAAGTTCATTAAACTAAATAGTCTTCAAAGTTCACCTTTAACCTCAAATATGTATCCTCTTTTTACAATTGGGGATAAAATGAATTACTTTGTGTCTTTGCTCTGATCCTAAATAAATTGGACAAATCCCAATCCCAAGACAAGCTAAAAACCAGACTTCAAGCAGTACTGCTTCAAGAGAAGCTACAAAGTAGCAAAAAAATAAAAAGTACAAAATCTAGTAGGTGGTTTGGCTTTTATCAAGGAGGCTGGGTCAAAAAGTTTTTGCCCAAATTTATGTGACAGTAAGGGGCAGATTTATTAAGGGTCAAATTGAAAATTCGATTTTTAAATTTTTTTATGGTCAAAACACTCAAATTTGAATTGTGAATTATCTAAACTTGATTTGAGTTTTAATTCAAATTCGAATTTTGAGATTTATTATACTCTGGCCCTTTAAGAGCTCAAATTCGACTATTCTCCACCTAAAACTTGCTGAGTTCATGTGTAAGTCAATCGGAGGGGTCCAGGGACCAATTTGGACATGTTAGTAGCCTTCCTGACATTCAAGTTTTTTTTCGGAGAACAAACTCAAATCGAGTTTAGTCAAATTCTATTTGAGTTATCGAGTCGGTAAAATTTGTGCGCGTTTTAGAATTTTTTTAATAAATAACCCAAGTATCAAGTATATTCAAAGTTGCAATTCGACCTTTTGATAAATGTGCCTACCCAAGTAGATTTGCATTTTAAAGTCTTTCTGCAGTTAAGATATTATTATATTAAAGTTTCCACAGAGCTCCTTGTAATCATTGATTTTACTGTAATTAAGAATTATAGAGAATTCTGCCACTCTCTTTACTCCCTGCAAATGGCAGTGATCCCTCCCTGACATTTAGGGGCACATTTACTTAAGGTCGAATATTGAGGGTTAATTAACCCTCGATATTCGACTGTCAAAGTTAAATCCTTCATCTTTGAATATCGAAGTCGAAGGATTTTAATCCATCCATCGAACAATTTTTCTTCGACCAAAAAAAGCTAGCTAAGCCTATGGGGACCTTCCCCATAGGCTAACATTGACTTCGGTAGCTTTTAGGTGGCGAACTAGGGGGTCTAAATTTTTTCTTAAAGAGACAGTACTTAGACTATCGAATGGTCGAATAGTCGAACGATTTTTAGTTTAAATCATTCGTTTCAAAGTCGTAGTCATGGTCAAAGCAGCCCATTCGATGGTCGCAGTAGCCAAAAAAACCATTCGAAATTCAAAGGTTTTTTTTATTCATTCCTTCACTCGAGCTAAGTAAATGGGCCCCTTAATGTGAATCATCCAGCTATGACTTTGTATGTTTGATGTACAATGCTTGTTACCTTATACTTGTACTTAAAAACTGTTTGTATCATGGAATGTTTAAACCTTTCATAGCAGTGTTGTTTTACTTAAATGTTGCTGACTAGTGATGGGTGAATAAATTAGTCAGGCGCAAACTGTTGCGTCAAAAAATGTGGGCGCACATCAGAATAGTTTTAATTTAGCTCTGAACATCTGAACATCCCTATAGTTGCTGTTCTATGCTTTGATCATATCAGCAAGCATGCCAACAAAATAATAAAATTATTCCTAGTTTTCTAGTAAACCAAGTGATGCCATAAGATACTCCACTAAAAAAAATGCACCCTTTAATTTTCTTGCATTTGCATCTGGCCCATTATAAACCTGATCTTTACTGTTAAGACTATTGATGATTTAATGATTTAACAATTTATCACACTGATACAGAGAGTGTATTGACATTTAGATACATTCACTATTTAACTGTATTCTCTGAATTTAAATGTAAATCTGTATGGAAGCAGTTTGGTATATAGCTAGAATACTAGAGCTTGTTATCAAAATGCCCATTGGTGTAATGCCTTTAAAAATTCTAATTGCATAAAGAAGTAATTTTTAGAAATTTCTTTAAAAAAAATTCTTTAAAAAATGCAGTTTGCAACTTATTTATGGGAGTTTTTTTCAGAATTAACTTTCCCAGCTGTACTGATGCTCTCTGTTGGATTATTTAGTTTCTTTTTAGCTGTTCAAATGTTTTACTTTCTTTCCTATATACTCTTAAAGATTGCTATGACAGGAATGCCACTCTATTATTTGGATGATGACTTTGCAAATAAACAGATAGAGATGAGTTTTATAAATAGAGTTGTCATACATCTTTTATGGTGACATTGCTATGACTGACATGTTCTTCACTGGTAAGCTTTAGGAATTATAGCCGTTCCTCCATTACTAAGATAAATACCATCTTTCATCTAGTGCTCTTCCAGACAAGAGTTGAGTGTAGGTGGACAGTGTGTGGACAAAAACTAATGCTAATATACAGGACGTGAATTATCTACTGCACTGAAAGTTATAAACAAGAACTAAAAGCTATAAACCTTGAAAAGGTGTGACTTTCACATCATTACAGTGCATACATGGAGATATCAAGGAAATACTATTAAACTTAGATTAGAGGGATATATATATATATATATATATATATATATATATTTGTAATCTAGAGATGGCTATGTGAAAAGTAAAATAAAGCAAATATATTGCTGAACAGTCAAATACAAAACTGAAACTGGCTCAAAATGAACTCTATTTTCCATCATCGCAGTGCAATTGTAGTCACCTCTGTTTAGTTTGTTGACTTATTCCCTCCTGTAAATGAAAAGTGCACAAGCAAACAAAACTTACACTCACCATATAAGTTGAGGCATGTCCAGGGCCTTACATTCACAACATTTGATAATCACAGAGATGGTGCACAAGTCGGGAACCCATGCACAACACTTTGGGGTCCGTTTACTAAAGTGCGGTAAATCTGACTTTAAGTTTCCGCATGTTATCGCTGAGAATATTTTTACGCCAGAATATTCGCAGCGACTAAAGGTGGCCATACACGGGCCGATAAAAGCTGCCGACAGACCAAGTCGGCAGCTTATTGGCCCGTGTATGGGGGCCCCCGACGGGCTTCCCCGATCGAGATCTGGCCGAAAGTCGGCCAGATCTCGATCGGATGGGGTTAAAAATCCCGTCGGATCGCGGCCGCATCTGTTCGTTGATGCGGTCCCGCGATCCGACCGCCCGTTTGGCGAACGCTAGGATCCGATCGTTGGGCCCTAGGGCCCACGATCGGATCAGCCCGATATTGCCCACCTCAAGGTGGGCATATCGGAGGGAGATCCGCTCGTTTGGCGACATCGCCAAACGAGCGGATCTATCCGTGTATGGCCACCTTAAGTTTACTAAGCAGCGATACGCTCAGAAGTCATTGCGATCACTTGCGGTAACTACGTTAAGGAACCATCTTACGTTAGCGGTAATTTTAGCGAGTTGCGAATATTCTGGCGAAAAATTTAGTTTTTGCGAATATTTATGCTATAAAATAGTCTTGTTTTATGGCAGTTATTATGGCAATTTTTACTGTGACATTTATGGCCAGAAATGCACCTTCAAAACTCATAAACTTTATTGACTAATGATAATACCATCCAACAACATTACCAGAGTAACATAAATCAAACATGTCTGCATCATATAAACCCTTCTGCCAATAGAATCATAGGAACAAGAAATGATACCAGTCAATCTCTTTGCTTCATAGAAATGCACAGTTTAATGTAGCCAATCACAATGAAACCAAAAAAGTGTAGAGGCTGATGAATCCTTGGACTGTGATGCCGCTGCCAATAATACGACTCTGAGCTGAAACTGCTGCTGTTGCAACAGATAGAAGCAGAAGCCAAAACATCCTGTCAGCAATAGCTACAGCTAATAGCTATCTCTCTCTCCTGTCAGCAAAGAATGATGGGTAAAAAAAATAAGTATTATGGGATATTTCCTGCCCCTTGAGAATTTTCTGGCGAAAAAAATACTTTTACGCCACTACATAGGTGGCGGTAAAAGTTCGCGAATATTCTGGCGTTAATTTTGTCTTTAGCACATTTCGCTGTTTAGTAAACCATGCGTTAATGTGTACGTAGCGTTATTTTCAGCGAATGCGATAACTGGCGAACAATTATTCTTGCGCAAGAAAATTCGCAAATTTATATTTACCGCAGGTTAGTAAACTGGCGATAACATATTTGGCGACAATTCTGTCTATATATTGTGCGAATATTTTTAACGCACTTTAGTAAACGGACCCCTTTGTGCCTTGTGCTTATCTAAGCACACGGTAACAGTGTTTTTTTGTGATAATGCAGTATAAATTGTTCTTCTAACTTCATTTTAATTTTCTATAATTATTTTAATTTTCTATAGCCAGTTCTATAAAGAAGAGGCTTAAAAAAATATATTTTTCCTCTCAAACTTCTTGCAAACTTGAGCTAATTTGCATAGGATTCCCCTACCCTGTGATTGGTTTTGTCACTATTCCTTTCTCAAATCCAGAGTGGGGCTCATTGATCTTGTGGGACAGGAGTTGATTCCCTTTGCAGGAAACTTGCTTATAGAACCTTAGTAATAAATCCACCTGTTTATGCAGCATTGTGTACAGGTATGGAATCAATTATCCAAAATACTTGGAACATGTGGTTTCCTGAGGTTACATCTACTAAGTAAACATTAAGGGGCAAATTTACCTATGGTCGAATATCGAGGGTTAATTAACCCTCGATATTCGACTGCCGAATTGAAATCCTTCGACTTCAAAAATCGAAGTCGAAGGATTTAGCGCCATTCGTTCGATCGAATCATTCGATTTGAAGGATTTTAATCCATCAATCGAACGATTTTTCTTCGACCAAAAAATACTTAGAAAGACTATGGGGACCTTCCACATAGGCTAACATTGACTTCGGTAGGTTTTAGGTGGCGAACTAGGGGGTCGAAGTTTTTTTTTAAAGAGACAGTACTTTGATTAACGAATGGTCGAATAGTCAAATGATTTTTAGTTCGAATCGTTCGATTCAAAGTCGAAGTCGTAGTCGAAGTAGCCAAATCGATGGTCGAAGTAGCCAAAAAAACCATTCAAAATTCCTTCACTCGAACTAAGTAAATGGGCCCCCTAATAAATCCAATATAATTGTTTTGCAGTCAATATGGATTCATGCTATAATTAGTGATGGATACATTTGTCCCGTTTCGCTTCACCAAAAAATTAATGCATTATTATGCTGCTTTTTATTTGTTTGTGAAAACCCTATGAGCATGGTGTTTTTGCTATAGCTCATTTCTCCCAAAATCTGACTTTCAGGGTTTTCGGCAAAAACTTTTAAAAAAATTTAACTTTTCTCCCGAAAAAAGTATGATTCAGGTTTTCTCTCATTTTTTTTCCAAGTTTTTAATGATCAAAATAAATCGAGATAATTTATTAATAAATAAGGCAAAATTGGACACAGGATTCTGGGGCTCAATAGAACAGTTTAGATTCCCATGAATGCGATGATAAGTGATACTAATGCAATCAACTTAAGGTGGTGATCAAGGTTAATAGGGATATACAGTATGGCAAGATCAAGGTTCAATCCCTTTTTCCACTTTTAGAATAGAATATAACATTTCCCCCAGCAATGTTTTATGTACAGTTTTTAGTAACTCCCATAAAGGTCAGTAATTTGTACTGTGACATGCTTAACTCCTTTAAACACCAATATACAATATCATATTATATTTTACTAAGTGTAATATACAGAAATACTTTCTGAAGAACTCACCCCTCCAAGTGTAACACATAGATGACTTAAAGGGATTTTATCATGGGAAAACATGTTTTTTTTCAGTTAATATTGCGGCTCCGGCAGATTTCTGCACCTAAATCCATTTTTCAAGATCAAGCTATTTTTTTATATTTAATTAAATATGACATAATAGTAGACATGTTGTTAGTTACCCAGGAGCCCCCAGGCATGTGACTTGTGCTCTGATAAACTTCAGTCACTCTTTACTGCTGTATTGCAAGTTGGAGTGATATCACCCCTCCCTTTTCCCCCAGCAACTCATCAGCAGAACCATGGGAATGTTACAAGATAACAGCTCCCTAACACAAGATAACAGCTCCCTGGTAGATATGAGAATAGCACTAATGAAGTGCTGGCTCTTTCGATGGGCAGAGACACATGCTGCTATTTCGGGAGATTAGTCACATAGCGACAAATGATTTCTTCTTCGGGCGACTAATCTCCCCGAACTGCCTCCCCGCCGGCGATTTACATGCTATGGCACTCAGATCGACTCCTTTTCTGAAGTTGCCTCACGAGGAAACTTCGGTCAACTTTGGAAAGCTGAGGTGATCCCGAATGCAAATCTCCAGTGGGAAGGCAGTTCAGGGAGATTAGTCTCCCGAAGAAGAAGCGATTTGTTGCTGGGCGACTAATCTCCCGAAATAGCAGCGTGTGTCTCTGCCCTTAAAGCACAGGGTCAGGCAAAATAACCTGAGATGGCTGCCTACACACCAATATTAAAACAATTTTGAATTATTTGCAGTGCAACAGTGTAATTTTGAAATAAAAACTACACCATAAAAATCATGACAGAAACCCTTTAACAGATCATCATTGGGCCCTAGAATTGTGTTCAGCATCTCTGTTTGTACTTCCCTACAGACATAGAATTATTCAACTACAGTACATATATTATCCACTAATGATGATATAGAAGGATGCATCAGTTAATAGGGCTGCTAACCAGTACATCCTGGTCCTGCGCAAAAAATCAAACTGTCAAGCTCAGTTAAATATTTACAGTAATATTGGGAGCCAGGGACAGAGACATGGGGAATATATTACAAAGATTTATTTCATCCACAGGAAGAAAACCTTCAAAGGTTGCTTTCTCATTTCACCTGTTTCTGTTGGGCATCATTAAGTGCATATATCATTACAGGAGAGGCATAATCAAGGTAGTTCACTAAAATTGCCTTGCCATTTTGTGCATCTTTTCGGCATCTCTTGCCGATGTGAGAACAGTTATTTTACTCAGCAGGAAGAGATGTACAAAGCCGGTATCGTTGTCTAAAGCCGGTTGTTCAATACATTAGTTTAATAAGTCTTAATTCTAGTCCAAAGTTTACAACTAGTTGTGCAACAATAAAAAGAAAAGTTTACTACTAGGTTTTGAGTGCTTCCTGGCATAAGTTCCCTGTCTACAAATAAAATGTATATATTTTAATCCCAGAATCTGTCTCTTATAGTAAGAATATATGAAAGCTCTCTGAGTTTGTTATGTAGCCCTGATGAATATGTTTAAACACGAAACAATTTACAGTAATAATGTCCGTCATATTTATTTTTGCTCTTTGTGAGCAGTTCTTTTAACGTCTTCCCCTCCCAATAATGGTTTGCATTCATCAGCTATGAACAAAAATGAACAATTTAATAGCACCATCCAATGACAGATAATTTAGCAGTGGGTATTATATGAATGATGCAGTCATTTGTGCAATGTGCTAACAACTGATAAACAAAATCCATTCTATACATATGCATTATTCAGACGTACATTTATGAGTTGCTTATGTAAGAATTTTTTCTATTATGAGGTAAAAACACAAAGAATGCAATGACTTGCCAAGTATGTCATCTACTATTATAAATTGGTAACTTGAAAAAAAAATATTTGTCATATAGTCAAATATTCTATTAACCTTTTTGCTTTGAGGGCAAAATATGGCAACCAATAACGTAAAGTACAAAACTATTGATCTGATCTTAAATTAAAAACTTGGGTAAATATTGGGTGTTAAAACCAGGTAAATGTAACAAATGCTCATCCAACCCCTGATCCCTCTGAAATGAAATATTTCTCAATTCATTTCAAGATGATTAAAGATTATTGACTTCTCAAAAATACACAAATTGTTTACTCAGTGTGGTGGAAGCAGATACACACACATATATACATATAGGGGAAGGAATTTTTAGTAGCGTAAGGTACAAAATGTTTCAATGTCCTTAATATATTCATAATGGGTTGAGTGCAGAGGACTCTTGTATTGTCTATGCGAAGTTTGTGGTCACACCCTCATTGCACCCTCGCTTAAAGTTTTTAAAAATTAGTGGTGAGCACAACTTTCCCTTGTTTGTATTAGTTCATATAGGAGCAGTGACCAGCTCCATGTTGTAGCTCCCACCCCTCCCAGCTATAGTCAGGTGATCCCACTGGTGTCTAAAAAGAGCAGCCAATTTTGGGAGTTTTACTTTGAAAGCAGCAAGTAAGTTGCAGGTAAAGCTTAGTCCCTTTGTAAAATGTTTAATGAAGCCATAGAATTCTTAATGAATCAGATAAAATTAAGCATAGGACTGGCCAGATATGGGATGACTTTGACATAGTTGGCCAGCTTAAATATATTATATATGCCTTTAGTTTAATTTTATAGTCCCATGCATAATATATATATATATATATATATATATATATATATATATATATATATATATATATATATATATATATATATATATATATATATATATATATATACACACTGTATATATTGAGGTAGAGTGCCCAAAGAAAAGTGTAAAAAGGTGTGTTTTACCTTTGTTTTCTCTCCCAATAGGAGATTGAAAGCTGCAAGGGAGATGTTACTAATCAGAGCATAGTCTCCCTATTTAATGAATATTGCTATCTGGCCCTGGATGCTATAGTGTTCTGGAAGGAACAGGCAATCCATTCCAGTGGTCCAGTTCGCATTTTGGAGCTAAGGCTATCCTGTGGAAAGGGTATTTAAACTTAATTGGAAGTTTAGAGAGTGTCTCTCAGCAGGGCACAGCAGGTAGGAGAACTGGCTGTGTTAGGAACTCCCAGTGAAGCTGGGGGTGCCGCTTGCTACTGCAAGAAGCAGAGGGAGCCCGTCGCTGTGACTAAGAGCCAGATTTTGTTGTCTATGTGGGACATTGAGGAAAAGCCAGGAGGCTGAGAAATTCCCTCAAAGACTGTACAGGGGTGACCCCAACCTATGTTTTGACTGGTAGTCCACAAGGGGCACAGTATAGTGAGGGAACACTTCATATGAAGGTAGCGCCCAGTGGGCAAGGATTTATTTTTATGGTTTGTTCTAAATACTGAAATGGTCACCCCTGTTTGTGAAGGACTTAATGTTTCGGCAAATAAACCAATGTTTCTTTGAAGAGCCTGTGTTTCCCTGTCTAACTGCTCCTTTTCCGATGCTGCCTGCCCTACCATTTGCTAAATTCCCCCCAAAGTAACGCGTTCAAGCCGCCAGCTTGCCACTATATATATATATATATATATATATATATATATATATATATATATATATATATATATATATATATATATATATTTATATATATATATATATTATATATATATATATATATATATATATATATATGCATGATGCACTCCAGTATCTACAGTCAGCACATGCCTGGGTGCTGTCTTATACATCATAGGTAAAGTTTCTCAGCAACAGACACACTCCAGGGCTTAATAATGCGATGAGAATAAAGGAAAATTTATTGTCAATATTTCAGTCCCATTTTATATACATATATATTATGCTCATTCTGTTTAGTTCACAAGTATTACAAGCATTCAGATATGTGGGATCCCCGTGGTTGGGAACCCAGTGCAAACTAAAGACAAAAAACATCCTGATTAGTCACAAAAATTGTTGCAGTACTAGTTCAATTAAAGCAGGATATTTCAGAAGCAGAGGGAGAGCTGCTCAAAATGAATGATTAGATGTAGCCTGTTTTCAGTAGTGTCAAAAATCGTCATAGGTCAGCAGACTGGGTCATTCATGCTCAAGTTCAAAGAATTTGAGCATCTTGCAAAAGTCTGAGAGCTTTTGACAAAATCTTTAACAACAAATCTCAGACCAGGCTACCAAAACTTCTTGTGTTTTAGATTAAAGGTTTTAGAAATTCTTTTGTGGCCTGCAACAGTGGAAGCAAATTCTGATTAGCAAAGTGACATGGCAAAGATTTTTAAGAGTTAAGGGCAGATTTCTCAAAATGTGAGATTAGAGCTAACCATGAAAAAAATCACTTACATTTTATTCATTGCTATGGGGTTTTTCGAATTGTATTTATTGAATTGTAAAGTCTAACTTTTAGTCATTGATCAATACGATTGTAAAAATACCATTCGCAAAATGCATTACAGTCTATGGACGGCTTTGAGACGGAATGAGTCTGAGTGGACAGGATCTATAAAAAGCTTCCTCTTATTAGAGGTTGACAAAGAATTATAAACCCCTTCTCTTGCTGGACCAAATTCCTGACACATCCTTTTTACGTAGTGTTCATTTCAGTGTTGCCACACAATGTAATTCACACAACATTTTATCCATATGATGGCACAGAAGTATTATAAAATGCCATTGTTTACAGTCGTAGGACATTACACAGAACAAATGTTTTGAGCCCATTCTGTGTCATGTCCAAAGGCTATCTCTAGTAATTTGGACCTATCTTCCTTCCTGGACACTCATCTTTGTTTGCAAACATGATATGTTTGTCGGCTCATCACCTCCTCCACCAACTACTGTAACTCCTTAGCACCAAATAGACAACTACATAAACTAGATCACATTAGACTCAGTATACCATTCAATGGTAACGTTAACCTAACTTTCCATAGTTACATCTGCTTTACATTATTTCCCCAGTATAGGGAGTTAGCTAACTTCTTGTATGCTTCAAACCACAACCTTCTTCCATGACCCCATACCTTCTCACTTCTTGCCCCCAATTTCTGATACAGACAGCTCTGCCCATACCCACCTACTGTATTTAACCTTTCACTTTCTGCTGGTCATTTTTCATCTGCATACAAACAATTACTCCCATTCTTGAAAAAACCCTTCCCATGATCCCAGCTCTCCTACTAACTGTTGTTTAATCTCCCTATTTCCTTTTGCCTCAACATTGTTGGAAACACTTTTTTTACAGCCTAGCATCTTAGTCACAAATCCATTCTTGATCCCTTGCTATGTGGCTTCCACTTAACAGATATTGCACTCAGCAAAATAACCAATGATCTTTTCCTGGGAAAGTTGACAACCAATTCCTCCTTGACATTATACTGTATACTCGGCAGCTAGCATTCATGACATTGCTCTTTCATGGTTTAAATAATATATGTCCTTTAAAGTAGCTTTCTCTAGTTACACCTCCACCTCAATTTCTCTTTCTCTCTGTTTGTGTTCCTCAGGTCTCTAATCTAGGCTCACATTTATGCTGATAATACCCAAATCTGCCTGTCTACTTCCAGGACTCTTCTTCTTTACTTTCCCAAGTTAAAGAAACAGTAACTCAAAAAGTAAAAAGTGTTTTTTATGCATTTGAATATAGTGTATAGTGCATGGGTAAAACATTGTGTTTAAACAGCAAATAACAGGTAATATGTGTAGTACACACAGCTTCAATAATTTATTGAAACAAATGACATCTTGAATGCTGGCATATGCGACAAATATATGAAACATATTTTAGGATGTTTTGCTTTCTGCATACTGTACTTATGCAATGTTATTACATTGTGTTAGCACAAGATGCCTGCCATACAACTATTAATTTACCTGTATACCCAAGTCATTACCAATATAAACATACAGTGCTTAATTATACATTGCTACAGAGTTGTTATGTGATTTTGATTGATCATAAAACTTACTATAAAGAATCATCATCCTTATGTTTCAAATGTAAGCCCCCTGCTCCTATTTTTATTATATAACCATTATCTGTTATATCAGTATTGTAAGACCCCTGTTCATAAATGAATTATAAAGCACTTCATACCTTGCTGGCACAATATAAATAAATGACGATAATGATGAATTTCCTTAACTTTAAAGATAGGATAAGATGCTTTGTGGAACTTTGTCTTTGTTTCGATTGGCTTAATCTTTAACTTTCCCCTATAGATATCCTGGTAAAGAGATATGACTGTATCTCATGATAAATGAGATTTTGTGAGTCTCATTAATCAGGAGGAACTTTGAGAGACTTTGCTGAAGTGCAATTAGAGCTGTTTGGAAGTTGTATTTTATATAAGGGTTGTTGGATTTGTGGATAGAATTCACCTCTGTACACACTGGGAAGGAAAGTATTGAACCTGCTCAGTTAACAACATTGCAAAATGGTTTTACTTTTTGTTTTTAAATTACTATGGCAATTTCTGAATATTTTGCACTTTACTTTAACATTTCTCACTGATAAAAAGGGACTATTTATATAATTTAGACATATTCATGTGTAATAATATTCTAAAATGGATAACTGCTTTACAGTCAAACTCAGCAGGGTTCTATATTTTCATTACACGTTTATTTTTAAAATGCATTTACATAAAACGACATGGTTAAAATAGGCAATGGCACACTTTAGTCTTCTAATAATAATACAGCAGTAAGAAGTAACATAATTAAGCCTGAATAAATAGTTATATGTTTGTTACTACATCTTTAGAGATTTTGCATATTATTTATGTTACTGTTTTTTTTTATTATCAGTTAATTTTAAATAATTATATCAGCTATTTCCACACCCCATTAACAGCAGTATGGCCATTTATAAACAGGCTAATGTAATAAAACATGCACATTTTTCACAGTTCCTTTAACCCATGGCAACCAATGAGATACTTCGTATCTGACGGGTGATAGAATATTTATTACATTACCCCCTAAGAGACTTATTCTGATATTATGAGACAAGCTGGATTTTGTTTGGGTGTAGAAATTAGGATCTTGGGAAGAAAGCAGCAGGCAGTTGCTGCTGAGCACTATCACTCAACAGTACAGCATGGCATTCAACTGCTCAGAGTAGCTGAACACATTCTTATGAACTGACAGAGGTATAAAATTTGTTTGTGAGACTCTCTAACTGTTGCATGAGTGAAGCCTATAGACAGGAGTGGACAAAGTTCTTCAGAAACCAATTCTAAATGCAAACCATGTATTTGATTTAGTCTATGAAACTAGCCTATAGTTTAGGTAGGTAATGTTATTTCTTGCATGTAAGTTTCTAGCAATCGGCCTTTGATAAGGCTAGGTGTGCCCGAGCGAAAGACACATTAGTTGGTAGCATTTTAGTTTCAGTAAGGCAGGGTGCCAAGAACGGGTGGGCGACAGGGGTTGGCCTGGGGGCTATTGTTGCTTTTAGCTTTGACTAGGCAGGGAGTCGGAACGCCTGTTTAAATGATAACATAGCACTACAGTTCTGTATATGGTGGGGACTCATAATGGCAGAGGACTTACAGTATGTGGATGTAATCTGGGATATACAGTAAGCACATGGTACAAGCTTTTTGCCATTGCTTGTCCAATTAATCTGCGTGAGTGCATCCACACCATTTTTATTTCTGCCTGATACTTTTGTACTTTTGAATTTGATTTTGGCTTCCAATTGTTCTTTTGTTTGGCTGCTGGGGGGGAAGGGAGGGGTGATATCACTCCAACTTGCAGTACAGCAGTAAAAAGTCATTGAAGTTTATCAGAGCACAAGTCACATGACCAGGGGCAGCTGGGAAATTGACAATATGTCTAGCCCCATGTCAGATTTCAAAATTGAATATATAAAAATCTGTTTGCTCTTTTGAGAAATCGATTTCAGTGCAGAATTCTGCTGGAGTAGCACTATTAACGGATGCGTTTTGAAAAAAACATGTTTTCCGATGACAGGATCCCTTTAAGGATCAGTCTGCATCTATCTATATTTAATCTATGCTAAATATTATTTTGACTCAGCACAACAGTTTTTCCAGTTCAGTGGGAGGTTTTTCCCTTCATTCTTTTGTTTTCTGTAAGCAAAACACCAGGAAACATACTTTGTATAAAGATCACAAGTCTCTTTTGCAGATAAAGTATCATAATATCTGCATCTCTGAAGGGGAAACTATTTTCCTGCCCAGGTTAAAGTTTCCCTGGCAGTTCTATAATATAGTTGTCCGGTGTCCTTAGTGTTTAAAAGGGGAGTCCCCTTGGTTTCCAATGTGTTGAATGCCTCTTGCTGGAGGAAGAGGTGTTTGCAGGAGAGCCTTGGTTGGAGTAGCTAGTGTCAGGGAAATAGTCTAGGGGGTATATTTATCAAAGAGAGAAGTTAAGAGATCACCACAGTCCTCAAGTGAAATTCCACCACTCCCCATCTATTTCTAGGGGATTTTTAAAAGAGTATTTATCAATGGGTGGAAGTGAAAAATCCCATAGAAATAAATGGAGAGTGGTGAAATTTCAATCTAGCAAACTGTAGCAATCTTTAACTTCACTCTTTGGTAAATATACCCCAATGAGTGAGAGTTATGCTAGTAGAGGCTTCTAGGTGTCACCCAACTGTATAGGGCCTAATACCTTCAGGTTTAGGGATAGCATGTTTTCTGGAGTTAATCACAACTGCGAGCATCCCTCTAGCACTAGTGCTACTTCACCTACAGTATAAGTGAGTCTTGTCTTGAAGCTAAAACCTTGCCTGGGCCCAATTCCATCTGAGGAGGTAACTATCTGAAGTATCTGTGAAGTGATTGTATATTATCCCAAGTAACACCAAACAGACTGTATGAAATGCAGAAAATAAATATTAATAAAATCTTATTTTAAGAACACCTGATACCCAAGTTATTGGAAGATCTGTTCTGTGTCTGAGGTCACTGCAGCTCATTTATAAACACTGGGCAAATTTGTACCTGGGCAATAACTAATGGCAACCAATCAAAGGGTTTCATTCACTGTTCAACCTAAAGGCGGCTAAAAAGAGCCAGCCACTGATTGGTTGCTATGGGTTACTGCCCAGGTGCAATTGCCCCCTGCTTCAGCAAAAGTGCACCTGTGAACTGAGTATTGCATACTCTACTGAAAATTGCAGGAAGTTTTGACTTTAAGTTCAAAATAGCATTACACCTGCATAGTACTCAGTTGATTTATTCACATTATCCAGTTGCCCAGGGAACATGATGACTGAATCCTGAACTAAATTCTGGATGTGGTGCATCAATAAGGGGTTATTTACTAAAACTCAAATGTATCATATTTTTATTAAACCATGCTCGACCAAACTCCAATCCATGATTTTATCTTATTTATCAATAAAATAACTTGAAAAATTCAAATAGGGGAAAAAAACCTTGATAAAATAGAGAAAAACCCTAATCATACAAATTTTTCAGATAGGAGGCCCGAATTGCTCACTTTTTTTGGTTTATCATCTGAAAACCCTGAATTTTTTAGAGCAGATCATGATATCTTTAAACTGTAAAAGAGACATCTCCCATTGAGTTATACATGACCTCAACAGGTTTGAGATGGTGGATTTTTTAAGCTTCTTCCAGTTTTGGGGTATGATAAATCTTGTAAAATTCTAGTATTTTTATCCTATAAAAATATGTTTCTGCCCAAAAAAACCTTGACTAGAAATAAAACAAGTTTAGTAAATAATCCCTAAGAGTACAGGGGTGCAGAAATTTCTCATCTGACTGAGAGGTAAAGGAAAAAAACTACGGATCATTTCATCCCCTCCTTGCAATTTTGCAACCATTTGCTCAAACAACAATGTACATGACTTTGCTATATGAATCTTCTGCATAGTAAAGTACGAGCCAAAATGATGCCATTTAGCGATGAAGGTAAATTGAAGCATTTTTTCACTATTACTTTTTCTCATGCAAAATACATTGCAGTCAATGAATGTTTTGTCACCCATATAATATAACATTTCAAACACCCTAAAAATAAAATGGCACTATGACACAAGTCAAATGGTTTGCAGTCAGGAAGTGTTAATTTTTTTTTTTTATATTTGGTTAAAATACTGTAGTCATGTGAGGATTATGCAATGCAAAGACTTTGGCTTGATAATTTATTCTGTTCAGACGCTCAGCACCTAGCTTGCATTACCTTTATATATCACCATCTCTAAGCACAGACACTAGTTATAGGTGTTTAAAATTCATGTGATGCTTAGCAATAACATGTAAGAGATATAAATCTACAGACTGAAGTTTATGGACTTTCTCTTATGTAATATTGTTCCAAGATGTCATATATTATTGCCATCCTGACTTTTTTTATTGCCTCCGAGAGGAAGTCATTCTTGAATTAGATAGATAAAATAACTTGATTAGCAGATTAGTTTGCATCCAAAAGTCTGGCTGCCTTTTTTACTTAAATAAGAAAGGAAAAAAATCAATCTATGTGTCACATTTTTCTTGTGTTCTATCTTCTGAAGGTGACCATTATAGTCTAAAGCGTAAAATGAATTCTGCTGATGCTCCTGTAGATAGATCTTTTTTTTGTCTCTTATATTAAAGAAACCTAAGGTTCCTTTCTCAGTAGCCCTCAATTTTTATCAATTTTAGTTATGAAAACATGATCATGGAGCTATTAATTGCAACTCAATGCTCTCCGAGTCCTTGTTGAAACAGTGAGAATGTCTTTTCCCTCTCAAAGACAGGGAGAGATACAGAAAACATGAAAAATTGTAGCGATGGATCAGATAAATCCAAATCAATTCAGAAAAGACAAATAGAAAAGTCTTTGTCCTTTGAAGATTAACATGAAGTTTTTTAATGCTTTCCCACAGGTCATAAGATTTTGTTAACTTGTGCATAAGAAATGCTTTAAAATGTAGCTCAAGAAAAAGTAAAAGTGGAATACTGTTTGTACAGGAGAATTAAAGGGATTGATATTAACCTTATTAATTTGGTTTATTAGCAATTGATGTTTGGGGTGTTGGTCTATCAATGTTAAAATATCCTGGAAACATAGGATATACTATGATATACTGTGCTCGCTAGTAGGGTGCTTGAAGGGATTCTGTCATGGGAAAACATGTTTTACCCAAAACACATCAATTAATCATACTTCTCCAGCAGAATTATGCAACTGAAATCCAATTTAAAAAAGAGCAAAACAGATTTTTTTATATTTAATTTTGAAATCTGACATGGGGGTTGCCCTCAGTCACGTGACTTGTGCTCTGATAAACTTTAGTCACTCTTACTGCTGCAATCCAAGTTGGAGAATGCCACAACCTCCCTTTCCCAGCAGTCCATTAAAAATGGGATGATAACAGGATAACCCCTGGTACATAGTTACATAGTTAAATTGGGTTGAAAAAAGACAAAGTCCATCAAGTTCAACCCCTCCTATAAGAACAGCACTCAATCGTAAAAATATACATCCCACTGCGACTTCTTCAGTTACATTAAGTAGGAGAAACAATACTTATCTGGAAACAGTTTAATCATAAAGTGCTGGCTCTTTCTAAAAGCACAGGCGACTGTGAGACGGCTGCCTACACACTAATATTAGAACTAAAAAAATACACTTGTTGGTTTAGGAATAAAATTGTATATGGTAGAGTGAATTATTTGTGATGTAAACTGAAATTTAGAAATAAAAACTACACCTTAAAAATCATTACAGAATCCCTTTAATGATAACTGCTGTAGATCAGGTATAGATCTGCAAAATAGACATCAAAGTCAAAGCTCACATTAGTACAGGTATAATATTTATTATCCAGAATGCTTGGGACCTGGGATTTTCCAGATAAGGAATAATTCTGAAATATGGATAGCCATACCTTAAAGGGATTCTGTCATCATTTTTATTATATAGTTTTTATTTATAAATTACACTGTTTACACAACAAATAACTCACTCTACAATACAAAATTTCAGTCCTGAATCAGCAAGTGCATTTTTGTTTAGTTGTAATATTCGTGTGCAGGCAGCCATCTCAGGTCATTTTGCTTTCAGAAGGAGCCAGCACTTTAGGATGGAACTGCTTTCTGGCAGTCTGTTTCTCCTACTCAATGTAACTTGTCTATGTGTCACAGAAGGACCTGGATTTTACTATTGAGTGCTGTTCTTAGATCTACCAGGGAGCTGTTATATTGTCTTTGGGAGCCGACTACCTTCTCATTGTTCTGCTGATGGGCTGCTGGGGGGAAAGGGAGGGGTTCATATCACTCCTACTTGCAGTAAAGCAGTAAAGAGTGACATGACTGGGGCAGCTGGGAAACTGACAATATGTCTAGCTCCATGTCAGATTTCAAAATTAAATATAAAAAAATCTGTTTGCTCTTTTGAGAAATTGATTTCTGTGTAGAATTATGCTGCATTATTAACTGATGTGTTTTGAAAAAAACTGTTTTCCCATCACAGTATACCTTTTAGTCTAAAACTGAAAAACATTTAAAGATTAAATATGGCCAATAGGATTGTTTTACCACCATGTTTTTTTAAATCCATGTTTTCATGTATGTTTTAATTGACTGATTACAAAGTCATACATCAGGTCTTGTGAAACTTGCATGCATTTGGCAGAAAAGACAGCAACAACTTCCAAAGTCTGAGGTGGCAGACTTTCTCCATATGACTTCACAATGCCCCCCAATTCAACATTTTTGGAACAATATCACATTATATTGTTAGCAGAGAGCTGATCTGAACTCCATGTGCAGCTTCTCTGTAACTGAGGACAGACACACCAACTTCTGTGTGAACAGTAACTTGGTTGCTTTATAGAACTCAGCATAAACACTCAGCATTACATGTCTGCAACAGGAACTTTTTATAGAGAGCATACACAGGAAGAGGAAGAAGAAAAACACACAGGGTTACAGGTCAAACATGACATCATAATGCTAAGCAACAATAGACCCTCCCTGCATTAAGTAACATCCACTTGAACAATCTCTGTTGTTTTCCAACACATACCTCTTCACACATCTTGACTCTCCCTCTCCTGTTCTCCCCCAAATGTTGTATACTTGGTGTCTTTGATGGAGTCATGATGAGTGAGTTTCACATATTTCCTAGCAGAGCCTTACTTTATTATGTGAAAAAATGTACTATTTTGAGATGGATGGGCCTTATTACACCCATACAAAGTTGTGGCAAATTTAGTGACTGTGACTCTCCCAATGATTAAACTAACCTACTTAGCCAGGGTCTGTGCCAACAAGTTTGACAGAATCTGGCAGCTCTGCATTGATCCTCTCCAATGAATACACTGCAATACCCATGTAAAATATGAAATATGTATAATGTAATGTGTCTTAAATGTGATCCAACCAGCAGTATCCATATGGAACTTCCAGGTGGGTCAATCTTTCCTCCCCACCCTCCTTATTTCACTTCCTTACTACTTAAAAATCAATCAAATATTTTTGATGGGGTTTGCCTTGACATGGTATGGTGGCTTACCAATTTTAGGATTATAACTTTGTAACTAAAATCCCCTGTTTCTGAAATGCATGCACTTGCACCTACACTTTTTTACTAATGCAACAGGGGACCACTAAAATGTGCATTGATCAATCCCCTCTCTTTTGTATGCTTGCCACATAGTCATACAATCAAAATTGAATTTAAACAAAAAAAATTACAAATATAAATGGTTGAACCCAGATGCATATTTCATTTAAATAGCTTCCTCATGGAGTTCCTCTCATGGGGCTACGCTACAAAATTATTGTTATAGCATTGTGGAGTGATGGGGCACAGCTAACAAGTTATATGTCCTTGATTTCATACAAAAAATCCATTAACATTACTTTTAGAGCTCTGATGGTAGATATGGTCATCTTTGGAACCATTGTTTTAAAGAATCTCTGAAATTGGATCGATTTAAGAAACTTTCTTATAGAGCAGCCTATTAATACCTTTTCATTCATTTCTGACAATAAATAATAATAGGTCAATGATGAAATATAAATAGCAATCCAATAAGATAGTATAAGACAAGAAATTAAAGTTAATTTTGTTTCTATAGTGACACTACTAGTTTTAAATAGTAAAAAATATACTATGTATTGAATACAATTATAATTAAAATTTGAATAAACTTATATGCTCAAATAGCTAATAGAACTAACAAATACTATAGTCTTGTCCTCAGTTTTGTATGCATGGGCATAAGTTGATGGTCCTTAGCCCCCAGCAGCAATTATTTTGTATATATTTGTATCTATTTTTTGTCCCAACACAGTAAAGGAGAAATATACTATGCATCCAGTAAAAGAGAAGACTGGTATAGTTCATATTTCCATTACTGCACTAATTACAATCATTGAGGTTTTTCACCTGTTTTATTTTGGATCTTTCAGTCCATTTGACTTTTTCTTAGTGCAGCATTTGATTTTCCCCCAATGATTGCAATCAGAGAAGGCAATTTACTTGATGATATTAAAGTAGGTATCACTAATTTGCTATTTATTCTCAAATTTGGATCTGAATTTGAACTACTTGCTTGTTCAAATGTTAGAATTACCTGTTGAGAGTTGCCCATCATGTTTAGTTTCAATGTTATACCAAACTCAATCTATACACATGTATAGTGATGGGCGAATAAATTCGCCAGGCACAAATCTGGGGTAAATTGTCAACTTTTGCTGCTCGCAAATAAATTCACAAAACTGCGGCAAAACTTCGCCAGCGTAAATTTTTTTTTGAAGGAGCGTCGGAGTAGTCACTCGAGTCAAAACTGTTATGCATCAACATTATTCGGATGCCCATTGACTTGAATGCCTGTGTCAAAATTAACATTGGTGCAAAAAGTCGCATTTTGTGAACTTTTTGCCATTTCACAAATTTTGCGAGAAATTCTGGAATTTTTCGCGAAGCGAAAAGGGACAAATTCATCCATCACTGCACATGTACAGTGTTGCAACTTATCTCCTAACTTAAAAGAAAATCCTTGGTGCTGACATATTTTGGATATATTGACTCACCAAGTCTACCTGAAAGTGTGCTGATATGGTGGTGTGGATGGCATATTCAATTATGACTTCAGCCTGTAATGGTACACATTTTTCCAGAATAAAAGCAGAAAGATAATTAAATTAATATACAATAAGCAATATAAAAAAAAAACACATTCACTACTCAAAACAAAACAACTTTTGTTGGGTAATTTCAGGCAACCGATCACTAATAAATTAAATTGGACTCTATCTGAATAATTTGGGGCTTTAAATGGTGGCTGACAAACCCAAATGCCACTGTTATATAATTTCTTTCACAGACAGGAAATCTATTATGTTTTTAATTACATAATAATACATTTATTAAGCTAAATAAGTTATTTTTTCCTACTGACATGTATGCATTTTTCATAAAAATTAAAGGGACTTCTCTATATAGCCTAAATCCACTGCTATCTTTATTATCATCTTCAGCATTTTAAAAAGGATTTCAAATAAATTTTAATAATACAATTAATTATGCAGAAACCAAGGATGGAAACCCACTTAGTGCTGTATCTTAAGACAGAGGCAAAATGGGTGGGAGTTCTTTACTTAAATCCCAAAAGGAATATTTTCTTTCTTTACTTAATTTCATACACTGTGCAATATCTGCTTTCTCTCAAATATAATTTACTTATTGAGAATGATAGCACTAACATATCTGAATCTCTTCAGCGAGATCCTTAAATGCCCTTTCTTATTATGCCAATGTTAGATTTGTTACATGCACTAATGAGAAAATCAAGTATGCTTGAATATCCTATGCCTAGAACATGGGGTTATAGTGGCATGTTTCCATATAATGAATAACCATCAGGTTTTTTTTTTCATCAAGAACACATGTAGACTAATAATGAGCACATTTTTGCACCAGGCATGGATTCATGGCAATGCACTTTACCATCTGCAAATTTTCCATAAAACTGCTGCAAAAATTTGGCCCAAAAAAATTTGGCATGACAAAAGTCGCCAAGACAAAATTGTCACTGAGACAAAAAAAGTCGACCATAAGGAAAAACACCAATTGACTTTAATGCATTTGGACAAAAAAGTTGCTGAGACAAAAAAGTCACTACAAGAAAAAACACCCATTGACTTTTATGCATTGGCAGTTAAAAAAAAAATGTTGCTTGCGTAAAATATTGTTACGTGTAATCAAATTTTGACGCCTAATGACATCAATGTGTTTCGCAAATTTTTTGACATTTTGTGAATTTTTTGGCGAAATGTACAGAATTGCTCATTGCTAATGTAGGCTAAAGATTTATTGTCATGTATGAGGATTTATATTTAGGCAAAATGCAATTGAATTATTGAATCAAACCAAGAACAAATGCTTATGGTGTATTAAATAGATTTTATTTTCAAAATATAATGGTCATAACACAATACATAATTTATATGCAGAAAAACACTTTTTGAACCCCAAAGGGAATGCGAAAGGAAATTCCAGAAAATCAGTTTGCTTTTTTTTAACCCAAATTAATTGTTTAATTATTTGTGTATGTGCTTCTATATGCAAATAGCCAAGAAAACATCTGAAACCATGTATCTGTTAGAGCAGGGGCAAAAACTATATTTCATATTCATTTTCACACAGATACCACATTGTGATGTAGGTAGTATGGGCAATTTCCTTCCAGAGCAATAGGCGGATCTCTATTTCCCCATGCCTAGATTCATTTTTTAAACATCTTGGATGCTTGTTAAAGAATAATTTTGTGAAGTATCTGTATTATTCTGTGTTGGTGTCACGGTTGGCACCCTAAACCAGAACTAATGCCAAGCTCCCTGGTCTCGGCTCGGCTTCACCAGTAGTGTGACCTCCTTTGGCTTCGGGAGGAGCCCTCAGCGTACTCAGATGCCACCTGGACTTTTCGAGAGGAACAAGGTGAGGAGTTCTTGCAAGCAAAGGGGCACGACAGTTAAAAGTCAGTTAGGCCGAAGGTCGTGGTACAACAGGACAAGGTAGAATCGTAGTCAGGCAGGCTGGGTCAAGGCAGGCAGAAAACTAGGATCGTCAGGCAGGCAAAGGGTCAAAAACAGCTAATCAATCAGAATAGGATCAGGCAGAAGGAGTAGTCAAAATACAGGCTGGGTCGGCGTACGGATATCAGGATGGTCAAAAACAGGCAGGTCACAACAGGAGATCAATAACAAACAGGGATCAGATGCACAAGGCTCAAAAGGCACCAGGAAAACTAGTCCTATCACGGGCAAAGTATCCAAGGTAATGTCCCTTTAAATACCCTGAGTGCTTCGCGCCATTGAGCACTGACGTCATACATAATAGCAGAGGCGCGCATACAGCTACTAAAAATGCCTTACCCCTATGAAGACTTTTTTCATAGGATTGTTAGAGAACTGTATTTTGGCAAAGGATATGCATGCCTACATGTATTTCTGCTACAATGTCCATTACAGAGGACATGCAGGTCCTTCGGTGCTATCCAGACTGGTTTGGCTGGGTCATGGGAAATTGGACTAGGCTGCTAGAAACTTCTGGTTACCTCATAGGACAGGCATAGTATGCTCGCAGTGGCAGCAATCAGTCCCAACAAGCATTTATTGATAGGGTATGGTGTGTATCCAAATGGGGACAGTGCAGGATCTCAAATTCAGCACATGTGTAGGAATCATTGGATGTACTGTATATACTGCTGAGATAGTGTACTTTTGTCTGTCTAGTTTATCCATTCTTATATACCAGGTAATATCCACGAGGTCCAGGCATCCTGATTCCAAACTAGGTATTTACTGTGCAACAGGGGTTTCTCCTTAGTTTTACCATGTGGTATTCTTATCTAGGACCCTACATAGGGGAATTGTAGCCGAGTGTTGCCTTTCTAAGCTAGTGGTTTGTTCCTCATGATTTCTTGCACAACTAAGTACAGAATTCTCCCTAGGTTCTACACTAGGCACTGCATAGGTATCTACTAGTAATGGGCGAATAAATTCGCTGGCATGAATTTGCAGTGAATTCCCGCGTTTCACCGCTGGCAAATACATCTCCCGCGGAAATTCGCCAGTGAAAATTAGATTTTTTTTTTTCGTAAAAATGTTCGAATTGCTCGATTTTTTTGTGAAACCGTTCAAATTGCTAGATTTTTTTTAGTGAAAACGTTCTAATTGCTCTATTTTTTAGTGAAAACGTTCGAATGTCTCCGATTTCACAAATTATCGCAAATTTTTCGGCAAAGCGAAACGGGGGAGATTCACCCATCACTAGTATCTACAAAATTTAATATAGGTCTTGTGCAGGTAGTATGTTAATGTTATGTTTCTGTCATCTACTAAGCCATTTTTTACATGTGCCCCACTTCTTGAGCTATTTCCAAGAGTGCTCATGTGGTCTGCAAACAGTTGGTACAGCTGTGCTGGTAAGTAGTAGAAGTGGATACTCATTGTTACTGTCCACATCTCTTTCTATGGAGTATAGTTCTCTCACTCCAGTGGGGGAGTGTCATGCTGGTTTCAAACTCTGTCTCATTAGTTTGGTATGAGCTTTGCCTCAAGAGACCTATTTCCTTTTCTTTCTCTGGCTATTCACACTTTTCTTCTAGTGCAGTCCATGTTTCCTCTGCAAAGGTTGCCCGCAGTTTTGAGACCAAGGGGCCGATTCACTAAGCTCGAGTGAAGGATTCGAATGAAAAAAATTCGAATTTCGAAGTATTTTTTTGGTACTTCGACCATCGAATTGGTTAAATTCGTTTGAATTCGAACGAAATCGAACGAATCGAACGAAAAATCGTTCGACTATTCGACCATTCGATAGTCGAAGTACTTTCCCTTTAAAAACAACTTTGACCCCCTACTTCGGCAGGTAAAACCTACCGAAGTCAATGTTAGCCTATGGGGAAGGTCCCCATAGGCTTGCCTGTGAGCTTGCCTGTGATTTTTTGATCGAAGGATTTTCCTTCGATCGTTGGATTAAAATCCTTCGAATCGTTCGATTCGAAGGATTTAATCGTTCGATCGAACGAAAAATCCTTCGATCGATTGCAGGATTAGCGCTAAATCCTTCGACTTCGATATTCGAAGTCGAAGGATTTCAATTCGAGGGTCGAATTTCGAAGTATTTTTAACTTCGAAATTCGACCCTTAATGAATCTGCCCCTAAGTGTTCTCTCAACGGAGTGTCCAAAAAAGGAAAATCACGGTAAGTATGATACAATTTTCTCTTTTCACACTTGATCTAAGCCCTCCATAAAACTGTCTGACTATACCCCTTAGCTCTCTAAAGCAGGTAATCAAAAATTTTAGAAAAATAAGATTGTTTCATTCTCAAAGATGTTGACTATCATCATCATCATCAATTATTTATATAGCTATATCACTAAATGTATTTTTAAAAGCTTTATATTATGTGTATATAATGTAACTCTGGCCAGGCTAATTTTACATGCTTTTACTATTTTAACAGTTATTACTGAACTGCTCCAATAACAGTGCGGTTAACTTGCCATCTGAACCACTAATTGACATCTCTGCTGAGAGAAAAATCTCGTGTCATGTGTAATTGCCCTTTGCACTCAGTAACCTTTTGACTCTCCTTTATAATATGCCAAACTTTTATTTCAGTTTATAATTTATAGACAAGAATAGCTTCATTTTTCCTAGTTCATAACCTAAGACATGATTAAGATGAATAAAATAGCCTTATTAATATACCTGATTCATATACTACTGCACATATCACTACTTCTTCCAACAGACTTTCACAGCTTTTGGAAACGTAATAAACTTTCTTAGACAAAGTAACACACACACACACACACACACACACACACTGTAGCACTTCATAAAGAAAGTAAATCCGCTAATAATTAAAAAAAAATCTTAGGGGGTTATTTACTAAACTCTGAATGCAAAAATCATGAAAAAGTGATTTTTTTATAAAATCTGACTTTTAAAAAAATCACTAATATTTCTGAATTTACTAAACCCTGAGGATGGAAAAGTCTGAATCTGAAAATCCGGCATCTCAGACCTGTTGAGGTTGCATATAAGTCAATGAGAGAAGTCCCAATGATTTTTTGATGTCACTGGGTTTCGGGCATTCCCCCAAAGTTTTCGAGTGAAACTTACAAAAAAAATCGTGATTTTTTTCCAGCAAAGCAAATTTTCGGGAAAATGTAATAATGAATAAGCATAAAAAACCTGAGTGGATTTGATTGCAGTTTGTAGCAGAAAATATTAAGACAAATTCAGACTTTGAAAAATAACCCCCTTAATGTGTAAGGTACAGAGTGTATTCAGGATTACTTTGAACAAGCATGGGTACATGAAAATGTGGTATAATGCATCGATCTATAAGGAAAACCTAGGATTTTCATTTTGTCCTTTAGCAGTATCTTGCTCAAATGAATATAGTATGATTATGAGTATGATAGGCAGTAATATTCTGAGATAATTTGTCAGTCTTTATTTTATTTTCTTTATTAGTTAACTTTTTGTTCAATTTAGGGTAAATTATACAATGGCAACCAGTCAGTGCAATTAAAAGAAAACTAAACTCTTAAATGACTATGATTTAAAATGCCATATTCTATATAATGAACTTATTGCACCAGCCTAAAGTTTTAGCATCTCAATAGCAGCAATGATCAAGGACTTCGAACTTGTCACAGGGGGTCACCATCTTGGAAAGGGTCTGCGACACTCACAGGCTCAGTGGGCTCTGAGCAGCTGTTGAAAAGCGAAGCTGACAGGTTGTAGCAAATGTACAAGCAGAAAATTAGGTTTGTCTGTAATATAAACGGATGCTACAAGGCTGATTATTAAATTCTGGTGCTAATTGCACTGGTTTCTGAGCTGAAATGTATTAATTATCTGTATTAAGTACTTATATTGTGACATTTCTATTCTATGTGTACTGTATATTGTGAGTGGGTCCCTCATAAAAGAAGATGGGGAGCTACTGGGGCATCTCCATCTCCATTTTTTTAGTGTAAGTCTATGAAAGAAAATATAAAAGTGTTCTTTTTTGCCACCACTCTAATTACAGTATCTAACCTTTCCTTGCCCTTCTTTTATCGGTTAGTGAATTTTAAAATAAATACTCCTCAAACAATACATTTAGGGGGTTATTTACTTTAAACTTTCTCTTATATTTTTATTAAATCACACTCAACCAAACTCCCATCCACAATTTTATCTTATTTATCAATAAAATAACTCAAAAAAGTCAGGTCACGAAAAAACTCAAAATCGAGCAAAAATAAGAATCGTACACATGTTTTGGATTTGACACCTGAATCCCTTGATTTTTTCAGGTTATCATCCAAAATGTTTCAAAGAATCAAATGAAATCCAGCACAGATCATGATATCTTAAAATTGTTAAAGGATATCTGCCATTGACTTCTACATGTAGGTTTGAAATTGTGGATTATTGGTTTTGGTTTTTGGGTATGAAAATCTTGAAAGATTCAAGTTTTTCCCCTCTAAAAATTTGATTTTTTGCCCAAAAAAACCTCAACCAGAAAAATCTCTACAAAAACTATATGGATGTTTCGCAAGGTTTTATAACAGGGTAAAATTCTAAACACTATTGAATCTGATTATACAACTTTAGTTACTTTTTGGTTATTATAAGTGCTTTGATACACCATTTATGTTTTTTCTCTATTTATAGTTTCATTAACATTTTTGGCAGGTGTTGACCATGTTATAATGTCATTTAGCATCCTCTCTGCAAAACAATCAAAGGCATTTCACTAGCTTGTGGCATACAAGAATGATTCTTATTTTAAGTACAATGCAAAGGGAATGCTAAATGTGAATTTCCTGTATCACAAATAAGGAACACAATACATTTGTAGTGACTTAAAATGCCCCTCTATGTTTCAATGAATTATCCATAATCTCTCCTTTTATTATCTGTGTATGCTTTTGCACAATACTGAATCATCGGAAGAATGTTTCACTCAGTTTAATAGCATTCCATTATTCTTAGCCACTAAGGCATTTTGATGGGTTATTTCAAATGCACTATGGGTAAACGATTTCTCAGTACTGGGAAGAATGTTCATCTATTTTAGAACAGCTATATCATCTTGAAAATGAACGAACAATTCTAAGTCTAAGAACAACAAAAAGTTGTTCTTGTTGTTCTAAAAGTCATCAAGTTCATTGCTTTAATACTTTTAGTAATACTACAATGATCATTTGTACATGAGATTCTTAACATTTGTATTACATTTCTTTACTGATAAATGGGGTCAATAAAAAGGGAGATAGATCTAGGTCCTTTCAGTATTTCGCCATGGGGTGTTGGGATTACCCTAGTTTATAAAAAGGCAATGCAACATATGTCAGGATTCCCCAAGTTTATAAAAAGGGAAGCCCACTTGCTGGAGGTGGTGGTTTGTTTGCTGAAGGGCCTGGAACAGAGGAAGGTTCCACTAGGTGTACTGTAAGTGCTAGAAAAGCCGCCAATTGGCTCAGACAAGGAAACTAATAATTGTTAGTACCCTGCGGTTTTGTTTTAATGCTGACAGTAGCAAGCAGATAGGCTCAGGGACACAGAGATTCTTGGAGTATGAGACCACTGTGAGATATATGATAAAATATATATCAGTACTTACAGGCATGTTTTCTATTACAACATTAGAGAAGATAATTAAAGATAATTCATAACAAGGGTACCCCTCAATTGACCCTTTGCTTCCCACTTGACCCCATTGTTGCACACCGTAATGAAACACCAGGAGTTAGAAATGGGGTAAAATGGCGACAGCTTTTATTCACATTTTATCAAATAAATAGGACATTGCCAGCCTCACCTCAAGGCAATATTCAAAGACAGAATTCCATAAGAGATCACTATTATCGTTCCTCATTGAAGACTTGAGATCAGCATCATGCCATTATATCCACCTCTGAGAATTAGGCTGCCTCTACCTACAGAGAGGATGGCCCCAAACCAGTAGGAGCTGCATCTCCCACCACTAGAGAAGTTCAGCAGCCCTGCTGGTCGGCCCTGAATCGGCAATGTCTCCATGATAGGAAATCAAAGCAGGCTGTCACCTAGATAAAGCACTAATAGTGTCTGTATCAATCAACCCACTGTGCAGTCACAGGAGAGAACCTCCTTTCTCCCTCTTCTAAAATTTCCTGTTTAGTACTCTGACAAGGTCATACCGCTGCTGTGACAAATAAAACTTAAAATACTTTCTGTATTATATAGCCACTGTTTTGATCCAGAGTAAGGAAAAAACCCAGCCTGAAGTCAGTGCCAGTTATGCCTCAAGAGGGAAAAAATTCCTTTCTGACCCCAATGGTGATCGGAAACATTCCCTGGATCAAGCATTCATTAGTAACTCGAATTAATACAATGCTGACTCTCGTGTTTATACTGTATTAAGATACAGAAACCACAATATAACAGTGCATTCAGAAAAACATCCACAATCAGTTATTAATAGATAATATGAGAACACAATGAGGAGAGACTCCTGACATTTCACAAAATATGCAAAAAAGGGTGGTGGGATGTTTTTACCTGCTCAGAAGATAAGGAAGTGAACTGCTTCTTCCCTTGACATCATATACCTCTCTTTCTCAAGCAGCAGCCCAGCGTTTCCCTGCTTTAACTCATTCCTTCTCACCCAATCACAACTACATCTGATTCTGTCAGTCTTTAAACATAAACTGGTGTAATCTGGCTGCTGGTCATTTGGATCCCTTGTCATGCAGCCCCTGCATTTCTAACTCCAGGGCTTTCCTTTTTCAATACATGAAATGAAAAGGAAAAGAAAATGATCACAGCCCATAGCCTGCTATGGGATTCTACATACCAAACCAGTAGTTAATGTTAAAAATCCATATTTTTTTAATCAATCAAACCGGCATTTTGTATTGATCAGCAAGTTTGAATGTCAGGATTCAAAATCAACCTGATACATCACCACTTTACAATCTACCAGGTAAAGGTAGCAGGTGAAGAATGAATAATAGACAAGGACACATATAGAATTTTAGTTTATGCCTAGTCCAAGAATTTTAAACAGCACCATCATAAAAAAATAAATAATAAAAAGCTTTCTTACTGTAAAATCCATAATTTCTTCAAATATCTATGCATAACTTGGCAGCAGTGTTATTGACAGTTACACAGTGTGCTGTGTATATCTATATACATACAAGCATACAGTATGTATACAGTATGTATACTTTATATCAAGCTATGCTATCTTCGTATATTCACATATATATATATGTATATACACGGAGCACTCATGGGACTTCATATATGTGCAAAGCCTTAATGGTGTGAGTCGACGTTTTGGTCCTGCACAGAGGACGAAGTGTATGTCCTGTTAAGGTACTCTATGCAGGACCGAAACATTGACTTACACCATTTAAGTGTTGCACATAAATTAAGAATTCCCAGTTAATTAATTGAGGCATTGTAACGACCACGTTATCAGGAACCTTGTTCAGCGGTGGTACCTTCAGACGCACAGGTGGACCCTGTGGGTTCTGGTGTTCAACCGCCCCGGGCTTTCTGCTGCCGAAACCGTCAAGAAGTGCATAAAAGTCCATACGAACGAAGTACCGGCAAGGATTTAGAGAAGACGTAGTCAGAGTCAGGCAATAAGTTCAAGGCAGGCGGCAGGAATCGTAGTCACAGGTCGGGCAGAAGTCAAAACCAGGAATTCAAAATCAGAATTAAATGCTTCGGCGGGAACAAATAAACTGGAACCAGTTTGGGCAATTTCCAAAATGGAGACTGGCCTTTTAAGGAGTCTTTTGGCACCAACGTTTGAATTTCGGTGCCAGCCAGCGTCATCATACGCTCGGCGTCACGATGCAGGTGTCAAGACACAGAGCATCAAAGGAGCCAAGAACCCAGAAGTGCGCGCGCACGGATTTGGAAGGAGAAACGCGCTGGGAGGTAAGAGATCTCACGGCGCATCTTATGTCTTTATGCACAGATCACCTTGTTTCACAGAGACATATACATCTGTATAAGAAGGTTTTCTTTTGAGACATTGTGAGGTTTAGTATATACAGTATATACAGTAATATATATATATATATATATATAAATATATATATATATATATATATATATATATATATATATATATATATATATATATATATATATATACTATAGCTTTAAAAACACTATACTGTAGGGACTTATCCCTTACCTTTGGGATTATGCAATGATCTCCACGAAGGAATTTTAAAGACTTCTCTGCAAATCTAGCTAAATGTAGACAGACAGAAGTAAATAGAGAGGTTAGACACTGAATACATTTTTTTTATATCCAGTTAATCATGATTTACATGATGTAGTTAAATTTGCTTCTTATACCGAATTACTTACAGGTATGGGATTCGTTATCCAGAAACCAGTTATCCAAAAAGCGCCAAATTACAGAATAGCAATTTCCCATAGACTCCATTTCATCCAAATAAACCGTTTTTTTGTACAAACGATTACCCTTTTATCTGTTATAATAAAAATGTACCTTGTACTTGATTCAAACCAAGACATCTCAAAACCAGCCTATTTGGTTAAAAAAAAAAAATTATATATGTGAGATCAAACAGCACTCACCATTCATTGGGTTTCTTGCAGGGTTCTAACCAATAAATCAATAATAGTCCAGAGAAAGCACTCACGGCATTGGCCATCAGATATATTTCAAAGTATATTTATTCGTGCACGATGCACCATATATATAATTTTTTAGGAGACTTAAGGTATGAAGATCAAAATTATGGAAAGATCTGTTATCTGGAAAATCCCAGGTCCGATCATTCCCAAGGTTTCATACCTGTATTTGTATACATATCTTAATTAGCAGGAGAGTCCTCTCTGTATAGTTATTATGTATATAGTCTGTGTGCCAAGCAAAAGCATACAGTAAGTTTCTGTATTTCTGCAGTATGCCCTAATCATTTTGTGTTACATTTTGCAACAAACAATGCTGATTTTAGTATACAGCAGATCAGCCAGCGATGAGTGTCTGCATTCAATACAGCTTGAGGACCTCTGATTCAGTTTTGTGCTGCACAGGTAATCAAGCATTATACCTTTATCTGTGTGTTTTGCTGAGATAAGCTCACATTAGCTCTTGATGTGAGCATTTTCACTGGAGAAGCATAAATATATTTCCAAAGAACAAAATACTGGCTATGATGTAGAGACAAAAAATCATATTGAGCTATACCCTTGTGGATTCAAGCCTTTGTGTCCGGCATTGAAATAAAGTGGAAATGTGAAGGGTGCAGTAGTGCTACCATTAGCAGCACTTAAAAAGTAAAATTAAAAAAGAATGTGCTCACAAACACCTTTTGCTGCAATTCAAAATACTTTTTTTTTTATAACCCTGGTAAATGCAGTCTTTTATTTCCTCTTCAGCTAGAGATTTTTTTAGACTTCCAGCATGAGAGAAATAATAATCATTAGAAATTATGCAATGTGAAAAATGCTACTTTATGAATACTTCAGCTCCAAAACCTGAATATCCTTGATTAAAAATGTAATTAAAATATCTTTTTTAGATTTGGAGGGTGCTTAATAGATGCCGTGATGGATAGAGCAGTTTCGCTTGAATTTTGCTAAAATGCAGGAGCACAACAATGCCTACCTTATATTTTTAGCCTTAAGGGCAATACAGATGTACAGGGAATGCTGATGAATAATTATCTGTATCACAAGGCCAATATTACATAAGGTGATGTTGGTGATTAAATGACATAACATATTTGATTACTTGATTATGCTTTGTTCCGGGCACTAAGAGGCAAGATGTGGGTGTTTAGTAGAGCAGCCAGAGACTCTTACAAGGAAACCAAGAAGGGTTAGTACCCTTCAGTGTCACCCATCAGTATAGGGACACAAACAATTAGGCTCAGGAATTAGACATTCCTGTAGTAAAACACAACTATGAACATCACCTAGTTCTGGGTTAAAGAGAACTACCTCTCGGGTTGTTCTGAACACTACAACTGAATGTCACGACCAGTGGCCCAAACCCCACATATGAATGATCAGAAGGGCCACTGGGTTAATATTTAAGGTAACTAGGAGGGAGTAGACTGACAAGGATGCTTGCAGACAGAGAGTTTATTAGCAAACATAAAGCAGAAGAATAACTTACTGGCACAGGAGTTCAAAGTAAAACAAAAATAAGAATCGGTAACATCAACATGGGACAGAATCCTGGAACAGGGTCAGTTTGGAACGTAGGAACATAGGCACGCAGGAACAGAGAATGGGTGTTTGGAGACCTATGAACTGGGGGGGGGGGAGTCAGCTCATGCTTTAAAAAAGGGCCCTCTACTGGGAGATAATTAGGAAATAGGCTGCACCTGCCAACTAATGCAGAGCAGCTGAAATCATCAGCAGTGCCAGGGCATAGGGACTTCAATACAGGGTAAGCCTATACCTCTAATCTCCCTGAATAGTAGCGAGGTAAGGCAACAGGCTGCAATGCATAAGTTCTCTGGTTCAAATCCAGCAGAGGGATGATTCCTTACACTGAAGCTGTAAGCATACCAGGTGAAGGATGACAGTGTTTGAGGATTTATGGAATGATTGATGTGTGTACCATCTAATCAGACCAGCAAAGAGACCATTCAGTGTGTCATAAATGCTTACTTTTTATATTTAGAACAAATCCAAACATCACAAGCTACTCTAATGCCAAACAAATTAGACAAACCTACAAGCATCCCATACCCTTGCCTCTAACCCTTTGGAAAAAACTGTGGTCATTTATTACACAGAACGCAGTATGCAAATTAAAAAAAAATAGCCTGCAATCGGCAAGTGAACAATAAAGTGTGCACTCTTGTGTCCCTTAGCGCTCTAGCACTTGTGTCCCAGGGAAATCTATAATCTTCAAGCATACCACAGTGTTCAGTACAATGCTACTTTAGAAATAAAACAGGTTTGCATGGGCACTTTGGTTATTTGCACATTTCTCCTGAAACCTTCTTTGATGCTTCTGTAGCAGGCTCTCACATACTCTTATTTAGGCATTTGAGTCTGGTTCTGCTGCCCTTTAGACAATTTTTGACTTGTAAATTGCTGATTGAATCATATTAACTATGATATACTATTTTTTTTATAATGGCTTTGTTTTATAGACCTACCACCACTTTTCTCATCTACCATGGATTCTTGTCAGCCAAACAACATTTTATTCACAATATTTTATGGGCAGGAGATCACACTGTTGAAAGGAAAATATCAAAGGTCAAAATGACAGGTGTCTTTCTCAACTCCAGGTACTGTAATAAATGGGGAATCTCTCTTCCCCCTAACTGTTAGCCTTTCTAACCACTTTATTCTTAAGATCCTCTTTATACAGTAAATGCAAAAATAAGATTTTGGCTAAACAGTAGGCGAGTCCTTTTCTGACATTTTTAGTGGGGGAAAAATAATTTTTTGAGATTTATTATACCCCTGCAAAAAGCTTGATTCCAAAAATCTGCCATTTCAGTCCAGTTGAGGTTCTGTATAAGTTGATGAGAGAGCCCCCTACCACAATTTAATCTTTTTGTGGTCTATGCTGGGTTTTAGCCTGAAAATCCAACTTTTTTTTTTTTTTTTTTTTTTTTAAATTAAATGATCCAGGAACAATGGCAAAAAAATTTGAGTGATTCGGATTTTCGCTCAATTTTGTCGAGTTTTTCAGCAATCCAATTAATTTGCGTTATTTTATCAGTAAATAAGGTTCACTCAGGCATGGGAGTTTGGTTGTGTTTTGTTTTTTTTTAATAAAATATGTGATAAATCTGGATTTTAGTAAATAGCCCCCTAAATTGCTAAATTCCTATGAGTTAAATACCAATATATCACTGAAAAAGTGAACCAATATATCACTGAAAAAGTGAATGAAATTGTGTGATCTATGGCCAAAAATGATACCAAAGGTATCACACTTCGCAAATATAGTTTTGTTTGAGTATAAATACATCATTTTTGAGAAGCAAAAATATTTTTGATTATTTTTTAAGGTTCTCAACCTCAGCACACCATTCAGATTTGAGTGTCCCCATCTTGAAAAAAAAAACAAGTTTTATATTCTAGAACTATTTAATAAAACAAACTGTAACCATAAACAAGCCTTTCTGTGTTGCCTCAATTAATAGAATTATATCAGTTTGTTAGATCTTTGTCTGCTTTGGATCTGGAATGCAAATAAATGAGCTTAAAATGATTTCAGAGGCTATCCATACTTGGATCGCTTTGATTAAGATACAGCTTGCTAGGGGCTTTGCTGTATTGAGGACATTTTCTTCTTAACATCTCATCATCACAATTGCAAAGATTCTGTAAATGGGATTTTAAAGCATTGCAGCTGTAATATTACTTATGTACTGAACAAAATTCATTATATATAATTCTAGGTGGCAAATCCTTTTTATGCCATATATATTTTTTCACATGTAACCAAGTTGAACCTAAATTGCAATGCACATTATTTAAATTGCACCCATTCTTTACATGGTTTCAGTTTATATTAAAGAATAATGTAAAGTTCTGTGCTTAGAAAAGTGTAGCGTAGGTATCTAACAATGGAACTCTATCCCAATAAATAAAGAAAAAAGCATTTTCTTATTTAGGAGCACATGAAATATTCTCTCTGAAGCCTGGTGCAGTAGATATTACAATCTGATGTGTGTTTTATAGGAACCTAAAACAGGTATGGGACCTGAAAACCTGAAAAAAAAAAAAACTGAATAAGGGCAGCTCCCATTGATTTTGATATGACCTTGACAGCTTTTCAACTTCTAGCTCTAAAAAATCAGTTTGATTAAATAAAAAAAATATGCACAATAGTAAATGGGCCCCTAAGTCTACTAGATAATCACATACAAACTAAGTTAACCCAATAGGATTGTTTTGCCTCCTATTAGGATTAATTATATCTTAATAAGACTCGAGTACAAGATGCTGTTTTTTTTATTACAGAGAAAAGGGAAATCATTTTTTACAACTTTAATTTTTAAATGGAAATGGTGGCCTTCCCCTAATTTGGAGCTTTCTGAATATTGGCTTTCAAGATATTGGATCAGATACCTGTAGTTGCTAGTGATATTTTTTTGCCTGGTGCAGTTTTTTGCAGCAAAATTTTCCTGAATCTGCTATAGAATTTTGCCATGTGTTTTTTGTCAGTGAAATAACAAAAACACAGGATTTTATGCAGGGACAAAAACACAGATGGCAAATTTTTAGGCATCCAGGCAAACAGGTGGGAGCGGACGCACACCCTCAACAACCCTTAATCGAAGAAGCCTGGTGCTCTGTAATGGAGGCTTGGCAACCTCCCATGTACCAAATTTACTGGCACACGGGCGTGTTTTAAGCAGGAAAACCTTGCTTTATTGCAGTGCAGAAGTGCAACGTTTTCGGGGGCCACGCCCCTTTATCAATCATTTTTGGGCATACCTTGCCATCCAAGATCAACCACTCAGATCCAGGCTTCATGTTTGGCAGACACTGGCAATAAGGGAGATTTTTATATGAAAAGCCTTTGTAGCATATTTGAAAAGATAGTCTTTGACAAGGATGGGCAATGTATATACTGTAGGTCGTAGTTTTTTTAAAACTATACAGTATTTCCTATTTAACTTTAGAGGGAAGCCAAATCCAAGGTAAAACAATTCCACTATTACTTCTAGCACTCTAAAATAAGTGGTATAAAAAGATTAAAACATTTTTACTTACCATCCCTGCATCATTCAATTTGCTGTAATCTAATATTCTGGAAAATGCTGACATCCCAACTACATAGTAATCAAACACAAACATGAGGAGGGAGGACATGCTGCTGTTTCATTGTTAATGCCAGTGCTTCCAGTTATAGGAGCAAAGAACATGGAGTCCTATTTCACAAATCAGGTACATCTCTCATTGGATATTTCACTTGCATTGAATGGATCACAATTTCTTGAGGGATGCTATTTTATGAATGCAGCTCTGATGTTATTGGACTACAACTAGAATATACTTGATAAATATGTTGGAGTATGGTGAGACTTCTAGTAGAGAAAACTGTGGTTCATTTACAAAGCAAGCATATCTTCAAATCACCTCAATTGACCCAAATGTGTATATAAATTACAAGCTCCTCAGCATCTTGCAGCAATTGCCAATGCAATAGGTACTCAAGTTTCCTAAAACACTGGTTGCTTCTTGTTAAAATTGACCCTCATATGTATAAATGATATTGGGACTTAGAATTCTATATCCACTGGGCCTGGGACCGATGTGAACAACATAATCTTTGTAAAAAAAAATTTGATTTGCATTTGAAAATTTACTTGACACACAGTGCTCCTTTCGTAAATGAGGTCTGTGCACTTTTTAAAATAAACACAAAATAATATTGCTATATATTACCTTAAAGACATATAAAATCTCCATTGTCACTTTGCGGCATGCATATGTCTTTTTTGTTAGCTTTATTTAATTATATGTTCTAGCAATTGATACTGCCTTAAGCAACACCACCAAGTTGTATCTAAATAATGTCATATTATAAAGCAACATGCAAGTAAAACATTCTGACATTCTTGGGGCCACTTTATAGTATCTAACGTCACCCTGACAGAACTGCTTAAAGAATGCAATTTGCCATTGGGTATAGTCTTAAAAGAAAATAAAATGACTGCGCTTAACTATTGGGATTTGAGTATGAATATATATTATTCAAAGGTTTGGGTAAAAAAGACACTAGCAGGTAAAAACAGCAAATAAAATTTATGAAAATATTTTTAGGTCTAAAGTGACTACCTACTGTATCTTCATGTCAAGAATAACCTGGAAACATGTTTCATACTGTTATGCTCATGAAAATGCTACACCTTGGATATCTGCTGAACTGCGTAATGATTCTGTTTATTTGATTTTGATGGAAGTTCCTGTTAAAACGATTAATTAGTGCTGCAGTACACAAGCTGCTATATTGTTCTCAACAGTAGAAATCTGGTTTTCAAGGCAGCCAACATCCCCTGACACTGAAATAAAAACAGAATTATTGTAAAAACGGTTATGCGTGATCCTTTCCTGGGTGAATAATTGGAGACAAACTTAAATTAAGCAACTGTTCTAATAATGTATTGAATTTTCTGCTTTGACAGCTCTTGCTTTTCTGACCTTTTATTTATTACCACAAATGCATAAAATGGCTTATATTTTACATATATTCTAAAAATCAATATTTACCTATGGAGCTAAAACCTGAAAACTAAAAATAGACCATAAAGCACAATAAGAATGAAGAACTGGACACAATGGAGTGCTCATTTCCTTGTCTCTAGAGCTGAATGATATTAAGTGAAATTTCTACTCTACAGCAGTCATCTTGCTGTCATACAGAGATTACATTGCCAATGCTGGCTTCCTGATATTATATTGCCGCAAAACATGAGGAGGTAGGACATACTGCTGTTTCGTTTTTCTGTGATAGAAAATTGTGTTCAATGCTTCCACAAAAAACATGGAGCCAGATTTACACAGATCAGGTACAATTCTCGTTGTGATTTTTTTTTTCATTGATTGGGTCACTGATCCTGAAGTGTTGGAGAAAAGTTTTGTTTTTTAGCAATGCTATTTAAAGAATACAACCCTGATTTTGCTGGACTACAGCTTCTAGCATAGGTTAACCATTTAGAATATGTTAGTATATGACAAGAGAAGGATGCACTTCTATAACAGAACCATATCTGCATGGAAAGCAACATTAAAATCAATGTTGGAAACAATGAAAACAGTTTCCTTCCTACTCATTTTGTATTGTAGTGTAATATTCTCCATGTTTGATAATAGTAGTATTGTCAATTGTGAATATTTTTGCATCTGTACTTGACAGGATTCTAAACCCTCCATAAGTTGTCCTACTGTGCCAAAAATGTCAGATTCAAGAAAATTCTCCATTGAGCATAATTTTGGTCAAAACTTAGTAGATGCAAGAGAAATTTCCAAAGAGAAATTTTCTTACCAGAATAAGTAATCATATAATCTTACCTATGGAAATTATTGTGTTAGTTGTTTGTGGCCCTACAATATATAATTATTAATTGTATTATATAACACTATTGCTTTAAGAAACAATCCTGAGGTTGCTAGGTTACAGCTCCCAGAATACTTTAACCCCTGATAATGTGTTAGAGTATGCAGGGACTTCTAGTCCATAAAATTCTGGTTGAGTGCTAAACACAGTGTGGATTAGCAATTCCTATTACATTTGAACTGTCTACTTTAGATGATAGATAGATAGATAGATAGATAGATAGATAGATAGATAGATAGATAGATAGATGATAGATAGATAGATAGATAGATAGATAGATAGATAGATAGATAGATAGACAGATGATAGATAGATAGATAGATAGATAGAGATCAGTTTACAGTAGGTTTAGACATCCTTTAAACTCTTTTTTCAGGTACAGGTAGAATACTACATGATTATGACTTGAGAAGCAACCAACATAATACTGAGAATTTAAATTGTTGAAGTTAATTTTAGTAGAGTTACTCCAGGCATGGATTATTGCAGTGGTTCGATAAAACAAAGGATTAACCAGCTCATTCCTTTCTGAAAATAACTCACAATAAAAACTACACAATAATGTCATTTTATTGAGATTTGTTTTAGGGTCTACATTGTATCCTTAGCAGATATGCAGTGTGAATCTATAGTAACTACTAAACTATTATTCAGAATGGGAATTTTGTTTGTACAGCTTTAAACCAAGGTGCTGCCAGACATTCCCATGTGGTAGATCCATAAGGCCTACACTATAAACATCAGTGGGTTGCTAATCTGGCTCAGTTTGTGTCTGATTAGTCCGATCACAGCACCTCTATGACAGTTACAGTACATTCTTTCTACACAATCTGCTTGTGGTTTATTTTATCTTTTAATTTCTTTTGTTTGTATGTTTATTGGCAAATTTCTTTGAAATCTGACCTGTATGGATTTGTTAATAATAAATTCTGCTTGCTACACCCTTGCTTATCTCCAAGGTCCTTTTCCATAATGGATTTGCCTAGTGCAGTCCCATTAAGGGTATAAGTGGCTTTGATATTTTTACATCCCAGGTGCATGAGTTTACATTTATCAACATTGAATCTCATTTGCCACTTAGCTGCCTAGATTGCCAGTTTGTCAAGATCCTGTTGTAAGGATGCCACAATTAATTGGGCTGGATAGTTTTGTGTCATCTGCAAACACTGATACATTACTTACAACACCCTCCCCTAAGTCATTAATGAACAAGTTAAATAAAATTGGACCTAATACCGAGCCCTGGGGGACCCCACTAAGTACCTTACTCCAAGTAGGGAATGTCCCATTAACAACCACCCTCTGTACCCGATCCTGTAGCCAGTTTCCTATCCATGTGCAAACGACTTCATTAAGCCCAACAGACCTTAGTTTAGAAAGCAGTCATTTGTGGGGCACAGTATCAAACGCTTTGGCAAAATCCAAATAGATCACATCTACTGCCCCCCACTGTCCAGCATCTTACTTACCACATCATAAAAAGCAATCAAATATGTCTGACATGACCTATCCTTCATAAAGCCATGCTGATTGCCGCTCATAATGCCATTCACTAGGACACAATTTTGAATGTGATCCCTTAACAAGCCTTCAAATAATTTGCCCACCACAGATGTCAAGTTTACTGGCCTATAATTGCCAGGCTGAGATCGTAATCCCTTTTTAAACATTGGAATAACATTTTTTCTCCAATCCATAGGCACCATACCAGATGAAAGTGAATCTGAGAAAATCAGAAATAGGGGCTGGTCTAAAACTGAACTAAACTCTCTTAGAACCCGGGGGTGTATGCCATCAGGCCCCGGAGCCTTGTTTACATTAATTTTTATTAAAGCTTTATGAATCATATCCTAAGTCAGCCACTGACTAGATTGAGCTGAGCCATTAGTGCAGCTATAAAGTGAGCCTGGGAACTCAGACTGATTTAACACATTTGCATTTTCTGTATCTGTTACATCCTCTGTTACAACCATACTGGTACCATTATTTAATGGAGCAACACTCTCAACCTGCATCTTTTTACTATTAATATATTTAAAAAACTTTATTTTTTAAATATATTTAAAAAATTTTTTTTAAATGACAACCATTTCTGTTCTGTGTTTTTAGCTGAAAACTTAATGGCCCAATCAATACTCTAAAATACAGCACTAAAATTAGCTTTTGCAAAATTCATGGTTTTTGTTGCCCCAGTATATATTTGTTTTTTGCACCAGACATTAAATGATATAACATTATGGTCACTATTACCCAGGGGTTCAATGACTTGCACATTTGCTATAAGTTCTGGGTCATTTGAGATCACTAAATCCAGCATTTTTTCTGGTAGGCTCCTCAACAACCTGTGCCATAAAATTGTCATGCAACAAGATTATAAATTTGTTCCCATTAACTGATCTGGCAGTACTGTTGTTCCAGTCAATATCTGGGTAATTAAAATCTCCCATTATCATTACTTTACCCAAACTAGCAGACTTTTCTATTTGCATGAGGAGCTTCGCCTCCTCCTCCTCACTTACATTAGGGGGTCTATAGCATACGCCTACAATTAATTTGCTGGATTCTTTACAATTGTTGAAGAACTCCACCCACAAGACTTCTGCCCCCTCATTTTCTAACATAACCTCCTCCTTTATATGAGCTTTTAAATCCTGCCTAACATACAGACATACCCCTCCTCCTTTTCTATTGCCTCTGTCCCTCCGAAACAAAGTATAGCCACTGATATTTACTGCCCAGTCATGCGTTAGTTACTGGCAATTGTTGCCAACAGCTGCCTTTAAGTAAAGGTCTAGCTCTGCAAACAGGTTTTATATTGAATATCTGTTAATGCAGGTGATTAATAGTAACCTGAAAACCAAAGAAAGTGACTGGAGATTGCTATGATTCCTAATAAGCCTTACAACATCTGTTTATGGTGACTATTAATAAGCGCCATAGTATGCTCTTATATGGCTCCATTTATGAAACAAAAATCCTGGCAGTGGTTAGAGCATCTGTTGTAAGATGTAAAAGTGCTTTGGAAATGGAAATGAAAATGATTTATGAGCAAACCATTTAAATGTATTCAAATTTAAATATATATGTTGTATTCTAAAGCCAGGGTGAAAAATGCCAAATTGTTGGAACACCATCTGACAGCGGTACAATATACACTGTTCCTTTGGTGTCATCACTTTTGTTAAAAACATCTAACTTATAATAATGCATTACAATTAGTTGTCATTAAGCTGGAGCACTGGGTTATTTGTGTTTTATAGTTATTAGAATTACAGTACTCCGGAGGTTTCCTTTGTGTTTGCTTTAGCTGTCAAAGATGTCTTAAATCCTGTTGCCATGGTAACAGAAAAAAAATACAGTAACTAGCTGCTGTAGTTTATACTGCCTTGCAACTTTTATGCAATTCAATTGCAGATTCAGTTTAATAACCCAATTTAATAACCAGCCTGTGCGAGAAATGCACGCGTAGTTAATAATGCATTATTTCTATATTTATGGGCTTCTGAAAAGATTGTTTAGGTAATTATCATATCATGTTTATCTAGTTTTAAATGTGGCACATATAAGGAGATGCTCCACATGTTATCCTCCTTTCATTATCTTACAGACAGATTTGTAAGTTCCAAAAATTATGCACAGGCAATTAAATGTGACATAGACTGAAGCTTTGATCATTTCTGCCCGACGTATGAATTCCATTTTACAGTTGTCTTATTTAAATTATGCTTTTTTTCTGGCTTACATTTCCCGCACAATTGTAGCATAAATGTTGAAATTATAAATATTTTGTAGTCCATTATACTAAAATGGTTATTATGTTTTCATAAATCTAGGATTAAACTTCTTTACATTTACATGGCAAATGGCATGATAGGAGGGTTTAAAGGAGAACTAAACCCTAACAATGAATAGAGCTAAAAATGCTATGTTTTATATACTGGACTTATTGCAACAGACTAAAGTTTCAGCTTCTAAATAGCAGCAATGATCCAGAACTTCAAACTTGTCACAGGGGGTCACCATCTTGGAAAGTGTCTGAAACACACATATGCTCAGTGGGCTCTGAGCAGCTGTTGAGAAACCAAGCTTATGGTTTGAGCCTTGGGGGCCCACCAGGGATGCAAACAAAGGGCCCTCCTTGCAGTCCCCGGGAACCCCTTCCCTATGGCCGATTCCCTTGCCCGTAGTGCGCGAACACGCAGACACGACGCAAAGCGCGATCACCGTGCACAGCTTTATTTCTTTATGGGGCAGCCAAGGGGAGCAGGTCTGGGCTGGTGGGGGCTCATGAGGGCCGGGGCACACCGGGTTTTTTTCAGGTGTCCAGCCGGCCAAGTCCGACATTCGTCGCAAATTATCAAGCAGAAAATGAGGTTGACCTGTAATATAAGCAGGGGCGTAACTATAAGCAGACCCTGCAGCTGCAGGGGGGCCCAGGAGGTATAGGGGCCCCACGAGGCCCTAATTCATATACAATTTCAATAAATATTGGAGAAACAAGTCAACCTCTAAACATTTTGGGGGCCTGAAAAATAATTTGCTGTGGGGCCCAGTAATATCTAGTTAAGCCACTGAATATAAGCTGATGCTACTGATTATTAAATTCTGATGCTAGTTGCACTGGTTTCTGAGCTGTCATGTAGTAATTATCTGTATTAATTACTAATCAGCCTTATATTGTGACATTTCTATTCTATGTGTACTGTATATTGTGAGTGGGTCCCTAAGCTCAGTAAGTGACAGCAGCACAGAGCATGTGCAGTGAATCAGCAGAAAAGAAGATGGGGAGCTACTGGGGCATCTTTGGAGACACAGATCTTTACTGCTAAAGGACTGTGGTTGCCTTGGGCTGGTACAAAGCCTAAAACATAATGTACAACATTTTCAGCTACTGTACTTCTTTTGTTAAGGTTTAGTTCTCCTTTAAGCACAACCATCATCTCAGGGTTAGTGATGAACGAATCTGCCCTGTTTCACTTTGCAAAAATTTGTCAAACACATGAAAGTTAATGGACTTTTTTTTTTTTTTTGCTGTGACTTTTTTATTACGTCGATTTTTATTTTGCACAATACATTGAAGTCTCACAGAGCTGTTATTTACATCTTTCTTTATACCGGAACTTTACACACAGATACACTACATGGCTTTATACAGTACATCAGAGGATTTTAATTGATCTGAAATACCAACCCACACTTTCTTCACATTAGAAAAATGTTTACCTGAAGCCTGAGATGACTGGAAGATATGCAGTCAATAAAATAATTCAGAATGCTGTATATGATTTTCTGTATTTTTGCCCCAAGTATTTATAATGACAGTATAGCACAGCAGCAATGTAGCGTGCAGTCAACTGATGGCTTTTAGTATTTTTCCTATGGGAGGCATGTCTTACCGTACATCCGGCATCTCAGACCTGTCGAGGTTGCATATAAGTCAATGGGAAAAGTTCCAATGATTATTTGATGTGTGCTGGGTTTCGTGCAATGCCCCAAAGTTTTTGGGGGAAAATTCTGAAAAAAATTATGAAAAGCGTGAAAATTGGATGAAAATCTGAAAAAATTGTGAAAACTGCATAAAAGATCCAAAAAAATTGTGAAAATCAAATTTTTTTCCCTGCAAAGCAAATTTTCGGGAAAATGTAATAATAACTAAGAGTAAAAAAACTCAAGCGGATTTGATCGGAGTTTGTAGCAGAAAATTTTGAGATAAATTCGGACTTTGATAAATAACCCCCAAAATGTTTACATATGATTAAACATTTGAAGATAAATATAACATTACGGCATACCTTTCCAACATAAGGGTATCTTAAATACCCAGGAATGCTTGCAACCATAGCATATTTACCATGATCGGTTCAGCAATCACCTTAGATGGGAACATGTTAGCAGGCAAACAAACTTCACCCATCTTCTGGGATCAAACCCCTGGAGAGTTCAGATTCAATAGTCACCACTGCCTTTCAAGAATTTCTTTGCCACCTGACTGTGTGCCAGTTCCAAGGTCTAAAGTGGTTATATATAATGTTATGGCATTAGTATGAAGTTAATTAAACATATTTTTGTTGGTTAAATTACACAGAAATATGTCCCTAAATGTGCATCTACTTTAACATATACATAATACATTCATTGGCATTATGGGGTGCTTTAAACATTTAAGTTGTGCATTTTTTTTATATGTTTTATTTACTAATCGTGTCACATTTCGCTAATGATGCTATTAAATGTGTTTGTGCACCTCTAAAAGTTATGTTTAAATTGGTTCTTACCTATTAAACTTGCAAATTAAATAAATCCTAGTCAATGTGTAATGAGCTAGACTGCGGTGTTCGTGATGGCTTGCACTGATGACAGTTTAATCAAGATGTAAAATTAGGGAAATATGTGCTTCTGAAGCTAGAGATGATGGTACAAGCTAAAAGATGCTTTTCCAGTGTCCTTTCCTTTCATTTATTGCCTCTTAGAAAGCATTTCCAATTGTAGCATTGCCTTTACTGAAGATTAAAAACATCAAGGGGGTTTTTATCAAAGGTCAAGTTGGTTTTATCCAAAAAAAAAAAAACGAGTTTTGAGGATTATTTTTCAGTAAAAACTCTTTTTCCAGGGTTTTTTTAAAAAAAATTTTTTTTTGAGGTTTATTATACCCCGAACCTGGAAATAGCTTGAATTCAAAAATACTACAGCTAAAACCTGCCAATGTCATATAGAAGTCAATGACAGAGGTCCCTTCAAGCATTTAAAGATGTTTGTAGCCTTCATGATGTTCATGATTAATTCGAGTTTCAAGTTTTTTACCCCAAATTTACTGATTCAAGCTTTTTCCATTCAAGTTTTTTCTTAAATTAGAAAATATTTGATTTTGGAGTTTATTTGAGGTATAAAAAACCTCACAGACTTCTACAACTCGATCATTGATAAATAACCTCCTAAGTGTATCTATTAGGTACCTACAGCAACTTTTTGAAAAGGAATTTACAGATGTTATGGAATGTTTTAATGTAATTTATTCAACAACATCAGCAGCAACAAAGGTAAAGCAAGCAATATGTACAGTATATCACATTTAGTATCACATTTTTTAAAATATTAATTATCTCAATTAAAATTAAAAAAAGCATGACCAAACTCCCATGCCCAATTTTGCCTTATTTATTAATAAATTAACTCAAATAAATCGGATCGGGAAAACAAAACGATAAAATCGAGTGAAAACCCAAATCACAATATCTTCAAATTGGCCCATTGACTTATACATGACCTTGACAGGTCTAAGATGCCTGATTTTCTAATTCTGGCTTTTTTTTAGCATCGGGTATAATAAAATAAAATAATAAAAAAATTCAAGGTTTTTTTTTCACAATTTTTTTTTCATTTTTTTCCCCAAAAATCCCAACCAGATAAGTTTTAAATTACCCCCTTAGTGTATGATATTCTGCCCCACCCTTGAGAGATGAGAAATCTGTCCTGTTGTCCAATGGGCACTTTTTGCTGCTTTTTCTGCATAAATCCATTGGTGTCAATGGGTGTTTTTCGTCACTGCAAAAATGCACTGGCAAAATGTTGTGAATTCATGCCTGCCAGCAAATTTTGCTCATTGCTAGTTAAAATAAGATGGGGAAAGTTACATGTGTTCAAGCATTATTGTTAACAAACAGGCCTTTTCTTTACAGTTCTGGTGTCCTTTCTGAATTATTAGGTGGGTGTAGGGATGAGAGTGGGGTTACTGCATATCTAGCACTTGACCAAAAATGGATTTTCAGTAGCATTCTCAATGCATATTTAACTACACAGTGCAAAATAACAGTGAGCAAAGCTGTTTTAATTCTGAGCACTGCAGAAATCAAAGTATTTTAGCATAAAGATGTAATAGGTCTTTCACTGACTCACACAGATCAGAATATATGCTGCAATTAATTTTAATTTTTGAATCTATGTTAAGGTGAAGTATCATATTAAACCAACTTGCCTTACAGCAGAAAAAAAACTGTTCAATATTTATACCACCTTAGCCAACAGCAAGTTAAATGAGTTTATCTGCTGCATTGATACATAACATAATACGTATACTGGTATATACAAATGATTTGCATATATAATTGCTATATAAATAACACATACATTGGCATAAGCTTCTATAGCAGTCGCACATATTGCAGACATGTTTATGTAATCATCGCTTATTACTGTTATATTTAGAACGTTGTTCTGAGTGCTGAGATGTCTATGACATGTTCCCATTAATTAGGTTCGATTTTACAATTAACAATCCTTGTCAAGTACTTCCATGTTTCCATAAAAGAATATATATCTACAGTATATAAATAAGACCTCAGCAATAGTATCACTGCATGTTCTTTAAGTAAGTCTTTTTGACCCAGAGTGGCAGACAAAGCAATGTCCTGTTCACCATTAAATTCTCAAAACAGCTTCTATGCAAGTAAAAAAATGATGCCAGTATGACTCTTGTGAGTGTGGAATTGTTTCCAGTGCAATAAACAGAAAGAAACAACGCCAATACCTTAATGGGTTCATAGCACAATCAATAAAGGGAGGAAGTTGATCTAATAACCCCTTGTTTGGTTACTGGAAAAATATCCTGTGGCCCATTCTCCTAATTCCACAACCCTGATCTCCCTTTTACTAATGAGACACAGCACACCTTTTATTATCTATCTTTGCTTTGTAACCTGTTATCTTTAATAAAAGCTTTTAAAATTGTTTTGATCTAATTGATGCTAATTATACAATTTGCAGAATTATTTCCACAGCACAAATGAGCATTATTTCCACAAGCTCTGAATTCAAATGAAAGTGCTGAAACTCCTATTTGTTCAACATGAGTTCAGTGAATAGGGGTTGTGCTGAACATGCCCATTGCCTGTTGTTGTAACCATAGTTCAGAAATAATCCCCATGCATAATGGATGTATGCTTATCTGTAAGAGTAAAAAAGGCACACCAATGGGTGGAGAAAGGGGAGTGTTTATACAGAGCTCATTTTAAACGAAGCCAGCTAATTAATAGTAAGTTAGCACAAAGTAAGCAGTTCTTTAGGGTGAGCAACCCAGTGGATACATGTGGATCATCCATTGAGAATGCTGCTTGTTCTGCCCTTCTTTGATTACAGTGATATCAGCAGACAAATTAACATGGCATGGGGAGGGTTCTCACTGGAAGCCTTTTGGATCTGCAATAAATGTATACACTGAAATGCTGCCTGGCCCAAATGATTGTTGCTGGGATACACTGTCAAGCATTCTACAGCTTATTATTAAAGGTTACACAATGATGGGAACAGTTGTTTACCAACCACAATGTTGAATTCTTATTGGAAGAATTCTTAAAGGTCCAACTGGATGCAAGAGTGCCCACCATTGAGAATTATTCCTGCTATATTTACATTTGACTCTCTCTTCTTGAATTCATGCATTTGTAGTGGTATGGAAGATTTTAAAAGATCTGCCTAGTCTGATATCTAAGTGAAGATTTCTAGTATGGAACTGTATATAGAAAACAGAATATTATGCTAAATAAAATAAAGTAAAGCAACATTTCAGCAAAAAAAAATAATAATAATAAAAAAAAAATATATATATATATTTATATTCTGGACATCCTCCTTTAGTCCAGTTTAGAATGGAGGAGAAAGGAGGGAAGGAGTAGCTAACCAAATTACATACGAGATGTACTTTCTTTTTTTTTGGCTTGTTACCCAGGGCAAGGGCGTAGATACATGAAAGCCTTGCTGTATCACACATTCTATCATAGTTGCAAGAATCTCTAGAGCAGCATATAAGAATTCAGCCCAAATCTGAAAGTATTCAGACTTCAAGAGGGGCCAGCAAGAGAATCTAGTAATGCAGGGTTGGACTGGGACAGCAGAACACTTGGAAAAAACCTGGTGGGCCCCGCCAACCCAGACCTGTTTCCCACAAGCTAAGATGGATAACAGACGATTAGAACTTCATATAAACACAATTCTTTTTTTTTCCTATTACTACACACTGCACCAGGAAAGTCAACTTCTGAAAAAAAAGGGCGCTGACATAGAAGCATGTAAATTAAATACAGTTCCTTCTTGCTTTAAAGACCACAATTTAGTAAGAGGTGGTGTTTGTCAACAGAATTGTTGGTATAATCACTGTTGTCAACGTTGCATGATGTCAGTGATCAATGATGTAATACTATTTGAGGTTATTATCATGACATTGTCAGTTACATCATCAATTATGTGAAAATGTACAAAGGACTGTGATAACGTAGATCATTTCACAAATGCAACAGTAGAGCTAGTGGAGTGTCAATAATTAAGAAGCCTTAAAAAAAAAGAATTGCACTGCAATCTATGAAACTTTTACAATGAACAGTTACTATTTACTGATTGAAAGAATTATCTATAAAAGTGTCATGATTTATTAAAGGGAAACACCTCAGTTTTTTTGTGTTTTCAGATGGGCTGTTCTACGAAAGGCTATAAAATGCTAGTATATTCAAATTAATTCTTCCTAAGTCAGCTTGTGTGCTGTGAGATAGTAAGTGCAATGCTACTAATCACTAGCTCCTTTGTTGGAAAAAGCAAAAGTGACAGTGTAAGTTTTAAAATCATTTATTATGTGAAAGAAGTGTTCTAATTATTATGTGCAATCATTGTTCTTGGAAAATGTGTCACTGCGACAATGTATACATATGCCCACTAATTGATGAACAGGTATTGTTTATTTCTATTATAAAATGGAGCTAGCATAATTATTTTTTTTTGTCTTCACGTGGCGAACTGAATTATTTCAGATTGTGATTGCCCGTAGTGGACTTACACTCAAAACGAATGACAGTCTATTTACTTAATATTTTTTTCTGAAGTGATTAATCAAGATGGTATTTTTTAAATGTCACTTGCTTCAAATATTTCAATATTATTTCCTCCATGTTAAAGTTCAAACCATTCAGGTAGCAAGTAGTTCCATGTCAACATTTACTATAATAAAAATATAAATATAAAAATCACTGGGAAAGATTTATTCAGCTTGTACTGTTATTGTGTTGTTTGATAATTTTTTAGCATGCTATCTTCAACGGTTATTCTGGTCTTATCCCTGTACATGCAACTGTTGATTTAATTATTGCATCGTTTAAAGATTCAAGGCCAAGAACCTCTTAAATGAACTGTTCCAAAGGAATCTCTTGGGATCTATTATCCTGAATTCTTGGGATGTGGGGTTGCCAGGTAAACAATCTTTCTATAATTTGTTTCACCATCACAAAAATCTGCTAAAAAATATTAAATAAATATGATTGATTTGTCAATATAGTAATGAGTGAATTTGTCCCATTTCATCAAAAATGTATTAAACAGCAACGCTTTGCAAAACACATTAAAATCAATAAGTTTTTTTCAAGTGACTTTTTCCAAACTATGCAACTTTTATTTTTAGTACATTAGAGTGCCATAGTGAAATCTGCTGAAAAATATCACCCATCACTATTTGCCACCAATATGGATTCATGCAGCTTAATCTTGTCCTTGTCATGCCATAACAAACTTTCACATACTTGTAAGGACATAATAAAAAGAAACACCAACTGCTGTAGCATACCATAAAAAACCTGCAAATTTGCAAAAATACGAAGCTGAACTCAGAAAATTGTGTGTTATAGTAAGAAGTTACTCAACAGGCATGGTAAGTGCAATAAACAGTACTCACGGGCAAAGGGGTGGGAGGACAAGGGTATCAGGTCAGCATTCCAGTGCCCTGATGGTGGAAAAAGGCCCCAAGGTAAGATCTCCCTACTATTAACTCCTCAACTCTAGGTGACCAATTCCCAGCTAGGATCCTGACTACCCTGGGCCCCATTCTCTGCAAGAAAAGCCCTACCCACAGACCCAGTTACCTTTGTTAACCACTTTGGTGCCAGGAATACTTCTCCTCTCTGCCCACTGTCTCCCTGTGCTTTTTCCAGGGTTACATTTAGGGGGTTATTTACTAAAATTACATTTTATCTCATTGTTTCAATAAAAAAAGCTTGAATAAACTCCCATCCCTGATTTTGCCTTATTCAGCATTAAAATAACTTGAATAAATTGGATTGGGAAAAAACTCTATAAAATCGAGCGAAAACCAGAATCTTACTTTTTTTTTTTTTTTTAACTTTTCTCCCAAATTTTCGATTGCACTGTTAAAATAGGAAAAGGAAAGTTAGAAGGAAAGTTAGGCACCTACAAGTTAGTCACAAGCTGATCACCTTTTATCACTACAGGTGGTCCTCATTCTTGAAAAAAGCCCTGTCCTGATATAATATTCTGTTAATCACGATTTTCCATGTCCCAGGCATCCCATACGCCACCTGGGGCTAACACATGCAGTACGGAGCTTCAATAGACAGAGGAGATTCCTGAGACACCAGGAGCATGGCATGCACTGGTACCCCAAGCTCAGTGAGAAGGTTTCTTCACCAGCAAAACATCTCAAACAAAATGTTTCACTAAACTTGCTGATGCTACTTTTGAGTGCGTAAGCCTTGCGAATGTTGTGATTACCTTCCCTAAAACTAGTTCTATTTCTCCCCTAAATGTTCAAAATAGACACCATAAGCTTATTTAAGAATGCTAAAGAATTCCCCAGTAAAAGTCATCCTTCTCAGAGCTCTGTTAATTATATGGTTTGTACTTCACATATTGTGATTACTGTGCAGTACAATTGCTTGTCAATATACACTGCAATCAAACTTCAAGAGGGCTAGTTCTATTTAGGTGTTCTTCTTTATGGTATCTGCACTACAGCTACCATTATGCTTTAACCTTGCATAATATGTTGAGAAAATCTGGGAGAGTCCAGGAACATTTGAATGGAAAAATACTGCTATCTTAAGTTGTGTCCCCCCTTGTCTAAACACTGAACCCAATTTTGATGGGCCTCATGCTCAATCACAGGGTTCAGTGTCAGTGACCAATTGAATGCAATTTAATCCTCCAAGGAAAATTGCATCTGATCTACTTTAAGACTAGTAAGTGCACTAGTAAGGGGGTTTCTTATTGTTTACATCTTTTTATCTGTAATTAAATTCTTGCTACCTACTTTAGAGTTCTAGGGGGCACAGTAAGAAATTTCTGCAAAGGATTTATAGCCTTATTCCACCCCTGTGGTACCTCTAAAGATGCTTCTCATCACTACTCTCTAAACTGCATTTAAATCAACCAGGATAGCATATGATCTGTAGGCAAGGGGACTCAAAGAATCAAGTTTCATAAGTTACAAAAGATAAAAAATATAAACTTAAGAAATAGTTTATGGTTTTATAAACTAAGATGCAAATTACATCAACTAAGCATTGAGCTGAGTTATCAGTCCATAACAGTAATTAGCATTTTCCTCATCAGGTAAAGCATCCTTCTTTAAAACATTTAAATCACTTTAATATTTATCTTTTTAAATAATTGCACAAATGAAGACACTTTCTCTGCTCAACGTGATTTCCTTAAGACTATATCAGTAAATGAATATTTATTTGTTCCTTGTCGCTTAGAAGAATGACAAACTGTACAGATGACTAAGAGGCATATACATTATTCAAGGAAATATCAACAATATTAAAATGGGAATTAGTGTAATAAATTGCTTCTGGAGTTTATGCTTTCATTGAGGTACAGCTGATTTATTTTGGAAACAAAGTTACCCTTGACAAATTAAGCAGAACTTTGTTAAAGTTTTTGCAAGTGACAAAGTCTGCCATTTGCACTCCCAACTTCTTAAAAATGAATTTGAATATCATATGTTACTAAAAGTTCCAGCATATGCCAAGATATTATTTGTGATTATATTTGAGACTGTCATCCTGCAACATCAGGGTTGCATTATTACAGTTGCATTGCTCAACACAAGTTCTCACCAGCTCTCCAGGATCAGCAACTCAATGAATGTAAGACAACTCTCCAGTGATAATTGACCTTGATTCATATACTTTGTTCCTGCGGTTGGAGCTAGTATTTAGCAAAGCTTTTCTAGCATCTACTGTAACTATACAGGAAGTCTGGTCTTCTCCCCCACATTTCATTACAGTGTGATTTCAAGATGCCACAAGGCACGTTTATCAAAGGTTAGATGAGTTTTTAAAACTCCCCTAAACTCCCATAAATTAGAAATTCAACCAATCAAAAATTATTAAAAAATAGAATTTTTCAAACTTGGATGAATTAAATTTGATTCAAATTTAAAAAAATAAATTTTAGTTTTTTGTCCGAAAAAAACGTGAATATCAGGAAGGATTCAAACAACTCCAGATTGATCCCTGGAAGTCTCCCATTGACTTAAACAGCAATTCGGCAGGTTTAAGGTGGCAAATAGTTGAATTTGAGTTCTTAAAGAGCCAGAGTATGATAAAGAAATGCCTATTCACTTCAATGCATTTGGCGTGAGAAAAAAAACGCCCATTGACAATACATATGAAGTGAGAAAAAAAAAAGCCAATTAATGCAATTGGATGGAGTAGAGAAAGTTGCATTATTGATTTCAATGTGTTCCACAAAGTTTTCGACGTTTCATATTTTTTTGTCAGTTTTGCGAATTTTTTTTTTCTGTTGTGTTTGTTACGCAAAATCCACTTTACTTGCATTATATAAATTATTTCAATCTTCCATCCCTCAGTTTTGGAATTCACAGTCACAGCAAGCAGGAAGTCACCATTTTGTGGACACTGTTATTAAGGCAAGCTGTGCATCATTCCAAATTCTAATTTATGTACCAGAAATGGGACCTGATGCCCATACACTGGCTATACAATAATATGGTGGGGAGGGAGAAGGAATGTAGGAAATGCTGGTACATCTAGGAAGTGCAATATAAAAGTAAAAGTAATTGCCTGCCCCATTTTTATGCCTAAGACATAAAGGCAGGGCAGGCAATATATAATTGACAGCTAAGATTTTTAATTACCTTTATAGCAGGTATGGATGTTAAGAAAAAAAGAATTTAGGCTCTATGTTTAAGTTTAAAAGGATGTTTGTTATACAGCTTTTTATGTCTGGGTGACAGGTCCCTTTTAAGAATCACTGGCACTGGATTGAATATCTCATTTTAATTGCATAGGGTATTGTAAATAACCTATAACAGTGCTGTCCAATTTATATGTTACAGAGGGCCAGAATTTTTCTAATCTACATGGTGGAGGGCCGATAAAGGAAGCCAGTGTTAGCCACTCCCTGTTTTTAGACCACACCCACTTTAAACCAAACCCATGTTAGCACAAGACCATGTCCACATTAATAGCACACCAAAAAAACAGATGGTTGGTGCTCACTGCAGGGATCAGGGCTGGAACTAGGGGTAGACAGAGTAGGCGGCTGTCTAGGACGCCATCATTGAGGGGCACTTTTAATGTTTTTTTTTCTTTTCTTTTTTTTCAAGCATTTATTTAATAATTTGTAATCATGTAATCATGGTCACTCAGTCAGGTGGAATCCCCCTCCTTCACCTTCTCCTCTTACCAGCCAGTAATAGCTCCTTCTGTGTGGTGCGGTGTGGCAGTGCAGTGCAACAGCCCTGACCTATAAGATGTGCAGATGTGCGGCCACTTTGTGACCAAGCACATGTTAAACAATTAGAATTCAAAAACAATCCAAAAGAAATCTATTCCATCCATTTGACTGAGAAGAAACTATGTTTGTTGTCTAATATAATTAATGTTGGTGCATACAGTATTGGTTGAAAATGATCGGATTAGCAGCAACCAGTGCTGTCACAAAAATGCCATGACATGAACAGTTACATCACATGTGAGATGTTGGCATGTCCTGTTTTGTCACAAAAAGGGACGTTAACACACTGATGACAAGATTAGATGAGGGAGACATCATGATGCAGGAATTCCACTAAATAATTGTAATTTCAGCAGTGATGTTGGGTGGATACAAAGACATTTTAAGTGGTGGATACAAAGACATTTTAAATTAAATACATACCAGTTCAATACCAAGGCACCACACACAATACTGATGTTGTACAATAATCACTGCAGAGAGTTCCTGAATTTATTTGCTTGTTCTGCAATTTATTGCTTCTGTTTGTTTTTTTTTACCAGAACTTTTTTTTTTTTTTTTTTTTAAAAACAGGGGATCTATTGTTTCCCAAAAAGGCTTGTCGGGTTTTAGATGGCAAGCTTTTTATTGTTTGTATAAATTCTTTGGTAGGAAAAGAGAAGACAGGATTTTAAAACATGTTCAGGAAGTCACTGTTTTTTTCTGCAATGATTTTGTCAGACCAGGAGCATGAAAATTCAGCCTCTATATGTCACACCATACAAAATCAAAAATATACCATTCCAAAGATTAATATAGCTCCCTGCATGCTGGTCTCTTTGATATTTACAAAACTCACGTTGCCAGTCAAAAACGAGCAACAGCACAGATCAGGGATGAAACTAGGAACATAAAATCTACAGCACTGGCTGTTAAGCACCCAGCTGCCATTGTCATAGATTTTATGATCTACAGCAGGTAAGCAGTTGATAAAAAAGATACTCACAAAAATACTACACCTAAGATCACGGACTACAACACTAAAACAGTTTATGGAAAAACATTATTTTAAAAACTTTGACCCTTTGCTTATCAAGCAAGAAATATGTGCATTATGCTGAAGGCCAAGGGTACACAGTCCTGCATTAAAATCTTATTAGAATGAAAATGAATCATGTTATGAGCAATCCATTATACACTGCATTTCTCTATATAGAAATACCACGTTGTCCATGCCTTTGATGCACACTAGGAATTTTAATAATGGACATGCAGTCTTCCACAGTTCTTAAGCATATTATTTAAAAAAAAAAAAAACACTGATTTCAGAACAGTTATAAAACTGTCAGAAAACCAAGGCCCATTGACACTTTCAGGGTCCTCTGGTTCCTATTAGCAATTACTGAGGATCATGGGGGAAGCTGACTGGGAATACAGAGAGGCAAATTATCAAAATAAAGTAGTAGGCTTAACAAACGGTAGGCAGAAGTATAGAAGCTGACTTACAGGTAGACAAAGTAGGAAGACTCCGAAGCACAGCACAGCAAGGATTAAACTGATGCAGAATTTAAGGCATACAAATTCATAGTTCATAGTTCAGGCAAACAAGCAAGGCCCATTCAGAATAACAGGGTAACAGGAAGGCATGCACAGGCAATGTGACATACCAAAAGGATGACCTTAAAGGAACAGTTCAGTATGGAAATAAAAACTGTGTAAATAGATAGGCTGTGCAAAATAAAAAATGTTTCTAATATAGTTAGTTAGCCAAAAATGTAATGTATAAAGGCTGGAGTGACTGGATGTCTAATAAAACAGCCAGAATCCAACTTTCTGCTTTTCAGCTCTATAACTCTGAGCTAGTGAAGGGGGGCCACATGGGACATTTCTGTTCAGTGAGTTTGCAATTGATCCTCAGCATTCAGCTCAAATTCAAAAGCAACAGATATGACCCATGTGGCCCCCCTTCAAGTCTCTGATTGGTTACTGCCTGGTAACCAGGGTAACCAGTCAGTGTAAACCAAGAGAGCTGAAAAGCAGGAAGTAGTTTTCTGACTGACATGTTATACATCAAATCACTCCAGCCTTTATACATTACATTTTTCCCTAACTAACTATATTAGAAACATTTTTTTATTTTGCACAGCCTATCTATTTACCCTGTTTTTATTTTTACACTGAACAATTCCTTTAAAGAAGACACTGTCACTGGGATTAGTGGGCCTTTAATACCTGAATTTTGTGCCAAAGTGCAGCATCCTCACATCCTTCATGGAAGCCCTGGTGTCTGGTGTGCTTGCCAGTAGTTGCATGATGATGTCACCACACAAACATACCTTGATGATGTTCCTTATGGAGAATATATGGTTCTTGGACAGTTCCTGCACACAACTTTTACATTAGGAATCCCTGGTAGGGAGACATTAATACACACAACCCCAAGTCAATATGGCACATGAATTAACCTAAGCACAATAAGTAAGGTGCAATTTCAGGCACATTTTCCAAGAATTCTGGCTTCATTGTGGATGTAAATGGTGATTCTGTTGATGCAATTGTGTTGCCCCTACTGCAATTCTGTCTGATTCACACATGTGTTTCATTGCAAATCGGGCACAGTTGAGCCAAATATTTTCAACGTCTGTCTGGCATAATTTTTGGTGTTTGCTGTGTGAGTGATGTCTGTGCTTGATTCTTTAGGTGTAAGTTGTCTGTGCATATGGACTCTGGCCAGGAAGAGATCTGCCACTTGGCAAGTAGGTCAAGCAGTACCTGATTTGGAAAGGAAGACTGGAAGAACTGAGTGTACCTGAGATCTACCATACAGAAGTGTGAGGAGTGCATCTTGAACCAAGTACCTTTAATGAAACTCATTGCATGGAAAAACACAAGTTGGCCACTGCGTTTACAGACGTAAATTACCTTTTCTATGGTAAAATGCTCTTTGTCAAACATCCTGGTCTGTACACATTTCAACTCGCTCTCTTAAATAGACAATACACTTACATAAGCATAGAAGAATTCATTTTTCATTTACATGAAATATCCTCCAAACATTCATCCTAAAAAATAAAGTTATTTATAAAAATTGTGTAAAAGTGAGTATGGCTAAAACAGACAGGACTTAAAAGAGACATTTTATACCACTGCTATTTTTAAAAAAATAAACAATTAACTGTTAAACTACAGTTTGTGGGAAATACAATCCTATACTGTGTATATGTAAACCGTTTAAAGTCCTCCAATCTTATGCCACCTTTTATTTAGGTGTATACGTAGAAGTTATCTTCAGATACTAATTTTTGCTCTTTATGCAAAGAAACAAACTTCTGACCATTGCTTGAAATATAGATGAAGGAAAGGGAGAGTACAATAAAAGAGGGAATAAAATCTATCTATCAAACCTTTGCCTCTAGTAAGGAGCCTCATGGCCCATGAAATTACTTTTTTTTTGTTTAGTCTTTCAATAACTATATACATTCTCCTTTATTCAAAGCCAGAGAATGGAGGATTTGGTATCTTGGCTGTGTCACTGGAAATAACACAGTTAAGACGGTAGCCATGGAGTATGCTCCTACACTACATTCTCTGGCTTTGATGCAGATTCTAAACATTTTGGTTCAGGAGGCAATATATGTTTGTATAACATTTGAATAGGCTTGTGTCTTTAAAATAAATCTTCCTTTCAATCACTATAAACTAAAACCTGGATAGTACTAACTCCTACTTATATGTTAACAACATGTATGTGTAATATGTAGCCTACAACCTTTTCTAAGCCTTGCTAGAAGACCAGAAGTACAATGCATGACATTTTCAGATGTTTCATATGCCTATAAGTATCCTTGGTCTAATATCCTTAGTCTTTTGGCATGATTTTTTTAGTATACTGTGGGGCATGCTATTCCTAAAATGATGGTGTTTGTGATCATTTGTATCTCCCAACTTCATATTCACATAATAATCATGTATTACAGTATGTACTCCTTAAAGTATTTATAAACTATTTTGGTTACAGCAATCTATTTATTCAGCAGTAGCAAGTTTATGCATGGATGGATAGGCTTTCTGATTGATCAATTCGTTTACATAGGTGTAACAAATGAATCATGCTGATATCAGCATTGCATTATCAGTGTAATCAATATATATATTTGATGGCTTTAAAGACAGCTAAATAGTAAATAACACAGATATTTATACTGTTTTCTGTGCCAAATCATACTTTATGGGGTAAAAATGATATTCCCAACTGTACAAAGCCATTTTTCCCTTGTTAAAATAGTTGGTCAGTTGCAACCTTTGGCAGCCATGCTAACACCTATTGATTTTTTTTTCTCAGGAAGGGCAACTAATCCTGTACTTTGTAATGAGCTAAAGAATTATTTAGTAATCAATATGATAATTACCTGCCTACAGATCAGGCCATGCTACGCTTTTCCTGACAAAGGTTTTTAAAATATTAATTCTGCTTACACGCTAAATATGTCTAACACAATTTTCTGCATTTTCTAACCTTACTTGTAACTTTTTATACCAATCTTGTTGCTAGTGAACAAAAAAAATGTATTAAATCGAGAAATAAATATATAAATAAGTCTTGACACCTTCCCATTCATCATGCAATGCTTAACACTTCATTGACTGTAGTAAGTACTTTTCCAATAACTGTAATGCAGATTAGCCTTCACCCACATTCAATTATATGTTAGCAAAATAAATAAATATGTTAGATTCATGGCCCTGGTGGATTTTTATCACACATTTCCAAACATGTCTGGGATATCCGTTTATAATAGCTTTGAAAATAAAAATTTTTGGTAATTTGATCACAATAATATAATAAACTGTGGCTAAACCAGTTTTGTACATGAATGTTAAGGAACAGCCTCCAATATAGGGGAGTATTACCTTGTCATTATATTTAACCCTTAAATAGATGGACAACTTCCATATTCACTTCAGGATTAGACAGAATCTGAGCCATTTTCTGTAGGTTTTCGATTTGGCTGAATCTGAGTGTCTGCCTAAACTAAATCCTAATGATCATGCTTTTTTTTATCATGACTATCATGACTACCAGAACTTGACAATTCATTTGGGAGTCAGTTCAGGATTCATCCTAATCTTTTGATGATGGATTCATCCACACATTTGGTGCATCCATACAATTAAGTGACCATGAGATTGTAATTCCAAAATGGTACTCTAAACAAGCCCTAAAATACAGAAGAGATACTAAAAGACAGGAGAATTTTACTGGCTGTGCATCTCGGTGAATTGTACTGTATGTTAATTGGGATCAAGTACAAGGAACTGTTTTATTATTACAGTATTACAAATATGAGTTATTGATTAAAATGGAGTCTATAGGAGACGAGCCTCCCGTAATTTAGAGATTTCTGGCTATTTGGTTTCTGGATAATGGATCTCAAACTTTACCTGTACCAGTACAGAATGTGGGACCCTAGAAGCTCAAGTTGATTATAAAAATTATATTTTCACAAAAGTGCAAGGAATTATACTAAGCAGCCCCAGCTCTTTGCTTGTGAGTAGAGCAGGATTTAGAACTATAACTCACAAAATGCCAGGAATTTATCTAGTAGAAGTAAATTTAGAGCAACTGGACTTCGTAATCATTGAAGACATTTAACTATTCATCTGAACAGCTTCTTCAGTTCAACTGACTGGTACGAGAAGTCCTTGGCATATAAACTCTTCCAATAATCCAATCACAATGGTGCAATGTAACTATCCAGAGAAGTGACAATTGAAAGTCACAGTGGTTGTGAATGCTGTGTAGTTACTGTCATAGAATTAACAAGGTGTCATGCAATTCAGAGAGACAGGTTTACTTCTACTAGATACACTTGTTTTATTATTGCTAGCCCACCAAGCTACTTATATTTCACAAATGGAACTCAGCTAGAATGTTGACAAATATTCAAGTACTTATTCAGTTCTAATTGTTAAGTACCTTGTCTCAACAAAAAAGGCAAGAGAACAGAAAATCTAGTCAATCGAATATCCTCCACTGAAATGCAGAGGGAATGTTGTTGTTCATTGTGAACAAGCATTTACATTCTGTAAACTAAATGAAATATTCCTTGCTGTTCTGAGAAATCTGCGCGAACATATACAAATCTAGACTACTAATTATTTTGTGGTATGAAGTAGTCTGGAGCTGCTCTGCCTGAAGGACTCAATGTGTGAGCATGTACTGTATATGTTTATTGGGGGAAAGTATAGCCTATGTTCTCCGGGAGGTTTGTCAATATATATCTAGCTAATTGGCATATGGTGTCTTTTAAATTGACTGCTTTTATTATACTTGTCAATCAATGGGGGTACCTTTATGAAAAATAAACTCCATTCAAACCCTACTACAGGTATGGGACCTGTTATCCACAATGCTCAGAACCTGGGGTTTTCTGGATAAAGGATCTTTCCGTAATTTCATACCTTAATTGTACTAGAAAATCATGTAAACATGAAATAAACCCAATAGACTGATGTGCATCCAATAAGGATTAATGATCTCTTAGTTTGGATCAAGTACAAGATACTGTTTTATTATTTCAGAGAAAAAGGAAATCATTTTTAAAGATTTGGATTATTTCATTGTAATGGAGTCTATGGGAGACAATCTTTCTGTAATTCAGAACTTTCTGGTTAATGGGTTTGCGGATAACGGATCCAATATCTGTTTTCATTAAAATGCTTATTGCATTTATCACTCTGATCTTTCTACCCTAGTCTCCAGCATCTTAACTAAATATATTAATGTAGACTATATAAAGACACAATATATATTTTTGTTAATGCCTCCAAAATATTCTTTTTATATAAAAAACTACGTATCACAAAACCATGTAGTAGTACTTGGAAAGAAACAACTATTCACTAGAATCTTCTACAAAGGCTACAGATTTCAAGTAATATATTAAATAAGATAATGCCTTACTTAAATGGGGATCTAAAGGGAACCATTATTACTTTACCACACATAAATAAATTGGTTTTGGACTACAAATCCTAGCATACTTATACCTATTATTATCTAGTCAGTATTACAATAATTATGGGCCTATTTAAGATTGCTTGTGCTTTTCAGCAAGAACAATCTTTATGGAAACCCATGCTGGGTTTTGATCCTGAGAAAACCTTGCCAATTTCCATAATTTTAGCTGAAAGTGCTTTTGGAATGAAGAAAACTTCAGTAAATAGCACAAGCATGTCACGATCGGTACCCAGAATCCAGAACCAATGCTAGGCTCCCTGGTCAGCTCTTGCTTCTGCCTTTAACAGCCGCCTTTCACCACGGGAGGAGCCCTCGGCTATTTGGATGCTGCCAGGTCTTATAAAGAGATGAGCCAAGCTAAGTGTTCTGGACAAGCAGAGGGGCACAATCATTAGCAATGTCTTTTGGGCAAAAGGTTACAGTACAAGGAGCAGGCAGAAAGCGTAGTCAAAACCAGGCCGTGTCGGTGCAGACGGAAAACAATCGGAGTCAGGCAGGCAAGCGTCAAAACCAGGGTATTAATCAAGAAGAGTCAGACAGGCACGGGTCAGTATACAGATTTCGGAATAGTTGATTACCAGGCAGGGGTCAGGATCACAGAAGACAGATTAATCAGGCAGGCAGGGGTCAAACCAGGAATCAGATTCAAGATACAAATAGTTAAAACATAACCTATAACGGGCAATGATAAAATACAAAAGGTCCCTCTAAGTACCTTTGAATTTCCATTGTGTGCTGGCATCATTACTTCATCACTAATACTCCTATAAACAAAGAGGATGCGCGCCGCGCGCGCCCTAAGTTACCGGCAAAGAAGAGGAGCTACGTGTCGGGCGTACCTGCCAATGGCGCGGCGGGTGTCCCGCCGAACCACTAGACCACCAGGGTGAGTTGTCACAAAGCAATCGGCCCCTAAGTATCCAACCATAAGGCATAATAAGATATGTAAAATATATTTAAATGTTGCCAGCGAACACTGAAAATTACAACTGTACCATGTTTTGTGACAAAGCACACCCTCAATTCCATTCATTTAGCCAAATCAATTGCAGTAGGTGCAGTGCATCAAAAGCACTGCCCCTTTATGACTGCAATGAAACTGGAATTCTGGGAAACCACTGCTTTGTGGGAACAAACATAGCAATTGCAGTCAAATTTGCACATTGTGCGCTTCACTTGTGGACATACATCTTTCTATTAACGTGCACTGTACCCAGTCAATAATAATTAAACTCCAGTATTAAGCTTTCAATAAGGTGCTTAGGGTTATATTTTCAATACTATGGGGCCCATTTACTTAGTTCGAGTGAAGGAATAGAGGAAAAAAAGTTTGAATTTCGAATGGTCGAATATGGCTACTTCGACCATCGAATGGGCTACTTCGACCTTCGACTACGACCTTCGAATCGAACGATTCTAACGATTATTCCTTCGATCGTAGGAATAGCGCAAAATCCTTTGACTTCGATATTCGAAGTCGAAGGATTTTACTTTGACGGACGAATATCGAGGGTTGATTAACCCTCGATATTCGACCCTAGGTAAATGTGCCCCTATATGTCTATATACTATACTTTAATACAATTGGAAAGTTTAACTGAAAAGATGCTTACTGTATAACAATATGGTCTTTCATACAGATGAGATTATTTTAGAATCAACTTGATGAAAAATGTTTATATTATTATAATACAGTAGAAAAAGATTTACTGATCTTTGTTGAAGGGGGTCTGTTTTTGTTGTATCGTCCTGTTGTATCTTTTCTGTAAACAGTGCAATGTGCTACCTGCTGATCAGATGTTCTTAGTTATTTGGTTCAAACAGTGTGCCTTTTATTACATTTACAACATATATATTTTAACTTGTGATTATGAAAATGTTTTTCTACATGTTCCAAAGTCACAATTTGTATTGCCCAATGCTGCATTATTAGCTTCAAAAAAGACAGAATAAAAAAAAAAAAATGGTATCTCTACTTTTGTATCATTACATTTATCTCCAATATCCCAAATTATTCATCATGTCAGTGGGCAAGAAGAATGAAGATAAAATGACTTTGCCCAATTTATTTGAAAAGACAGCAAATACAAATGATTCAGAGAACAGTGTAAAGAAAAAGACAAATCATTAAATTATGGAAGCTGATAAAGGTTTTCCTTACTAAAAACTCTATTTTTCAAACTTCAATTTTCCCACTGCAGACATATCATTTCCCCTATTTTCTTCTCCTTTAAGCAAATGGGCATTTATAAAGTTGAAACTGCCAGTTGCTTTCAGTGATTGCTTCCTTTTAAATTTCCAATATATGACCTGTTTATATTGATTTCTGAAAATATAGAAATAATTATGGATTATTAAATGCATTTTATTATACTGGAAGGGATCAAAACAATGTGGTTGCTCAACTAAACAGCCAGCGATTGAACTAAACTCTTTGATAGTTCAGTCACCATTTGCTCTCGGTGAAAGTCAACTCATGTATTTTCAAAGGTTCTTCTTTATCTTAAATCATTACAAACAGCATACATCATTTTTTATATATCTAGCAGAACCATAGCCATGTGATTTTTTTAATTTATGTATTCACTTTTACAGTATTCACTGAAAGTGGGTATTACACATTTTTTGGACCAAAGGGATTTAGATATCCATCAAAGTAAAGCTTCAGATGCTAGCAATCTTAACTTATCAATGCTTCCAGAGTACTTTAAATGAACTAGGTCTAAAGAAAATTCTTTAGACCTAATTCAGAGTGATTTCACTGCAAGGGATATATTTTCAACACTAGAGGGTTATTTACTAAAACTCAAATTTATCGAATCTTTTTATTAAAACAAGCCCGACGAAACTCCCATCCACGATTTTATCAATAAAATAACTTTTTCGGATTTGACAAGTGAAAAACTCAAATCTCAGAATTTTCGACTATTGGATAAAAGCCAGCGCAGATCATAATATCTTCAAATTGTAAAAGGGACATCTCCCATTGACTTATACATGACTTCAGCTGGTTAGAGATGGCAGATTTTCAGATTTGGACGTTTTGCTGCTTCAGGGGTATTATAAATCTCAAACAAAATGTGTTTTTTTTTTCTCTAGAAATGCTAGATTTTGCCTAAAAAAAAAAACTAAACCAGAAAAAAATTGAGTTTAGTAAATAACCCCCTATATGTTAATAAAATGAATGAGACAAATTGAAAAGACGCATTCCGTATATCCAGAAGGCTTGCAAGTCAGTGTAGAAACCTTATATAAAATGCATGGCTGCATCTTTTTGTATGGTTTCATTAGCATTATACAAAATTCATTATGACCCAATTAAATGTATGTTTTTATTTTTTTTAGAAACTGTTTTGAATTTTATAAATGAGAAAAAAAGGTTTTCTTCATATTGCACTGGTATGATCTGTGTCAAATAGTTTGTTAGTACAAAGTTATATGTGTGTGTGTGCAATGAACATTATTCTTGTGCACCAATATATACAATGACTTTTTCAAATGTCAATAATAACTTTAACAGATGGAATTCAATAGAGTGGTGTTTGTTCTTATAGGGGTACATTCAGCGGCATCTTCTTTAATACAGAAGCAAAGACTTAAAGAATGGTTTAATTACAGAACATTTGTAGCTAGTTGGACTAATTTGCGGCATGCTAAAATGAACACAAAATTGAACGTGCATTGATGCTATACATATAAGGTACTTTTACCCATATAGGCACCTTGCACTTGCTAGCACTTTTTGGGTGCACCATTGTGCCTGTCTAGCCTACAGTACCCTGATGAATTTGCATACATGTTTGCATTGTTACATGGGAACCCTGCAAGCCTGCCTGATGGTGATATCAATTCCAGGGTTACCATAGAGTTTAAAGTGTCACTAGACTCTACTGACTTTAGCCAAACTAAATGCACATTAATGAGTTTGGTAAAGGCATGAGCCTTTGAACATGATGCTAGCCAACTTTACACTTGACAAACTCAAAAGCACATTCCCACTTGCATACATATTGGTGCATTTCATGCAATGACTCAGGATGCAATGTGGTGCATTTTCATAATGACGCCAATAACAATGACTTTCAAACTAGGCATTTTAGTACAAAATCATAATGATTTGCTTCTGTATCACCATGTGCCGTGTTTGTAGATGAGTTTTAATATGTCTTGCATTCATGGTTCAGGAAGGCTACTGACACTCCTTCTATTTATATGTCTATGCAAGTATCAGTTCAAAAAACCTTCCCTCTGCTATATTAAGGCAGTATAAACCCTCTGTAAACTTTCCATGCCCTAACTTTCTAAAACAGATGGCCCAAACCCACTAACATTTGCAAAAATATTCACTGATATGATGAGCTTGAAAAACTAGTTAATTCCTTCAGGAAGGCAATAACAGAGTGCTATGCAAAAAGAGAAGGCATTAAGGGATACTCCTATCTATCAGTTGGGCTGCTGGGTTAATTCTTCTTATCTATGGTGGATTGAACTGTAGCACGCTTCATTATAACCCATAGTATTTAGTTGGAGAATTTTGGGAGTTATAGTCCATATATATTTAGTTGGGGTAACACTACTGTGGAAGATATATCTCCTTTTTGTTACAATTAAATTTAAGTTGGGTCCTGCCCATATACCTTAGGTAATGACTATTCTGTTGCTCAGATCAGTTGGCAGTGGTTAGAATCAGTAGGTTTAGTAGATTCATCTGCCTACAGGGTTATAACAATTGTGAAGAATAGAGCACAAAATACTCCCAACCCCTTCAAAATCCTTATAAAAGAACACAGAACCCACATATGTAGGTCTTTTATCACATTATAGTGTATTTTGCACTGTGAGTTGCACTGTTCTCTTCTGTTATTTAAACTATCAATATAACTAACTTAAACATTGTACTAAATCACAGGAAACTGTGGTCTTTCATTCAAAAGGATCCAACAGGAGTCAGGATAACATGGGGAGAGAAAAACACAAATTAACTCAACACATGGTGGAGAGGTAAGTCACACTAGCAAATTTAAAACAAGCATTAGCAAGGCACTTTTGAATGCAACAAGCACTGAGGAAACTCAAAGGGTAACTATTGTGCTCAACCTGCATGAAGACAATCCTTGTTGTCACTCAGTACTGATCATCTGTGTTCTCACAATTAGTGAGAATTAAAAAACACAATAACAATTGTGATACGATTACAGGAAATTACAGAAAACTGTAGTCATTCATATAAAAGGATCCAACAGGATTCAGATAACATGGGGAGAGAAAAACACAAATTAACTCAGCACATTACATGGTGGAGAGGTAAATCGCACAGTTGGCTTGAGCATCCACCCCAGAGATTATAGCAGAGATTCATTAGCAAGGGGCAATGTGCCGAACAGGACTATGATTTCTTAGTCAGCAGACAGACACTCTTGTGATTGGTTAGCTTATATGCATGCTGAATAGTGAATAGAATGACTAGAGAGAGGAGGCAGATGTGTAGGAAAAGATAGCACCAAAACTAAAATAAATAGATAATGATAATGCATTAGAAAAACGTAATGGTTTGACTAAAATGTAAAAAAGATTAACAATCATGTTTTCTTTTGTGTCACACAGTTCACAGTTTTTTCACATTATAATATTATCATCTTATTTATAAGGTGTTAGCAGCAATATAGTCACTAGCATATTGGTATTTCTGTTTTTTTAACACTGGTACATACTGTAACTACCAGCTTGATCCCACTATCTGACATGCAGTTACAACGTTAATCACTTCATAAAAATATCAATAATCTCGGCACCAACAGATCATTTTTAATACCCATTTATCTGAAAATATTTTATTTGCTCAACGAGAGTCAAAATAATGCACCATGGCTCAATATCTGCATTAAAAATGCAGGAAAACACTTGCCATAGGAGGAATGAGATTCAATTATTAAGCAGCAGACTGCTGCAAAGTAAACCACAGAGTACTTTTTAAAGACTAAAATCGTTCGTTACTGAACATGACTTCAATTTTAATCGTTCTCTGGAGCAGAACGGCAGTTAAGCTGTAAACTATCTGGTTTTCTCTTTGTTTATTTCTTGTTTAAAATCAGATTAAATGCAAGCCATATAAGCGCAACAAACTAAGTTCATATTTCATCCCAGGCATGTTCTTCACTCTTTCCAGGACAGATTTATACTTCATGTAGCTATTAAAGGAAAAAGCATTGTCATATTTTACCTCTATGTGTGCATTATGACAGGTGGCAAATGTATTTTTGCAACCAGAATAATAATGTGAAACTATTATACACTATATATATATATATATATATCATACTGTATATATAGAAAAAGGGGGTCACACTCACAGGTCTTATAATAAAAATAAAGATATTTTTATTTGTTAATGGGAGACTAGCACTCTAGCACATTTTGGAAAAGGCTAGACAATACATTAGTCTCCAGGTAACAAATATCTTTATTTTTATTCTAAGTCCTGTGAGTGTGACCCCCTTTTACTATATAATATAAATAAATAAATACAAAAAACAGATAGATAGATAGATAGATAGATAGATAGATAGATAGATAGATAGATAGATAGATAGATTGAAAACTTACATATAAAACAAAACAGTAAGGTTGTGGTATCTGCACAGACAGGAAACATCTCTCAGACATTAGGGTTAAAGCTACTTCTGCGCCATTAAAATAGAGATATGTGTATGTCTGTTCTGGTCAATGATAAGAAATAACATTGAACCAAGTATAAAATAATATGAGCAGAAACTGAAAAGTTAATGGATTCAAAGAACAAATTGTGCATATACTGTAGCCCTCTGGCCATGCTTATGGTTACTTTGAAAGAATATTCTGCATATATGTAAAATGGCATATTTGTAGGGTAGACGTATGTGTAGGGTAATAAAACAATAATACAGAAATCACATTCATTATGCTGAATACAGTACATGTAGAAACACTGCAGATTAAGAAAAAGGAACTGAAAATTGTGTAGGCATTATTAAAAATGGGGCAACATAACACATTGCTAAAATCTCCTGCTTCTTTAAAGGGGATCAAAATCTTCCATAAAACATTCTCACTGCACCCCCACATTTTTTAAATAAATTGATTAAATACTGATGCAAGGCAATTTACCCATAAGAACGCTGGGCTCCATAGTATGGAACGGCTGTAAAAGCCTGGCGCTCCACAACGTGGAAGGGCTGACGGAGCATGGGGTCTCCACATTGTGGTTAGGCTGTCGGAGCATGTTTACAAAGCGAGGTTGGGCTGTTAGAGCGAGTCTCCACATTGTGTATGGACAGCTACTGGACGAGCACGGTAAGTGGTTGGTTGACCTTACCCTCTGAGCCAGGCAAAAACGGCTGGAGGGGGGGGTCTTTACAGAGCAGATGCACTGCTATGAAGAAGCATAGTAACTGGTTGTTGTCCTTACCCTTGGAGATGGGCAGGGGCAGCTGTGGGCCCCCAGAGCAGATGGGCAGGCTGACCTGCACTCCATTGTTATTAAAAGAAGGGTAAGTTTGGTATCTGGGATTGATAAAATTGCCTACCATGTCAGTATTATAGTCCACAATTTTCCAATTATTGCCAGCACCAATCATGGGTTTCTTTTCTTAAAATGCCTTTATTGAGACATGGGCTCAGACCCCAAAACACTTGGCAATGTTTCAGACTGCATAGGTCTTTTATAAAGCCACGATGGTTTGATAAAAGACCAATGGCGGTATGAAACGTTGCAAAATGTTTTGGGGTCTGAGCCCAAGGCATTTTAAGAAAATAAACCAATGATTGGTGCTGGCAATAATTGGAAAATTGTGACTAAATGGATACAAGGTGGAAACCGTTGGACGTGCAGCAGGCTCAAGTAATTTGGAGGTTATGGGTGCTGACTAAGAAACCCATTTGAGTATCATAGTCCACCACATGGGCAGAGTAAATGGTAATTTGCAGCAAAATAATGCCATGATTTTGTAGGTCAAGTCTCCTGGCCAAGAGAATGTTTTAGTGGTTTTGGCTTTTGTGCTCATCCAGTCAGGCAACCTAGGAAGTTCAACTTGCTATTACCTGTCCAACAATTATACATCCACAGGGGGATAGCTGGCTTTTCTTTTTTATGTTTTATTAACTAATAACCAATAGTTATAAAGTTATAGTGGAGATGAACCCATCTGAAGGTTTTCAGTTGGGCTTGTTGTGTCGGTAGGACCTTACCAGAGTACTGCACAGTTAAAAATAGAAGAGGGAAAAAGGAGGTTCTCTCCTGTGACTGCACAGTGGGTTTATTGATACAGATGCTGCTACTGCTTGTGCTAGGTGACAGCCTGCTTGGATTTTCTATCATTGACACACTGCAGATTCCGGACTGACAGCAGTGCTGCTGAATAGTGATGGGAGAATTTGTCCCTTTTCGGTTCACCACAAATTTTGAGAATTTCGCGCAAAATTTGTGAAACTGGTGAAAAATTTGTGAAACAGCGATTTTGGAAAAAAAATTGTCGCCGAAGTTGGAACTGCCACCAGCATCGGAAAAATGTTGAAGCCGAATTTTCATGGCGAATTAATTCGCCAGTGGCGATACGGGCAAATTTGCAGCAAATTCGTCCCTGGTGAATAAATTCACCCATCACTACTGCTAAACTTCTCTCATGGTGGGAGATGCAGATCCTGCTCGTAGCAGAGTTTGGGGCCATCCTCTCTGTAGGTAGAAGCAGCCTAATACTCGGTGCTGGATATAATGACATAGTGCTGATCTCAAGTGAGGAGTGGCTGAGCCTAGTAGCAATCCCTTATGGAATTGTGGCTTTAAATATTGCTTTGAGGTGAGGATGGCAAGGTCCTATTTATTTTATAAAATGTTAATAAATGCTGTAGCCATTTTCACCATTTCTTGCACCTGGTGTTTCATTACGGTATGTAACAATGGGGTTTAATGGGATGGATGAAGGCGAAGGGTCAATTGAGGAGTCCCCTTATCATGCTGCTTAACAGCAATAAATCAATTATTTTGATGTTTGGCTTTCCAATATTAGACTTTAATCAAGTGTTATAAATGAAGACATACTGCTGTCCAGTTGTTTTCTGATAGAAGACCTGTGTCATTTCTCCAGGTTCAATTGCAGGAACCGAACCCAGAGTCAGATTTACACAGATCAGGTGGGTTTCTCATTGGAGAATTCTCATGCATTTTATGTGTCACTGACCCTGTAGAGGTAGAGAAAAGTTGTGCAGATTAGTGTTGCTTAAAAAATACAACACTGTTATGTTGGACTACAGCTTCCACCATGCTTTAAAGTGATACTGACACTAAAAATTTTCTTTTCAAAATATCAATCTACACCAAAAGTTACCTATAGGTCATGTTGATCGCTTTTCACTGATAGTTCTGCTTTTGTAAGTAATTGTCACTTGAAGTTCCTAAACTTGACTGTTATGCCAACCTGACTGTCCCTTCTTAACCTGTCAGTTAGAATTACTAATGCTAACAGACTCCTGCTGCACAAATATGGCAGCCCCCTCATAGAGGAACAGGGTAGTAAGAAAGGTAATGTAAAAACATCAGACAAATACTCTTACGACAAAATTATAAATAGCATTCAAAGATAATGTTATGATAGATAATAAAAAAGCTTATTTCTGATGTCAGTATCTCTGTAACCTCTGAATTAACTATCCTAGTATTTGTAGTCCAGCAACAATTGAGTAATGTGTGCTTGAGTGCTACAGATCTAGATCCTCTTTAAAACCTTTTTTTCTCAAAATGGCTTATTTTTTTAGATATACAGTATATCCTATGTTTGCAGTTTTAATTGTACAGAGAACAAAGTATTTTTCAAAACAGAATATACAGTACTGTAACTATGACACACACAAAGCCTAACCAGTGTTTAAAAAGAATAGAGTCTGTTGTTGGCATCCTTTCAATTGTGTTAAAGAAAATAGTTTAGGAGACATTTCAGATGCATTGTGTGTCCAGTTTCCTTGTTTAATGTCAATATAATTATGCTTTATTAAATGACACATATTCGGTGGATGAAAAATGACTCATACAAGAGTTAAATAATATGTCTAGACACAAACTGTCAACTGTAAAAGCAACGTGTAGCTTCAAAGTCTTCTAAAGCAATATCATTATTACTTGCAAGTATTTGGTATGTAGAAAATATTTTACAGGTATGGGACCTGAAATCTATAATGCTCAGGATTTGGAGTTTCCCAGATAAAGGTCTTTCCATAATCTGGATCACCATACTTTGGGGCAAATTCCCTAACCGGCAAAAAATTAGCCAGCAACTAGGGATGGGCGAATTTTTTCGCCTTGTTTAGCTGCGGTAATGACGCCCATAGACTAGTATGGCATCACACATCAAAAAATTTTTTTGACAAAACAAAATGGGTCAAATTCACCCAAGCCTACCAGCGATGGCTTTGCAGCCATCACAACACTTCGACAGGCATAAATTCGCTAGGACAACGCCAATTCTTTAAAGTGTGAAGTTGCGTCCACCCTGAACGCTGGTGAATTTTGACTATCGTTACTCTGGCAATCAAAGCGTAGATGTGTCAGCGTTGCCTAATTTGCATAAGGAAAATGATAAAGTTACATGGACATATATATTGCAGCAAATACATTACATTAGACAAGTTCAGGGCACATTAATAAATAACATAGAGTTGTTATAATGCCCTACACATGAGCCCAGTGTATAGCTTGTGTTCCATATGTTAGAAAATTGGAAGGGGGAACCCGGTTATCCAAAAAAAAATTTACGGGCCTCGGTTATCACTCAGAAAAAAGGACTTAGAAAAATTTTGCACAAAAAATTGAGGAAGTCCTATGCACTCTATTGCACCTCTGGTCTGAGCTGGTGAAGGCAAGTCTAACGAATCAGGTAACGTTCAGTAAAATCCGCACCTTAGTGAATTTGCGGAGTTACGTCTGTTCACCAGAGTGAAAATTTGTCTTGCGTTAGAGTGCTAAGCAACGCTAGCGTCTATCTCCTTCGCTAGTGAAGTGACGCCTGGGCCCGTTAGAAAATCGGCGAAGTTCCAAAATGACATCACACTGGCGAATTTCCGCTAGCGTTAGTCACTTCGTCCTTTAGGGATTCTGCCCCTCTAAGTCTACCAAAAAATTATTTAAACATTTATATAAAACCCAATAAGATTGTTTTACCTCCCAAAATGATTAATTATATACTGTATAAGTTGAGATCCAGTACCAGGTATTGTTTCCTCATTACAGAGAAAAATGTATATATATAGTTATTATAAGGAAGTTATGTGTGTACCAAATTGAAAATTCACCATGGTGGTTGAGGAAGTGAAAATTTTGTCTTCTACTGTTTACGATGCTAGGCAAGAGAAATGTTCACTTTATATACTGTGGTTACACGCAGCACTTTATATTCACTTGTGCATATTATGTAAAGGCTTAATCCCAAGAATAAAATCCACAAAATCTGTTTTACTGAAAAAGGTGCCTTTGCTGGAAATAACGCAAGGGCACAATTTCTCTTGGCTATGAGTTAATGAAAGGACCTTGTTTACGAAGTGCAGGGTAGGGTGTAAATATGAATGCCTTGTTTTTTTATAGTTTTGCACCCTGCTCTATTAGTCACACAATGGAATGTAAATACTTCCAATGAATCCTGCAGTGCCTGCATTTAGCACTTAATTCATACGGGGCAGGATGGGGCAGTGTGTGGGCATTCCATTGGATGCATCTAGCTTGCACAGCATTCAGAGGCTCAAGCTAGGAAGCAGCAGCTGGCACAATACACATTAAAGCATCAAGTTGAGAACAGCCTTGCACCTATAGTGCTGCACTCTGCACCTTGTGCCAAATTTGGTGAAAAGTATAAACTACAGCCTGTGCCAAAATCCCACAGGTGCAAGTCCTCAGCTGATGGACCATAATATTGCACCCACTTATTCAGTTGTGTCTATGGAATTAGCAAAGGAGCCTTAAAGTATTTATACAGTAATAGAGATCATATACTGTACTTATTATAAGCACTATAATAAGACCTATATTAGTGGTCAGCCAGCCTATCAATTCTATATTTTGCAACTGATTAATGGTCAATCCATGTCCAAGTAAATGCTATGTGGTAACATGAATGGTTGCAGAAGGGGCCTTATTTTGATTCTGATCTTGCATCTGGTCTAGTATAAGATTATTATTATTATGTTAGTATTATTATATTTTATTATTATTATTATTATTTAGTTGTATCATAAAATTACTCAGCAGTCAAAAAATGTCAGGGGTTTAAGGGTTAAAGGTGGATCTCTTTACCCCAAAATTAGGAGGGTTATTTACTAAACCTCAAATTTTTCTGATCAAGACTTTTTTGGGCCAAAAACTAGAATTTTTAGTAGAAAAAAACCCTCATGTTTTTTGAGATTTATTATACCCCGACATTGCAAAAAGCCAGAATCCTAAGATACGCCAATAACGCCATCTCAGACCTGTTGATGTCCTGTATAAGTGAATGGGAGAGACCAGTTATCGTGATTTGCGCTGGGTTTAGCCTGAAAATCCATCTTTTTCAGCGAAAACTCAGGGGAAAAAGACCAAAAAAATATACCCCCGAATTATCACTCAATTTTATAGGTTTTTTTTTTACAATACGATTAAATCAAGTTTTTTTTATTAATAAATAAGCAAAAATCAGACATGGGAGTTTGTTCATGGTTATTTTTGATAAAATATGATATACATTCAGATTTTAGTAAATAACCCCCAATATGTCTGGCCAATCACATTGTGCCATTCCATAGTACTACTACACAGCAACACATTGGGGCAAAAGACAACATGTACCCTCTGGTTTTCTAAAGGTTATGTGCTTCAATCTGAAATGTGATATTGCAGCATTCCACAGTAAAAGAACCTTGTTCTGCAGTACAAATGTTTTTCAATGCAGAGTTTTTGTTTTTTTTATATTCTTCTATTAGGAAAATAATGCTATTATTAAAGATGAAGATGAAACATCAAATTTCCCTGACAACACCGGGTACCTTTCTTTGTGTATTGTAGCTTAGCAATGAATTAAAAAACCTTGTACTGTCATTAGGATGAATATTTTATTAAATGACAACTTTAAACGTGGAAATAATACGTCATTTGTGCAGAGTAAATGTCTGAAGTACAGTATGAACCTGCAGTACTTGAAAATTACAATCCATTTACCGAATGCAAAGTATAGTGGTTTTCTTTTGTTTCTTTAATATTTTCGTTTCAATTAAAAATGCCTTTTATCTCAGTTTTAACCATTCTTTTTTTGCTAAAAAGGTAGATTTAGTTTCCACTTTCCCCCCTCCAGGCTACTTCATTATTTTTATTTAATAACAGTAAAAAGAACATTTTGTCACTTTGTCTATTGTAAATATGGGTTTAGTTCATTAAATCCAGGAAGCAGTAATTGATATCTTCTTCAAAGCTATTTTTCCTATGAAGACAACTGATTTTAGTAGTATGGATTTCCTTGTTTTCTTTAGAAATTAGTTGAGTGTGTTCTCTACAATTCCTATACCCTAGGCTTAACATTTCATTAATCGAAATGTCAACAATATCAGTGTGACATGCATGCAACTAGCCGTTCCACTATTCAGTACTGCAATCTTTACAAAAAAAATAAATACATGTTATAATAACAGGTGTACGGATTGCTTCTTCTCGTGTTTTTTCATTTACAGTTTGATTAGTACGAGTGCAAAGTCTTAATGCAATAGTAGAAAAACTAGAACTAGTATAAGTTATATTACACTGCTGTCTCTAGTAATTAATTGCAACCAGCAACATTTGTATATTTTTTCAAAGTTAGTTGGAATACAATAATCACATTGATTCATGTTGTTTAGATAAATAAATAAATAAATAAATATATATCTATATTCCAAGTGTATCACCTTCCTTTCCAATGGTCAGTTAATGGGGCATTACAAGTCATCGCTTTGGAAGACATGTGCATGACAATTTCCCCTTCACAGTCTTTGCATACACACGACAGACAATCTCTCCACTTCTCATACTGGAAACAAAAATGTTTTATTTCCATACTGTAACTATATATAAATACATACCTCCCAACTGTCCCGTTTTTTTTCTAGGGACAGTCCTGATTTTGACGCTCAACCGCCAGAAAAAGATGCAAGGTTTCTAACTTAATTGGCTTTTGGCAGAGAGCCCAGAAAAAATGCTTAGATACTTTTGTAAGCGGGTCTCTTGGGGAAACTGATTGCAGCATAGAGGGAAATTCACCTTCATTAGCAAAACTGTAATAAAACATAAAAACCACCGAAATGTGTTCAAACTTTCATAACCTGCCAAATTTTGTAAAACAGACACGGCAATTAGGGGGTGCGGTCACACAAATTGGCGTGGTCAAAAAAATTGCCGCTCTATGCGCATCTAATCTTTTTTTCCCTATGCTTTTTCCAAAATGTTGGGAGGTATGTACAGTAAATATACAGAAATAAGCTCAGGATAGTTATTTTATGATTATGGGTAGAATGAGCGTTTTCTGTCCAATCCAACGCACACCGACAAAACGCAGGCTTCAAGTCGGATGCACCGGAAATATACTGCAACTTCATCCGACATTTCTTTCTCTTACCTTATTTCCGGCGCAACCCACTTGACGCCTGCGTTTTGACGGAGTGTGCATCACATTGGACCGAAACGCTCGTGTCTCAAAATAGCAAAATAGGATAATGTATTGTAAAAAGAGCTTTAGGCCTCTTTCTTTGTGGGTTGGTTCAGAGAACCATTGTATGATGCATTTGTAGATGAGTAAATGAAGAGAACTCATGGCTTCCCGCTGTTCCATTTATTTGGGCTGTCTACTCGATCCACCAGAAAAATGAAAAGGTAGCCTTATTGTGCATGGCACCTCTTATGGTATCTGCACAAGGTTGTTCCATGTATATGAAAACCAGAAGTGGTTAGTCCAAGCATTCCTTCCTAACATGATTTACTAACTTACTGGAATCTTATAGGATGGTTTGAGAGGATATTGATAACAGTAATTTTGTATATCTATAAATAATAGGAAAAAATGTTCAGAACCTCAGGGATTGCTGTCTACAGCAAAAGTAAGTTTCCATCAGTGATCTTTGTATTTCTGCCTTACTACAATTAACTGATATGGAGCTGATAGCTATGGCAATGCTGAATGTGGACAGTAGGTAACAGAAAAACTATCCAAGCTCTCTGCCATTATTTACTGATTTACAGTTATGGAACCTGTTATCCAGAATGCTCAGGACCTTGGGTTTTTGTTTTTGAGATTTGCTCCAGCTACAGATTGTGTCCAGCTGATTTGGAACCTTACTTGGAATAGTGTTAACCATTTGATGACCATTTCAAATCTTCTCCCTCTGACTTGAAGCATATCTTATAATTAGTGTGTGGTATTTGTTGTTGATGTGAGTAGATTTAAAGAATGCCCAGGGGAGTGAGCCAAGAAGGAACTCCCCTAAGGGGGGATCCGGTTAGAGTGGAAACAAGTGTAGGGCTTAACAGTGGTTAGGCCTGGGACTAAAGTGATGGAAGGGGCCCAGTGGAAGGGGCATGAGTTACAGAGGAAAGCTGCGCCTAGGAAGGACAATGCTTTTGGTTTATGTTGGTCGTTATTTATGTATTTTAATAAAGAAGCTGCAGCCTTTTTCACCCAAGAAACCAGGTGTGGTTGGTTTGTTATTTATGGAAAGCGGGGGGCGATACTTGGTGTTGTTGGGAGGGGCCCGTTAGATTGACGCTGTCCCTTTCATATAAGAGTGTCTCCTATTGCACAAATATTTACTGTTTCCAAAGCACATTCATAAATAAATGATTTTCTAGTGACGAATGATGAGTGCTGAGACTGGAATCTGTTTACCCTTGTATAGGTCTTTCAGCTTTTCCATACTTTCTCTGTGGGCCCCACCACAGCTGCATACTGTTGTTAAACTACTTTTCCCAGTGATTATGTCAGTGTTTGAAAATACAAACGTTAACCAAAGTGCCAAAAATTCCAGTTTATATACAGTATATTAAAAAAAAAAGCTGAAGCTCAGTTCAAAGCAGAAGCAATTGTGGATTTGCTGAGATACATTTCAGGTAGCGTCTAGAGTTAACACAATTGTACATTGCAGGTAATGGTATGCACAGTCTCAGACAGAGCCTAATTGAAAACGTCCATAGTTATCAGAATCTCTAAATAAGTAAAGCATGCCTTGGATTTTGCAAAAATCAATTCTGTACTTACTGTAGCACATTGATCAGGATGCTCATGATGCAGTTAGTCACAGTATTTGAGGCTGCCACACTGATATCTATTTACTCAAGTTTTAATATCCATATTAGCAAAATCAGTAATGCATTTCCTGTGATTCTTTCTGATTAATGTGGTTGACCTGCATTGAACTAAAAAATTCTATGCTCAGCGTGGTACTGAGAATTATTTTATTGTTCTGCTTACTTTTAGACAAAATGGACCATTGTAGGAAAGTATGCCTTTATATACTGAAAGCACAATAAACTGTGGATTAAAGCAGTTTTATAAAACACATGTACAGACCCAAAGGTTCAGTAAAGAAAGCAGGAGCTGCATGACAAGGGATCCGAATGACCAGCAGCCAAATTATACTGGTCTAGGTCAGAGATGGGCAGAATCACATGTAGCTGTGTTTAGGTGAGAAGGAATGAGTTAAAGGAGGAGATGGCCAGGCCTAGGGGCGGAGTAAGCGAGGGATGTGATGTCAGGGGAAGTAGTAGTGAACTCTTGTTAAATTCTGGCTTTAGAATATTTACTTGGGTTAAGCTGGCAAGGTCCTATTTATTTGATAAAATGTGAATAAATGCTGTTTCCATTTTGCACCCATCTCTGTCTCCTGGTACATTAAGGTATATAATAATGGGGTTCAGTGGGATGGCTCAAGGTGAAGGGTCAAATTGAGTAGTCCCCTTGGATTTAAATACCTACACTTCCTTATCTCCCTAGTTGTGGGCAGATGCGCATGTATCTAATTTATCATTTACATATTCCAGTTATTGGCCAACTAGCCTATGACCACTTCCTGACACACTTTAACATAGTGTCTAGTAAGGGATGTCCTTTCTCTGTTGGTTGCTGACCCAGCTGAATATGTTCCAGGGGGCCTGGGTACACCAAGGCCGGGTAAAGCCATTCTGCCCTAGAGAGACCAGTAAGTCAGGGAGTGTGGCCCCCGTGAATGAGGCCAGCTAGAGACAGTTTATCCACTCGTGTATGCGGACCTCTGATGGGCTCATCCGACCAATATCTGGCCACAAATTGGGCAGGTTTGATATTCCCCTTGGTTCTGGGACCGCATTGACTAGTTGCTGCAGTCCTTGCACCCATCACTAGTATACCTTGGCCCTAGGACCTAGAGTATGATATCATCCAAACAAGCAGATTTAGCCAGAGGACTAGCCATTCGTTCTAAGGTAGAGAGGTCTGCAGTGACCAGGCCTGGATTTGTGGCAAGGCCACAAAGGCCCGGGCCTAGGGCTGCAAAATATTAGGGACGGCATGGTGACCAAATGCTTACTGGGGAGCACTGGGGACGTGGGTGCTAGGACCATGTTACCGGGCGCTAAGACAACATGGCCTAGGGGCTCCAGCCTAGGAAATCCTGCCCTGACGGTGATTCCAAAACCTAAGCACCATCTACTAAAATCTCACTATGACATTTTTCTTTTGTAGTAGCAGCAGGAGAGCTGATCATAAATGGTGTCTCTTTCTTTATGTAGGCACCAAAGATTCTACATTCTGTCAGATTAAGAAAGTAAGATTTGTTATTTATAACCAAATCTCTGTGTATATCTAACTATACAGGTATGGGACCTGTTATCCAGAATGCTCGGGACCTATGGTTTTCCGGATAAGGGATATTGCCATAATTTGGATCTCAAGCTGCCAAAAATCATATATATATATATATATATACCCAATAGAATTGTTATGTCTCCAATAAGGATTTATTATCTTAGTTGTGATTAAGTACAAGATACTGTTTTATTATTACAGAGAAAAAGGAAAAAAAAATTTGAATTATTTAATTCAAATGGAGTCTATGGGAGATGGCTTTCTCATAATTTGGAGACTTCTGGATAACGGATCCCATACCTGTATTAGATTTGATAATGCTATATGTGTGCTTATAATTTTAAATTGCTAGCATTTTTTTTATATATACCACTTTTATACAGGTCTAACATGGAAATGTCTATGGGCTGGCTGAGAAAGCACAAACAGTTATGGACCTGTTATCTGGGAACCCATTATCCAGAAAGCTCTGCATTCAGAAAGGCTGTGTCCCATAGACTCCATTGTATCCAAATAATCAGAATTTTTAAAAATGATTTTGTTTTTCTCAGTAATAATAAAACAGCAACTTGTACTTGATCCAAAATAAGATATAATTAATCCTTATTAGAATCAAAACCAGCCTATTGGGTTTATTTAATGTTTACATAATTTAAAGGTAGACTTAAGGTATAAAGATCCAAATTACGAAAAGATCTGTTATCTGGAACACCCCAGGCCCCAAGCATTCTGAATAATAGTCACTCATAGCGTACCGTGTGTGCTGCCATTTAGCATAGCAGATGAGAGTTTTTCAGCATTCCAGCATTTATGATTTTTCATTGCACAAGTTGTATCAAGCAGTGAACTCTGATACACCCACCTATGTTCTCACTGCAAATTTTGCAAAGACATTAAAATTATGGCATGCTTTGGAATAATGATGATCCTTACAGGGCAGCTTTATCAATGGCTTGTAACTTTTACAGAGAAGTTACAACTTAAAAACAAAACAAATGTTTTATATAGAACAACAACTTTTCTGTGCTGGTACAATTTATGAAGGGTTTAGATTCCTTTGAAAGAAATTCTCCCCTGGACTCTAGCAAAATACAGTATGTGAGCTGTTAGATTAATATGAAGGTATACAGGATGTGTTCCAATTTCTATTTAGTTAGGAATGCCAAAATTACAGAATGCGCAAAAGAATCTGACTTTGTGAGCTGTTTCACACACACACATATTTTCCAGCTAAATAATAGCATTGCTATGAAATGCCACCCAAAACTGCACTGCATACTCAAAGTGGATATAAAGAGGGGTGTTTATGTATTCATGCCTTGAGTCAATGCTCTTTGTATACTAGGACTACTGAAAAGGTTACATCCATCTAAATTCACATCCTGGTCATGTCTTTCTTGCCAACACATCTCAGTAATATGAATTAGTTCAGTGCATTTGCAAGCAGGTTCCTTTCTGCTCTGTTATTTCTACACACTTATTAGAGAGATCGACATAATACTAATTTTGGATTTCATTGTAACAGGGGGAACTCCTTAGCAGCTATACTATGGTGCCCCCTTCAAGACGATCATCTACTGTACATTTGTTTGCACTTAAAGCACGTTCAAAATGTAATAGAATAGAAAGACGAGTTTTAAATTCACTAAAGACACAATGTTATTTTTAGATACATGCATATATTTTAAACAGTCAACAACAGCCCTATGTTTAAGAGGTGTGTGTAAGGGGCAGATTTATCAAAATTAATGATGGGCGAATCTGACCCAGTTAAAATTAAAATTCACTTTGAAGTCAATAGGAGTTTTTTTTTCAAATTGAGCAACTTTTTTTGTACAATACAGAAGAGAATATTATATTAACTTCATCCCTATGTGAGATTAGCGTTCACCACATAAATACTCATCCCCCATCTATTCATTCCCATTGGATTTTTAGAAGTGTATTTATCAATGGGTGAACGCTGACTTTCACCTATTGATATATTTCTAAAAATCCCACAGGAGTGAATAGAAAGTGGGCAAGTTTATCTATGGTGAGCTCTAATCTCACAAATTCAACACAATTGCCCCTAAGACTAAGACCATCACATTTACCTGCACCTACAGTTATTCTGTAAAAAGCTAGGCCAAACTTCATTATAGTTGCAGCACCCCAAATTTAAAAATGGGTGTGCACTGGATATCTCTCTCCCCCATAAAACATATTCTCCTCCACCATACAGAGGAGGAGAATGTATTGTAGGAAAAGGCAATGTATGCACTTTTTCAATGCAACTAGGCAGGGAGGTGCAAGCCTATGAAAATACATAGTTAGTGTGGATAAACTGTAGCATAACAATGTAATGATCATAAACTTGTAACTAAAGATCCAAATCCATATCCATATAACAATTTCTCCTGCTGTTCTGGACTTGCATGTGTGGATTCAGCCTTTGTCTGGCTTTTAAAAATGCATCAAATAGTTGAAATTCCCCACCAAATTGGAACCATGATTTGCTTATTTGAAATTTAGTGGCAGATTTTTTAACATTCAAATTTGAGTTTCTGTTAAGATTCAAGTTTTTTGCTGCATAAAATACATTTCTAGAAGTACATTACCCCATGGCCCCATGACCTCCTAAATTGAGCCAATCCTTGCCAGTGCTGTTAATTATGGATCTTTAAAAATAAAGAATGATTATGCTTATGAGGTTATGTGCATAGTTTACTACAGGTCTAATTAACTATAGCAACCAATCGGCAGGTAATAATTACTGGTCACTTGTCGAAAGCAAGAGAGCTGGAAAGCAGGAAATAGTGTTGTGACTATTATGTTAGACATCCAGTCAGTCCAGCCTTTATACATTACATTTTTGGCTAACTAACTATATTGAAAACATATTTTATTTTGCACAGCCTATCTATGTATCCAGTTTTTATTTTTATACTGAACAATTCCTTTAATATTTTATTTAAAAGGTGGATTTTTTTATTGAGATTGCGGGTAAGGAGATTTTCATTCGGTGCATTAAAATGTATGGTGTAATAAATAAAAGGTCTGAGATGTAGAAACGTTGATCTTCCCAATAAATATTTTTTTATTTTATACAAATTATATATGCAAATTAGGGGTGGGAAGGAGAAAACATTTTTTACATCCTTGTTTTGTGAAAAAAAAAACATGTGATTTCCCTCTTTGACCCTAATTTACATATGCAAATTAGGATTAGGTTTGGCCGGGCAGAAGGATTCGGACGAATCCGAATCCTGCCTAAAAAAGGCCTAATCCTGAACCGAATCCTGGATTTGGTGCATCCCTAGCTAGTATGGATAATACTTATTGGAAAATCACTTGTGCTTAAGTTTGGAATCCAGCTTTGGGGAGCAAAGGAGCAAAATGGGTCAGATATGAAATAGCTCCCCAATGTAGGTGTAACCAAATAGTTAAATGGAAGTGCTGTTGTGCTATAGCAATACAACTCATGTATATGCAACTCTTGATCTCAGACAGGACCCTTATGTATTGGTGGAGAATGGGTGGAGTTGAACTAAATCTTTCAGAATGAATAATTCAGTGTTGATGCTTCTCAAACTATTACAAAATAAGAATATCAATTATAATATAAAAGCAGTTACTCAGAAGGTGACAGCAATCATAGAAATAAAATACTCACTCCCATGGAGCTCAGTACATCAAATATGAACCACACCAGATACAGAAACACCCATAGTGAATGCCATCCAGCAGTAGGGATGTATCCTGGGTCCCTTTCCACTGATTCCTATTCTAGGCCAGTATTGCCTGGGGGATGCTAACCCCACTGATTCTCCTAAATTGGGGTTCTGAGCTGACCTTGCTCTCTAATCCTGCCTGCCTTACACCACTGGGGTGCACTATGACTTGATTCCTCATTCATGGTATCCAGGTATCGCAGCTTAATCCAAAAAGTGAGGCCTGGTCCAGCAGGGCTGTCAGCACTCTTGCTTGCTGCTCACACAGGGTACCAAAAGCCAAGCTCATGGTTATCTCACCCCTTTTAAAGATTAGCACTGTGACATCTCCTGGCCAATTACTAAAGGATAGGTAAACAACTTCCTCTCACTACTGTAAATTAGGACCACACTTAAGGGGACTACATGAAATTAGGAGCAGCTAAACTTCAGTCCCCTTCATTCAAAACTTAACTACAAAAGTATTTTCCATCTTGCATGCGTATATTGTGTAAGCTTGGCTTCATTATACTTTGTTACCAACCAAAGAGGTACTAGCAAGACTGTAGGGAAATGTTTCCATGTTTAATTGCACAAACAAAGTACTTCGAGATCGATTGTGGGGAATTCTCATTAGAACATTATTTTGCATTTTAATGTAGACGAAAAACTGGGAAAGGTTTTATTGAGCAATGTTGTTTTAAGAATTCAAACACGATCTTGCTCGACTACAGCTCCTAGCATACCGTAACCCTTATCATCTGTGATAAAGCTTGACTACTCTTCTTTAAAGAGCTAATAGTGCAAAAAAGGTCATTTTTTTGAAAAGTACACATGAAGGTGTTTGATCCTATTAGGCAATATCCAGTGGAAATAGCTTGAACAGTCACCGTTTCACTGGATATGTTCTTTATTCTTTACATAATAGAATATCAAAGTAAATAATGGATGCTAGTAAGGAAAACACACATTTAGCAGATACATATGTAGGTTTAATCAAACAAGCAAGGTCAACAAAAGCTCTGGGCTTTCACTACTATATATCCACCAGTAGGTCATACCATCCCTATGGCTAGTATTGCTAGGGAACAAAGCTTTTTTAGTAAATTGATTTTATTCATCAGTTTGGTCAGTTCTTTGCTCAGTCCTCTCCCTACTTCATAACCGTCACCAATTTAACAGTTTATATTCACACATTTTTCCCTACTGCTATTGTGCGAATGTTTTATTAGCATGAGGTACTCTGTAATCTTAGCATTCCCACAGAGACATAGTTCACAATATTTCAGATCATAATAAGCTGTGAGCCATATATGATATGAAATGAATAGTTTTATATTGTATAAAATAACAGCAGTTGGAACAAAGAAGTGTATTTTATTTTCTTTCTGTTAGGCAATGTTCTGTATATAATTGTTTTATCCCTTAAGGCAGATCATATTTTTTTATATTTCAGGTTCACTGTTTAATTAAAAATACAAATTACAATTGTAATAAAATAAGCAAGTTTCTGTAAGAGACATGGGATCATATTTAAGTAATGCAGCATATGTTTATACACTCAGATATAATTATGCAAGGTCACCCTAGCAAAGCAAGAATGCCATGTATTCCAAAAGATTAGTTGAGGACATAAAGGAATACGCTTTTTTGAAACAAGAATAAACTTAGAGGCAATGAATTTATGCTGCCTGGATAATGGTTGGCAATGTTAGAATAATGTCGTCTTCATTCTATCGCATTAAAAACAGTCTAATCAAATCCTGATCTTACGGATCAGAGAGAGAGTGTATATGTGTGTGTGTGTGTGTGTCTCACACATACACACACGCACAATTTAGTAGCAATTTAGTAAATAGTAAATAATAAATATTATTAAGTCCCCAAGGTATGAAAACACAAGTATGCATGCTAAGTGCTTTTATACAGTTCATGAAACTCAGAGGTGATGTATGTCGTATTCATATTTTACATCATTTTTGTAATACACAAATTTCAGAGAGTCACGAGAAACAAATGAAATCAGAAAGTCATGATTATAATTATAATATCACTTAGTACTGTTTATAAGGATGTAATTTACAACATATTCTTGAATCTTTTGTATTATATTATTATAATACACAAAAGCCATGAATATCTTGTAAATTATATCCTTATAAACGGTGAGTTCTGATGTCATCAGTTATAAACGGTGAGTTCTGATGTCATTTCGGTCACATGACGCACTGAAATTTGTGTATTATAATAAATAAACTACCCCCAGTTGTAAAATATGAGGATATTAGAAGTTACCTCGGAGTTCCATGACCTGTATAAAAACACTTGGCCTTCGGCCTCGTGTTTTTATATGGTCATGAAACTCCTCGGTAACGTATAATATCCTTATATTTTACAAGAGGGGTACTTTATTCACTATATATTACCTTCTACCACTGACTTCCTCTGACATTGGTGGTACTCTTTAAAGGAGAACTAAACCCCTCCAATAAGAAAAGCCCCTACCTAATACCCTACATAGTCCCCCTCCCTGGTTCCCCCCGCATAGTTCATTACTCCTGAAAGTGTCCTGAAAATACATTGCTCACGTATCAGCGCAGCAGAGCTCATGGGCATCATCTTCTCGATCTTTGGTCTTCATGTGTAAGGGAGTGCCGTATTGGCGGATTCGTAGTTGGAGCAGTTTGTAGCAGCTACGTATGCACCAAAAGTGCGTGAATTGCTGAAGGGAAGAAAGAGGACCCCAAGAATTAGCCTTCGTATAATTTTCTTCTAGTAGTTTTATGAAGCAATATTGCTTTAAGTATACCTATAAATCTTATTATATGTTATTATACATATGTTAAAAATTCAGGGGTTTGTAATTTTGAAAGAACAGAGTTAAGTGTGACTGGGCAACAGTGATTAGATTCCCTTTAAATATTTAACATGTTAATTTCTCACTGCTTTTCTTTTTACAAAGCTTTAGACAAGAACCTTTTAATTGAAAATAATTTTATCATAATAATTTCATTCTACGTAGGTCATTATCAGTGAGTCTTAAAGCAATATTACTCAACAAAAAAAAGATTTCCCCAACTCTCCAGTGTCAGCAACTACATTAGAATGCAAAAATAATCTCACTGTCACGTTCGGTATCCCAAAACCCAGAACAAATGCCAAAGTTCTGGTCAAATCTCATGCTTCTCCTATAACAGCCACCTTTCATGTCTGGAGGAGCACTTCATTACTCGTTTGTTCCCAGGTCTTAAAGTTAGAGAACCAAGGCGGGGGTTCTGGGCTGGCAAGGGAACCAGAACAGGTGACAGGAGGAAAGGGGAATAAGTAAGTGTTGTGGAACAGACTGGAGTCAAAACCAATTGGTCAGGGCAGTATAGAATCGGAGTCCAGTAGGGTCGTCAGGCAATGGTGGGATCAGGTAGCAGACTGGAGTGGTCAAGGACAGGCTAGTGTCAAGGACCAGTAAATTAGCAAAGAATCACACCCAGGAACTATCTTGAATAGATCTAAGTTGGGCAAGGAAGAGGCGTCTTTAAATATTTGAATTGCTCGTCAAGCGCAATGACGTCTGACAAATAAAAGGACGTGCATGTCAAAATGAAAAAAACGCACGCTACTAGAAAGAAGAACACTGACGTCTCTGTTAGAAGAGCCACGGCATCCCCGCTAGCCCACCAGGTATCGTTCCAATCGCCTAATATATATATGTATATATATGTAGTTTCATGACCATATAAAAACACGAGGCAGAAGGCCGAGTGTTTTTATACAGGTCATGGAACTCCGAGGTAACTTCTAATATCCTCATATTTTGCAACTGGGGGTACTTTATTTATTATAATACAGTTTCAGTGAGTCATGTGACAGAAATGACATCAGAACTCACCGTTTATTACTGATGACATCAGAAATCACCGTTTATAAGGATATAATTTACAAGATATTCATGGCTTTTGTGTAATATATATATATATATATAGTGAGTATATATTTATATATTATACGTGTTTTAAATACAGATGTTTAAGATGTTCAAAGAATGAAAGCGATGCTTTAAGAAAGCATTTAATCTAACAAGTAACCGGTATCATATAAATACACTGTAACTACAAGAATATTATTATTAATGCAAATATTAAAACATTCTGGCGGCTCCTGCTAATCTCCTCTAATGTTCAGAATATTGTATAATAGGACGTGGATTATAGTGCAGGGAAATGACAGATACTGTATTAGAGTATTAGACTATTAACACTGTATTAAACTAATAATAAATATATGGTTGGTTTATTACATCAAACAAATATATGATGCTCAGTGCACAAAGTCATGAGATGACCTGACAAATTGGCATACCCCTACATTGATGTATGCGATTTTCTTTTATTTTTACATTTTTCTTTAGGTTAGCTGTAGCACTAACCTATTCATTTCATACAGCAGTTAATAAAATTCTTTTGGAATTAACTATAACAAATAGAATTACATACCTTTTTGGTTCATAAACATATATATACACAGAAATTATATTGTCTATAAATGAACATACAATTTAAAATACAAGTCATTGATGCCATGACAAAATCATTGAACAACCTTTAAGTATGAATTCTACAACAAATTGACACTGCCCTTGTCTTGTGTCAGACAGAATTAAATTCAATATCCCCAATGGTGTAGCGTTAACAGGACCAAGTAATAGATCAGATCTTAACATAACTTTTAAATATCAAAATATTTACTGCTATATGATCCTGTACTATTTAAAATTAAGGGGCATATTTATCAAGGGTTGAATTTAGAGTTTATGATAGTTTATAAAAACTCCCATAAACTCCCATAAAAAAATGAAATTTAGTAAAAAATAAAAAATGATTACATTCAGATGAATAAGATCGACCTGCAAACTTGAATCATGTCCACCACATGACAGATTGATTGCAGGTGGTCCCCCATTGGCTAAAACACCAATTCAGAAGGTTTTAGATAGCGAATAGTCAAATTCAAATTCTTAATGGTACAGTACATGATACATTTCAAAATTTGAATTTCACATTTTTTTAAACTCAAATCCAATTTGGACTATTCCCTAGTCAAATTACACTTAGGGGCAGATTTATCAAGGGTCGAAGTTAATTCGAGGGAATTTTCTAAGGAAAAAAATATTCGATATTCGAAGTAATTTTTTGGATACTTTGACCATCAAATAGGATACAACGACTTTGAATTCGATTCAAAGTAAAATAGTTTGAATATTCAACCATTAGATAATCAAAGTACTGTCTTCGATTTCAATACTTCGCCAAATTAAACCTGCCGAAGTGCTATGTTAGCCTACGGGGACCTTGTAGAGAATTTTTCTAAGGTTTTTGAAGTCAAAGAAAAATCGTTAGATTCAAAGGATTTTATTGTTCGATCGAACGATTTTACTTCAACCGCAAATGGCCAAATTCAATGTAAAAAAACTTCGACTTCGATTTTCGAAGTTGAAGTATTCCAATTCGATGGTTGAATTTCGAAATTCGACCCTTGATAAATCTGCTTTAAAATAAACTCAAAAGTCAAATTTAAAAATTTTAATTTTCAATGTTACTCTTGGTAAATCTGCCCCTAAATGTAAGTCCAGATTCAGTTATACAGAAAATGCTGAAATCTCTCCCACACTCTATGCAGGTAGTCAAATCATTAGCTGAAGGTTTTTTTCTAATGGGATAGTTGCCATGTTATAAATATATATATATGTATAATTTAATATTTTTCACATCTCTGGCATATCTTGCTTCAACTAGTTTACAAAGTTTATATAAAATTGTTGCAGTTTTGGAAGAAGTCACAATAAATAATTTAAAAACGGCAATATATATCAGGCTTCGCAGGAACAATTTGCTGAAAGGTTAATGCACTTCATACAAAAATAGAATACCCCTTGTGTTTATGCAGTGCCTTTCTGTTCTAATAACAGTGTGCAGGAGAATGTCAGCAGCAACTGATTTAAGTCTGAGACTCACAGTTTTTAAAATGTATTTATAATACAGGCCTGTCTATTTTTAAAGTCCCCAGTTCCTGTTTGGAAACATTAAAAACGTAACTGTCACTTTTTAGCACTGGGGCCACATGGGGGCCTACCATTACTTCTTATGCCCACCATGAAATTTGTTAATCAGATGCATCTCAGCATATCCTGTGTAGATGAATTAATGTTTGGTTAGACAAATACAATTTTCAGCATTTTACATGTTTCTTTTATGTGGACATTACAATGGGCATCATTTACTAGTGAAGTGCTAATTTGCCCTAGTGCACTAACCGGTAACAAGGCCACCCATGGCTGGTGAACTCCTGTCACTTGTGTTTGGACAGACCTTTACTGTGAGAAACAGATATCACACAATTAGATGCAATTAACCAAGGCACAGACTTTATTGTAGCAGCTCTCACAGGTTGGTAACATTAAAAACGTAAGCACTGTGTACCCAGCTTTTCTATACATAAGATACACTAGTAAACACTTCTTCTATCACACATCCACCTCATTCTTGTTCCCCCAAAGTCTTCAGTGCCAGCTGTAATGTGTAAATGGCCTATGTAAGTGCCATTAGCCGTTTGAGGGAGTCTCCTGGCCACTTCACCTTCCCCCTGCTTCTCTGTTGTGTACAGCACTACACTAGACTGTACTTTTTTATTCTGTCTTTTGTGTCCTTTTCTCCATCATTTAAACCTGTTCATTCGTGAATACTGCCTCAATAAATCTTGAAATGCCATGTTCCAAACATGTTCCAGAACCAACATTCATATATACTTCTAATTATCAAAATTGTAATTTCTGTGGTTTTAGAGTTTTTTTTGTACTTTGAATAAACTCACAGTTTAAGAAAACTTAATTGTATGCTTATTTATTAAAATATCTGAATATGAAAAAACAATTGAATAAAAGTGTAGAAAAAAACTTCAATACTTTGTATTTGTGAGTCTTAAAGCTCTAATAAAACTCAAAATAAATAAATAGTTTACATTTTGCCTTGGACAGTTCCCCCTGACATCTACATGGCCTCACATGTAGTGATGGGCGAATCTGTGAATTTTGTGAATTTTTTTTGTATGAATTTTGTGAATTTTTTTTTGTGTGAATTTGTGAATTTTTTTTGTGTGAATTTTGTGAATTTTTTTTGTGTGAATTTTGTGAATTTTTTTGTGCAAATTTTGTGAATTTCCCACGAAATTCACGAAAAGGGCGAAAAATTTGAGAAACAGCTATTTTGATGCCGGCGACAATTCGCCTACGTCAAAATGGGGGAGCTGGCACCCATTAAAGTCAATGGGTGTCCGTTAATTGGTTAATCGTTAACTTGACGGTGAAATGTGCAAATTTGCACCTGTTGAATAAATTCGCCCATCACTACTCACACGCTTTTAAATGCCGGGGTTTTAAATTTGAGTTTTTTGAGTTGTTTTATCTTCATCAATATTTGATCTGAAATTTGATTTGTGAGCCTATTTATCAAAGGTCGGATTTTAGTGGTTTTAGAGGTTTTTAAAACCAAGTCTAAACTCGCTTTCTCTAAAACCATGAATGTCATGGTATTTATTAAAAGTTACAATAAAAAAAGTAAGACTGAAAAATAATGCTGAAAGATGCACTAAAAAATATGAATACCTCTAAAAAGTAGAGCTTTTTGGACAATTCCTAGCAAAACACAATACGAATAAATGTAAAAATCTGAATTGATGTAAAATGGTCCAATAGGACCAGTGCAGCTCCCAATGGCATATATGGGATCTTGACAACTTTTACCTGGCAACGTTTTGTATAAGTGTTTTTTTTGTAGTTTTTACACTTAATAAAGCTCGCATTTTTAAAAAAAATTAGAAAAACCACACATTGTTAGAGATTCATGGAAAAAAAAGAAATTCAATTGTTAGTAAATGGGCCCTGTATCAGTGCCCACAATTACTATAACTAGATGAGAGAGTATCATCTTAGTGATATACTCCTGATATGTGCTTACCTGTAATCCACACATTGACATTCACAATAAGATAATCTTCTAACCAAGAGAATAACTGGCAAAGAGGCAGACATACAGTACTGCAGAACTCAGTTCTAGTGATGGGCGAATTTATACGCCAGGCGCAAATTCACGGTGAATTTCCGCGTTTTGGAAAACAATTCTGATGCCGGCGACAATTCTAGGTACCTATTGACTTTAATGGGCATCAGAATTGTCGCTAGCGTTGGAATTGTCACCAGCATCGGAAATTGTCGCCGGCGTCAAAATTTGCATTTTGTGAATTTTTCGCCATTTCGCGAATTTTATGGGAAATTTGTGAATTTTTCGGCGAAGCAGGAGAAATTCACCCATCACTACTCAGTTCTTATAAAAACCCCAAGTTATCACAATGGCATAATACTCTTTTGATTGGTAATTCATCATCCCATATTTCTAGAATTACTGTAATACAAGCTCCTTTGGCCGCTATGTAGAAAACAAATCTTGGAAACAGCCTCCCATGCCCTTAACCCCTGCATTGTAATTGATGTCCATGTAGAAAAAATTATGCATACTTTAACAATTTCCATGCCCGTTATTTACTGTAATAAAATTATGATTTTGCTGTTGTTGTTGTTAAGACCTTAAAAATGGTGTTATATCAAAAATTTATTTGCCCAGAAATGACTGTATCTGCCCCAATGCAACATATTTGCCAGTCTTCTTTGAGGTCAATATTCTGTTCACTTTTCTTAATCTTATCACTTGTCAAGCACAATTCTATATTGATCAAACCTAAGTCAATATGGAAGAAATTTAATTGTGTTGTTGGACCATTGGATTCCTCTGAGGCAGGAGACACATCAAACTTCTCCTGCATTTTAACCATTAGTGTACCTTAAAGACCAAAGATAATAAATAATGGATGATATCCCTGACTCTCTTTAATCACTCTATGGGGCAAATTCACTAAGATGCGAAGTTGCGCCAGGCGCAACTTCGCCGCACTTCGCCACGCTTCGCCAGGCGTAGTTTCGCCAGCGCTTCGCAAATTCACTAAAATCCGAAGTTGCGCACAGGGGTAGCGTAAGGTTGCGGAGTTGCGCTAGCGTTGTTTCGCTATATAAAGCGAAGTTGTGCTAGCGAAGGCTAATTTGCATACGGCGCGAAATTCAAATTTCAATGGAGGAACACGTATCTGCACTACAAATGCCTAGAAAACCTTCAAATCTGCAAATAAAAATTTTATTTTGCCCTACACATGTGCCCACTGTCTAGGTAAGTTGCCATGAGTCAGGAAATGTAGGGGGGAGGAAGGGGAGCCCCAAAAATTTTTCGATCTTTTTCAGCCTATCAGCCATCATGTAGAAAACACGCCAGCGTTTTTTGGGACTTAGAAAAATTTTTGACTTTTTTTGAAACAATCCCTATCTACTCTATTGCGCTTCGCCAGGTCTGAGGTGGCGAAGGAAGTCTAGCATAAAAGGTAGCGTTCGCTACACTGCGCAAGTTAGTGAATTTGGGTAGTTTCGACGCTAGCGAAGATTCGCCTGGCGTAAGGTTGCGAAGTAACACTAGCGAAACTACGCCAGCGTTCGTAAGTGAATTTGCGCAGTAGCGAAAATGCCAAACGCTAGCGAATTAACGCTAGCGTTCGGCGCTTCGCGCCTTATTGAATTTGCCCCATTAAAACAAGATGAAATATTCCATTGGATGACATCTAGCAATAAAAAAAGGAACCTGAAAACAGCAACCCAATAAAGTATGCTTCAAGTTTCATATTCAGTTTTGCCACTGAGTGATTTGTATTATCCAGCTGTTCCCTTGCAACTTCCTCTGGATTTATGCACCACCTTCCATTTTGGTTTGATATGATCTGATTTCCCACATCCTCCCATACACCCATCTTCTAACATTCTTAATTCTATGAAAACTCTGAAATCTAGTGCAAACACACCATAGATTTACCCTAAGGAACACTGTCCATCTGTGTGAATACAGTGTTAATATTTTTCCTTCAGAAAATGCATTAGATAAAAAGGTAATGTATGCCAAACAATTTCATAATTTATCGGCATTAATAAAACATTTTCTTTTATGCTATTCTATATTTGTTTAAATGGTTTTGTACAAGCTATGTTCATATATATGCACCATTTTAAAGAGGCTACATTATAAATAAATAATTTCAGCAAATCTAATATAGACAGAGCAGCCACTGCAATGACTTCTAAGGAAGGATTTTTGAGGCATATATTATCCTCATTTTATTAATCTCATAAGCCCTCAACAAGCAAGATTCTGCAGCCACCCCCACCCTCAGAATGTTACTTTCCTTGAAAGAACTTTAATACTAACAATCTACAGACATGCCATCCACCATAGACATAATAGGTGAAACCTTGCAATATAAAATCTAGTATTTCATAATTGCAAAAGTGTCTTACTATGAATGGTAAGAAAGACAAAAGCATGGATTTTTACCATATTCTTAAAAAAATGTAAAAATTATATTTATTGTTAGAAAAATGTAAAAATTATATTTACTCGAGGCACTCCATGTCTCAGACTTTAAGGGGGTTATTTAGTAAGCTCCAAAATCTGAGAAATTTGTGATTTGAGTATAAAAACACGGCATCTCAAACCTGTCGAGGTTGCATAAAAGTCAATGGGAACAGTCCCATTGATTTTTGGTTGCGTCGGGGGTTTCAGCAATTTTACGGGTGAAAACTCAGAAAAATTCAGAGTTTTCGGGGAAAATTCACAAAACAATCAAGAAAATCAGAGCTTTTCCCGCAAAGGTAATTTTGGGGAAAATGTAATAATAAATAAGCGTTAAAAAACGGGCGGGTTATATCGGAGTTTGTAGCAGCCAATATTGAGATAAATCCGGACCTTGATAAATAACCCCCTTAGTCATTATGGGGCCCATTTACTTAGCTCGAGTGACGGAATAGAGGAAAAAAAACGAATTTGGAATGGTTTTTTTTGGCTACTTCGACCATCGAATGGGCTACTTCGACCTTCGACTACGACTTCGAATCGGACGATTCGAATTAAAAATCGTTCGACTATTCGACCATTCGATAGTCGAAGTACTGTCTCTTTAAAAAAAAACTTCGACCCCCTAGTTTGCCACCTAAAACCTACCGAAGTCAATGTTAGCCTATGGGGAAGGTTCAATTGATGGATTAAAATCGTTCGATTGATGGATTAAAATCCTTCGAATCAAACGATTTCAAGGGTTTAATCGTTCTATCGTTCTATCGAACAAATTGCGGTAACTCCTTTGACTTCGATAATCGAAGTCGAAGGATTTCAATTCGGCAGTCGAATGTCGAGGGTTAATTAACCCTCGATATTCGACCTTAAGTGAATTTGCCCCTAGATCATTTTAAATTTAGAATCAGTTCCTGGGAGTTCTTTTCAAAGTGGACACTGATGTACCACAAAATGATCGAATATTAACATTGACTAATAAAAGGAATAGGAAAGCAAGAGCATCTTAGACCCATGCATATTTCAAGAACTGAAATTGTTGAAATGATTTATAAAGATGAGAAACAAGTCATTAATTTTAGAGGGTCAATAAATCTACATCTAAAGCCAATCTGGCAGCATAATTAATGATGAAATTGTGCTTCACACATTTTTAACAAATAGATATTGCATTGACATTTTGCAGTAAAATTATTAACATTTCAGCAAATATACAGACAGAGAAATCATTATAGAAAGGCAAATAAGATAATTAGTTGACATGCATTAAACAAAATAAATCATTTATGTGTTTTAACAGCTTTGTTGGTTTAAATTGCAAACATTGTGGTTTATAGAAGTGACAGAAGACTTTTATAGTTTATAGACTACAGAAGACAGGACACAGACTGTTTGCAGACCACAAGCATGGTATGATTAGCATTTCATATGGATCTGACTTCTGAGAAACGTGGGCCAGGGAATTGTCTAATAGAAAAAGTGTTTCTCAAAGGTTCATCATTGTTAATTACATTAAGACTTCAAGTTATATCCTTTATAGAGCAGTGAGTGTTTGTATAACATAAAAATCCATTTTAAGTTCCATCATAAGCTCCTTTTTAGCTTTGAAAGGTGACCCCTAAAGTTTCAAATTCATCATTGCCACTATTCAGCAACTGAATGACCTAGTGGTGTGAGGTTGAGCAACAGTGTTAGTTTTGCAGCGGCATTGGAAGCAGCACAATTGTGATTTAAATTAATATGGTTTGTCTTAAGTCTGTAAAATACAGAAAATAAAATTGTTCAGTATATTTGTGATGCATCCTTGTAGTGAACAGTAAAGGGTTAATGTCACCCAGACATAAACAGCTGTATAATAAATAAAGTCCTTTTCAAATTAAATATGAAAAACAATTTTTTTTTTATAGTAAATCCATACCCATTATAAGCTTAGAAATCGCAGCTGTCAATAATATATTGTCTGCCCATTCTCTATGCCTTAGAGACATAGGGGCAGATTTACCAAAGGGCGAAGTGACTAACACTGGCGAAGATTCGTTAGCATTACCACTTTCAGGGACGTCACAGATTTACTAACGGGCACAGGCATCACTTCGCTAGCGAATGAAATAGACACTAGCGGTGTTTCACACTCTATCGCCAGGCAAATTTTCACTCTGGCGATTGGACGTTACTCTGCAAATTCACTAACATGCAGATTTTACTGAACTCTTTCGCCAGACTTGCCTTGCCAGCTCAGACCAGACAAAGTGCACTGGATTGCATAGATCTTCCTCATTCTTCTTACATCATATTTTTCAGTGGAAAAAGTTTCAAAAACGCTGGCGTCTTTTCCTTTTTTCAGAGTGATAGCCTGCAAAAAATCCTTAATTTTTTTTTTTTTTTGGTAACCGGGTTCCCCCATACATTTTCTAACATATGGAACATAAACTATACACTGCATTATAACAACTCTATTGTCTTTATTAAGGTTCCCTGGACTTGTGTAATGTAATGTATTTGCTGTAACATTCAAAATTCAAATTCAAATTTAAAATTAGCCTGAGCGAAGCCCTCTATCGAAGTTGCACTAGACAGAATTGAATGCTAGCGAATCTTCGCTTTGATTTGCATGCATTGCAGAAATAACGCTAGCAAAAAATTATCAGCGTTCACCGCCTAGATTTTGAAATGATGCAAAACTAGCCTTAATAAAAGTGTCCACAAAATGGCACCTGTTTGATGTGATTGTGAATTCCGAGATGAAAAGAAACCAGATTGAATTAATGTATATAATGTCAGTGAAGAATTATATCTTAGGGTGAAAGGGCTCCTTTGAATTTTATACGTTTGCAGAGGGAGCCAGAATGATCAACTTGTGATATAATAGGGCAGACAATTACTATTTTGTCACTTCTCTTTGTTAAAAGAATACAGTATGTGGCGGGATTACATAACATCCTTGGTTAACTTATAGGACACCTGTCATGATTAGTGATGGGCGAATTTGCGCCGTTTCGCTTCGCCGAAAAATTTGCGAATTTCGCAAACGGCGAAAAATTCGCGAAACGGCGCCGGCGTCTCGTTTTTGACGCCGGCGCCCGTTTTTTCGACGCCGGCGCCCGTTTTTGCCGCGAATTTTTGAATTTATTCGCTGGCGGCGAATCGCCCAAATTTGCAGCGAATTCGCGCCTGGTGAATAAATTCGCCCATCACTAGTCATGATTATTAAGGTATAATTTTATTACTGAATTACACTGTGTAAATTGCACGTGATTAATTCTGCCATTGAAATTGTTATTTAAATTGTTTAAATTGTTATTCTTGAACCACTAAATGTATTTTAGTAGTTGCAATATTGCTGTGTAGGCAGGTCATTGTGTCTGGTCATGTGCTTTCAGAAAGAGCCAGCACTTCACTATGGAACTGCTTTTCAGATTAGCTGGATCTACATTTTTATTATTGAGTGCTATTATCATACAGTATCTACCACTAGGTAGGACATGGGAGCATTTTTAGCAATGCAGATGTCAGGGAGCTGCTATCAGGTTACGTTCCCATTATTATGTTGATAGGCTGCTGGGGAAGAGAAGTAGGGAGACGGTGATATCACTCCAACTTGCTGTACAACAGTAAAAAGTGACTAAAGTTTTTCAGAGCACAGTCACATGGCTGAGGGCACCTGGGAAACTGATAGCATGTTTAGCCCCATGTCAGATTTCAACATTAAATATAAAAAAATCTACAGTTTTGACAGGATTGATTTAATAGGATTCTGCTGGAGGAGCGCTATTAACTGATGTATTTTGTAAAAAACATGTTTTCCCATGACAGTAGCCCTTTAAATAGCTTCTGATCCATTTGTTTATGTGCACAGAAGCCTACTGTATATTGCTCATGGATAGAATACAGTATAAGACAATGTTATTAAGGATGTATTAACCTGACTTACAATTGCCATGATTTTCTAGCATATTAAGGGTTAAAGTATGATGGGTGCTGCATCATAGAGATGGATTCTTAGGGCTATTCCACATGGGGAGATAGCCACGCGTTTGCGGTCGCGGCGACAAAGCGCCGCGCCAGTCGCCGCGACCGGCGCAGGCGACAGTTTTGTATGGGCGCCTATGTAAAAACGCCTGTGCTAACCACACGAGGCGATGCGCTTTTCAACAGTCGCCTGAAAAAGCCTGGCGAGGCATTTTCAGGCGACTGTTGAAAAGCGCATCGCCTCGTGTGGTTAGCACAGGCGTTTTTACATAGGCGCCCATACAAAACTGTCGCCTGCGCCGGTCGCGGCGACTGGCGCGGCGCTTTGTCGCCGCAACCGCAAACGCGTGGCTATCTCCCCGTGTGGACTAGCCTTTAAAGCAACACTGCACTCCATAAAACTTGGTACTGACCATACTATGTCAGACATGTTACTGCTATCATACATACAGAGTTAAATAGACTTTATGATATTACAGTGTAATACTGTATATCAAAAACAATGTTTAGTTGTTCTGTAATAGAAAACTGGTGTTTAAAACTCCTAGCTCCAGGCACAGGAATGAAGAAGAGCTTTGTTTTTCATTCTGACTGAGGCTGACTGACTGAACTGGGGATTTTATTGCTTAATAATACAACCCTGATGTTGCAGGACTACAGATCCCAACATATTTTAACAATTGATAATATGATAAAGTGTGCTGAAATTTGGAGTCCAGCAACAAAGGGAGTAAAGTTTGGTTGAGCAAAAGTATTTAGATTATATTTAAAATGTCCAGACAGATGCTAATGTGGGAAATTACAAGACCCATTATTCCTCAGTTAAAAAAAAGATTCTATATATTACAATTTTGTATCAGTGTAAAAATAGCTAGAGCTTTGTTAATAAAACATACTGTATAACCTAAACATTGAGAACATCATACCAAAAGCTGCAAGTGACAGTTGGCTCAACTGTCCCTAGTCCACAGGAGTCTCCCATTGAAGGTGATGAACTCTGCCCCAGCTTAACTCTCTAAAAGCAATTCCATTCCCTTTTATGCTATCTGCAAGAACCTCACCAAACAGAGACAGCGCTGACCATAACAGGTGATACAGAAAACAAAACACATTAATTAAAACATAAGTAAACATTTTAAAAAATTTTTAAATTGATCAGGGCACCTTTGCAATTTACATTCATTATTATTTTCTTCTGTTTCAGAGCTATTTACATTTTATTAACCACCAATATAATGACTTTTAAATAATAGCACCTGCTACTTAGTTTCTTTAACGGTACAGTCTGAGAGATAGATAGCGATAGATACTTTAAAGGGATAATGTAATGGGAAAACATGTTTTTTTCAAAACACATCAGTTAATAGAGCAGCTCCAGCAGAATTCTGCACTGAATCCCTTTTTCAAAAGAGCAAATCTGACATGGGGCTAGACATATTGCCACATTCCCATTTGTCCCCAGTCATGTGACTTGTGCTCTGATAAACTTCAGTCACTCTTTACTGCTGCACTGCAAGTTGGAGTGATATCACCCCCCTCCTTCCCCCCAGCAGTCCATCAGCAGAACAATGGTAAGGTATCCAGATAGCAGCTCCCTGACACAAGATAACAGCTCACTGGTAGCTATAAGCACAGCTCTCAATAGTAAAAATCCATGTCCCACTGCGACTCCTTTAGTTACATTGAGTAGGAAAAACCTGTCAGAAAGCAGATCCATACTGCAGCCATGGCTCTTTGTAAAAGCACATTACCAGGCAAAATTACCCGAGATGGCGGCCTACACACCAATATTATACATTTTGAAAAAATACACTTGTTCGGTTAGGAATGAAATTTTACATGGTAGTGTGAATTATTTGCAGTACAATTTAGAAATAAAAACTACAAAATGTAATAAATTGGCAGTTAATAAAAACTTAAATAGCTCTGAACCAGAAAAAATAAAGAATGTAAATTTTAAAAATGCTTAGATATGCACAATATGCAATTTTACATAACATTTTTAAGGTATACTTATCCTATAGTACAATTTGTTAGGGTGGGTAGAAAGCTGCACCCCAAAGTGTGAGTTTCCTTGTCAATTTCTGCATCCAGGAAATGTCTTTCTTAAAATCTTGCTTATTGGTCAAATGGTGCCTTAAAAGTTACATTATATACATGTTATTGGAGATGAGGAAACTAATTAGTATAAAAACATTTTTTGTAATATTTCAGGCACAATGTTTGCTGAAAATAAAAAAATTAAATTAATTCCTTGTAACACAAATTAATATTTGTAATCCATTATAAGAAAGGTAATAAATAACTGTTAATAACCAGTTTTATTTGGACTGCTGAATACAGTAGAATTTACATTTAACTAGGATCAAATTATCATTCTCAAAGGAATGCTCTGTGCATAAACAAGCTGGTGATTACAGCTATTGCACTACAGACAATTCCCTGCAGATGGGTACAGTTATGTTTTTCTGCGAAAGCAAATTATTCTCCAGTTTTAAAGGACTAAGAATAACTTATGGTGATATTTTAATGATATAATTGTATATACAGGTATAGGATCCCTTATTCGGAAACCCGATATCCAGAAAGCTCCCAATTACGGAATGGCTGTCTCCCATAGACTCTGTTTTATCCAAATAATCCAAATTTTTAAAAATGATTTCCTTTTTCTTTGTAATAATAAAACAGTAGCTTGTACTTGATCCCAACTAAGATATAATGAATCCTTATTGGAGGCAAAACCAGCCTATTGGGTTTAATGTTTAAATGAATTTCTAGTAGACTTAAGGCATGAAGACACAAATTACGGAAAGATCCATTATCCGGAAAACCCCAGGTCCCGAGCATTCTGGATAACAGGTCCCATACCTGTACTATGTTTGGGCTACAAGTTACAAAGCACTATAAAAAAAATCAGTGCAGTTTTACTAGATTCATTTTCAGGGGACAAATAATAATTTACAATGTATACGGTATATAGATAAACAGATAGCCCTAGTTTTCTGATGAAATTAGATGAAAGAATAATGACTCTTACTAGTATTTTGGTGCAATGATTAGCATTGCTGCTTTGTCAGAATGGCACATTTCAGCTAGGACACTATCTGTAAGGAGTTTGTGTATTTTTCCTATGTCTGTGAACCAAGCCCGGACTGGCAATCTGTGGGTTCTGGCAAATGCCAGAGGGGCTGCTATAAGCTCCCATTGAAAGTTAGTATTTAGTGGGCTGTGGGTCTGTTTGGGCCTCTGTGTGGGCTGAGTGGGCCTCTGTGTACCTGAAATGCCAGGGCCTAATTTAATTCTCAGTCCGGACCTGCTGTGAACTACTTTTGTTTCCTCCCACACTCCACAGACAGGTTAATTGGCTCCTGATAAAACTGACCATAGTGTATGTGTAAATATGGCAGGGACTTTGGGACAGGGGCTGGTGTAATTATTGTATTATCACATTAAAGTCTTGCAGAAAATACCAAGTCAGTCAAAGTGCTGAAAAGTTTCTATTCAGATATAATTGCTTCAATTGGGCCCCCCAAAACTCTATTTTACATAAAAACAAGTTACCCTTTCCATTAGTTCTATCACCACTGCAGCTTTTGGCTGTAATTTCCTTTTAAGTATGCAGAAATGCCAGTTTTATTACAATAAGCATTTTTTGCCAATGAGAGCACAATTGCAATTCACAGTACCCCGGCACATAACATAGAACAATACAAGCACAGTCCTTGTCATGACAAGCTTTCAGTCTGTTTTCTTTTGCCAAAGGCATGGAGAATTCAACTTACTACTACTTATTCAAGGGCACAGGAAAATGAGCTTTGCACACACAGGCTTGTTTTCAAGCCTGCATTTTTCTTTTTCATAAAGGATAATGTATAATTCACTAATGTAATTGTTCGGCATTTGTACATCAAGTATAACTCAGGCATCAATGGAATTTAAAGAGGATGTAAACCTTCACTAACACTGACTCATTTGCACCCTCTAGCTCTACAAGGTGAGCATCCCAAAATGTGTTCCAAAAGCAAAAGAACTCTCTAATGGGCATCATTCATACAAGTGTTGCATCAGTGCTACATATACACGTATAGGGATTATTTATTAAACTCCGAATGCAAAAATTTGTGAATTTGAGTATAAAATCGGACTTTTAAAAAAATCACAATTTTTTTGGAATTTATTATACCCCAAGGATGGCAAAACTCAGAATCAGAAAACCTGGTATCTCAGATCTGTAGAGGTTGTATATAAGTCAATGGGAGAAGTCCCAATGATTTTTTTGATGTGCAATGTGTTTTGTGCAATACAGCAAAGATTTTGGAGTTTTCAGGAAAAAAGCATACAAAATCGGAGTTTTCGGGTGGAAAATCCAAAAAAGTCGTTAAATTCTGATTTTTTTCCTGCAAACCACATTTTCAGGAAAATATAATAATATATAAGCTGAAAAAACTTGTGTGCATGTAATAAAAGAGTTTTTGGCAGAACATGTTGAGATAAATTCGGACTTTGATAAATAACCCCCCATAGTATTGCTAGGTGTCCAGAGTCGGAAGATAGTTGTGTATTGCAACATTATTAAACTAAGAATAGCTAGTCAATGAGGATGAGCAAATTTTTTTGCAAGCCATGGATTCACAGCAAAATTTTGCATTTCGCCATCCGAACTTTTTGCGAAACTGCTGCATGGAAAAATTCACAGTGACAAAAAAAGTTGCCAAGACAAAAATGTCGCTTAGACGAAAAAGTCGCTGTAACAAAAAACGCCCATTGGCTTTAATGCATTTGGACAAAAAAGTCACAGAGACAAAACAATTGCCACAAGCAAAAACTCCAATTGACTTTAATGCATTTGAAGGGAGATAAATTGTCACACGTAAAAAAAATGTTGATGCCCATTGACTTCAATGCTTTTCACACATTTTTAACCATTTTGCGAATTTTTTTGCAGTTTTCGAAATTTGTGGCAAAGCTAATCGGGATACATTCATCACTGCTAGTCAAATGTAAATAGTTCAGAATAAAATATTGCTTTAAGGGGCCATAAAACATTCCTGAAACGGTCTAGTTTGTGTCCCCTTGCTCTGCCAAGCTCTGCAACAGTATTCTTCATTGAGAATGATCCCTACCAGTCCTAATGTTATCTAACATGCTGAGATTACCATGCAATTACATATGCCAAATATTGCAAACTTCTAAAGCCCTAACATAGCACAATACTGAAAATAAAATACTTTAAAATGCAACCCTGATGTTGCCTGACTTCAGCTTTCAGTCATGATTCAACCCTTGAGAATGAGATGAAGTCTATTGTAAAAATATTGGGTGGAGCCAGACAGTGCTGGAAATCCAGGGGATGCACATTTAGCTGCCCCCTAAATTAAAAATTAAGCTTTGGCAGGGGTCCAGGGTGGAAGAGGATTACATGTTGCAGCTTCAGTAGGGGGGGGCGAGGGGGAGTGTGCAGGCCCCTGAGCCAGCAGCGCAAGTGGCCCCCGGACCCCCAGTCTGATTCTGGGTGGAGCATCTCTGCTATGGATAGTTATAACCCCACTAATATAGACCTAATAAATCATTTTTAGTTTATTCTAACATTCTGATTATTTAGCTAGTCTGAATCTATTCATTCCTTCTCTAATATCACTTTGTTTTATTTTTTTTTCTATTACAACCAAAAATCGAATGTACTTGCAGTGAATACAAATGGGAATTGACTTTTTTTTTTTGTAATTACCACAACCCTCTAAAACAACATTAGCAATGATATGTTGACAGCTTGTATACTAATTTCAGACATTTTCATTAATAATTCTTTCTTTGTATATGAAATTATATATTTTTTTTGCGTTCAATATTTCATTCAAATAGGTCGACTATAATGTAAATAGCTATTACTGGCATGTACAGGCTAATGATGAATGACCTTTTTGTCTATCACTTGGATTTAGTCACCATGGTAACTACATCTCTTGATTACAGTTGTCAACACATCATACCAGCAGATTTAGAACAAAACTTTTTAAAATTAGAATTACATATATTTTAAGAAAAAAAAATTTATATTTATAATATATATATATATATATTTCCAGTTTTAGCATGTAATAGTAAATATAAATAAATGAAATACCAAAATTCATACATTCATACTTTAAATACAAATATCCTTGACTATAATTATTTTATTTTTAGCAAAATTTAATTGTAACAAACATCAGAAGGTAAAATAGATCTAACTGAGTATATAGCGTTAAAACCATTTGTATAATCCCTCTAATGACAGCTGTATGAACATCAAATAACAGAGCCAAGTATGCCCCAAACTTATGTACCCTATTCCAATTACTTATTTAGACTCATTCAAGTAGTGTTCTGGGTCATTAATTTGCCTGAGGGCTGTTATGTCCATCTGATGCTAAGTGTCTGCTCTGTAAATTCAGTGTGTGGGCAGTGATTGGATAATACCAATTCTCTAGAATAAACCAATGAGCCTGTTTCTCAAGGAACAAGGGTCTCAGAAGATACACTATTGTTGTCAAATAAGGTTAACAAACTGATGTATCCTCTGTATGATCCACTGAATGCAAACACCCCATCTTTCCCTGTATAAAAGCATTGCCCTGGGAATTTAAGGGACATATAATACAGGTACATACTTTTTTGTGCCCAATCTATTTACATTTTAAATACAAATATGAAGGTGGTTTCCAATGAAAATCATCCCTACATGTTATTTTGTTCTTTTTTAACATATTTAGAAAGCTGTTAGAAAATGTACATGCCTTCAATTATAAAGGCAGAAAGTACAGAAATGGGTGCAAAACTTTTTTTATAAAAATATCATGCAGAAAATATTTGCACCATGCAGCTGTAATAATAATGGTTAGAATCAATATTGTAATGGCAGCATGCCTATGCCATCACAAATATGGGGTCATTATTGAAATGGATGTTATAAATGAAGCAATGTTCGAGCATTGTCTGTAAAATCTTGAAAAATGCCAATTAAAAATAAGTTACAAAAAAAAAGAAAAACAGGGGAAACAAGACAAAAATTTACTGCAATTCTTGGCAAAATCCATATAAAATGTTTGTTTTGCACTTAATCTTTTGGGCCCTTTTTTGTAAATGAAACCCCCTTTGTAGACAACTTGAATTTCAGTGCAGAACTTTATTAGATTTAGTGTCCGCAACCAAAATAAGATGGCGAAAGGTAAAGTACTATACAAACATAATTACTAGCACTGCAACAAAAGTTAGCCTCTGTGCAAATGTTTACACAGTAAATGACTGTGATATTATAATCAGTGCAAGAGTCTTTTTTTCATACATATTTATTCTAGCTATGGAGTTTTTGTTGCAATCCTTAGTTCTTTGATTTTTACAGAAAGAACTGATTGATCATCTCACTAAAATCAATAACTCAAACAATTGCTTTAGATTTGCAGTACAAACGGAATTATTCATATTTTTTTTTCCTGAGGATAAAGAACTTTCATAGCTAGGAAATAACAGCAAAAATAAAGGTTATGAAGTAAACGATGCAAAGATCTAGTAACCCATAGCAGACAATGAAATTCCATTTTAATGGACAGTAGTCCATTAAATGCTAGCCACAGCATCATAAAGCAAGTTTTCCAGCCCTGGGTTTATTATTAGTCTACTGGTTAAAAACATCTTTTATCTGTTTTTCAAGCAGATCCCTTGATGTCTATTCTGTTCTTCAAGTGCCTTCTACTGCATTGAATAACTTGAAAAGACTGCAGAATTTTCATGCCAATACAACTTTGATACAATTGTATCTTTGGCCATGTTTTTCAAGTCACCAATCGTCATTCATGATGATCACCAACATGTGTTTGGAAACATCCTGTTATCTCCAATGGGGGGAAAAAAACGATAAAAAACACCCATAAATAATTCTGTCAAAGTAGAAATAATAGATTTTCAGGACCATTTTATAACTTGGATTAAACTTTTATTACTTTGCTAGCTTCTTCAACATCCCTTCTATTCCAATGCTACATTACTTATTTGACTCATAATTTTCAATTTATGTATAGTATATGTGGCAGAGGTATTGTTTGTGACAGCATTTTTGTTTGTTTTCAATGTTTTTATAAGTTATTCAGAGGGGATTTGGGTTTGGGCCCTTGGCATCCATAATGTGATACTACAGTATATATTAATATATATTAGGCAATGCAGCTTAATCCCATGAACAGAATGCAATGCTGTATAGTGCCACCTCTGATTTTGTAAATGCTCTTCTATTTACTGTATTTTCCTTGCAATGAACTACAAGAAACATAAAGCTTTTCATTGACCTTAGCACACTCTAACAAAGTTTGATATTTTTCTGAAGCCTCGCATTTCTATATAATTAACAAAAAATCCCTGGCCATTCATTAATCTACAAAGTGTTTATTTTCTTTTGCCCGTAAAGTACATTGCATATGAAGGTTTATAATATATCATATACAGTTTTACTCAGCTGCTGGTAGAAGGGCTGCTCATGTGACCCTAGGGCCTTATTTGACCCATTTCTTTTCTATACAATACATTGGGGAGGCATGTCCACAGAATAAAAAAGTAGACAAATTTAAAAGGTCATGTCATGAAATTTTGCTGTGGCTTAGAACCATGACTAATTTATGTAATGCCACCATTTCCATATGCTTGAGGTTATGAGAATTGATGTGTCCTATCTTTATGCTCTATAGTTTCTTAGTTGTGCTGGATTCTGAGTTAACTTTGTGGTTATAAGACCATATATATATATATATATATATATATATATATATATATATATATATATATATATATATATATATATATATATATATATATATATATATATATATATATAAAAACACACTGAGGCAGCACTCACTCTTTGCAAAAGAGTGTATTCAGTGAAAAGTTAAAATGACTGGCTACATTTCGGGCAGGCAATGTGCCCTTTGTCAAGCCAAAATAGAAAAGGTATACAATAACTTACATGGTCATACGCTTTTAACATGATACACAGGAAGTGACTTCACATTGTATATCCAACAGTGATGAAAGCATGGATCCACCCTTATTCTCATTTACATATATGTAGCGTATTTGTACAAATAAATAATAAAAAGAATAATACAGCACAGTCTCAAGTGGTTAATTAGAGTTCTATATAGAGTTCAATATTCTTTCTATTCTTTTTACAATTTTGTGAAATTAATGTATGTTAATTTCATTAACAAATTAATTCAGTTTTGTAAAACGTATGAAAGAACAAGGCTGCTGAGTGTGGTCTTGCTTTGATAGCTTTCATTGCTTTTTAACATTTTCCAAACAAAAGCGTCTAAATCTAAATTAATTTAAATACGAGTTGATCCTTTTTTAAATTGCGCAATAAAAATATCACTAATTAAATGCACCTACAAATAACACTTGATGATGCTAATTTATTTATGTACTGGAAGCACAACTTTTAGATTGTACGTTATAACGAGAAGGGCCTTTTTACTTCCTGTATTAGTCAGAAATTATATGTCAATTGTATGTTAGATATACTGTACATCCTTTATGTATCAATGTGGAATATGTGAGTGTTTTATAAATACATGGTAATTATAAAATAATGAATTGACTAGCCCTATTGCTAAAGACACTCTCGGCAAATGCTTCCTTAAGGCAGAGTTGGCATTTCCTTACTAGTACAGCCATCTTGCTAGCCAACATATATGTTGTTGTAGATTACACATCAGGCACAATTCTCTCTCTCTCTCTCTCTCTCTCTCTCTCTCTCTCTCATTCATTCGTGTTTTTGGGTTGCTATCACTGAAATCGCTGATTCAAGTTTTTTCCCTTCAAGTTTTTTCTTAAATTAGAAACCATTTGAGTTGTGAGTTAATTCACGTTCAATTGAGGTAAAACTTGAACTTGAATAAATGACCCCTTATAAACTACAACTTAAAAATGTTCAGCATATTGTGTGAAGGAATTATGGGGGGGGGGGGTGTAGTACAACCAAAGACATGAATTCTTAAAGTAACTCTGGACAATAACTTTTTTCAGGTCCTCCTGGATCAGCAGCCAAATTAATGCAAAAGGATCCCCCAGCATCTAACATTCCTGACACTTGTTTATTGTATGTTCTTGGTTTTATATGATCATCACTGAATTAATCAAGGGAGTTATTTATCAAAGGTCAAACTTTATAGCTGTGTGAGCTTTTTTAGATATGGAATGGAACTTAAATGAACTCACAACTTGAATGGTTTCTAATTTAAGAAAAAACTTGAATGTATAAAAACTTGAATCAGTTAATTTGGGGTTAACACCCTGAAAACTCGATTTGAACAAATTTTAATTTGGGAAAAACTCAAATCACTCGAATTGATAGAGTTTTCAAGCGAAACCCACTGAAAAAAACTCAAACATCATAAAGGCTATTAACATTTTCAAATGGTTCAAGGGACCTCTGCCATTGAATTCTGCATGACCTTGACAGGTATTTTCGGATTCAAGCTATTTTAATGGTCAGGGTATAATAAATCTTGAAATTTTTAATTTTGACTGAAAAATACACTCGAAAACCTGTTGTTGTTTTTTTTATGGAAAAACAACTCGACCTTTAATAAATCTGCACCCAAGTGTAAAGATCCAGTTACCAACAGATAGGTTGCTTTGTCTATCACAGAAATCAAACAGTGAAGGAAGAAAATCATTTTCAAACCACAGTTACTGAAGACATAAACAAGTTTAAAAATCCAGTTATCAACAGTTTATCTTGTCTATCATAGAAATGAAAATGATAGAATGGGTGTTGTGGGAGTATTTCAGTGCTAAATAAATACATCTATAATAGAAGTGCAATTTATTTGGTTAAGGCTGCTTCTGCCATTTTTACTAGAAGTCATTGTTACAAGTAAATACACTTGATGGAAGTTCAAACTGCTTAAAAACCTGTAATGCCCTTATTCATAAATATAATGTGCCTGGGAAAGGTGGGCTGGGGGTGGAGAAAAAGAGGGATGTGATGTTATCTTTAGTGATGGGCGAATTTGCGCCGTTCGCCGAAAAATTTGCGAAACAGCGCCGGCGTCTCGTTTTTGACGCCGGCACCCGTTTTTTGACGCTGGCGCTCGTTTTTGATGCCGGCGTCCGTTTTTGACGCCGGCGTCCATTTTCGAATAAATTCGCCCATCACTAGTTATCTTCTGAGCAGGCAGAAACACCTTCTTCTATGTTCTCATATTATTTATTAATTACTGGATGTGGATGTTTTCCTAAAGGCACTGTTATATTGTGGTTTCTGTATCTTCATACAGTATAATGTTTATGCTGAATGCTTGATCCAGGGAATGTTTCCTATCGCTATTGGGATCAGGAAGGATTGTTTTCCCCTCTCGAGGCATAATTGTCGCTGGCTTCAGGCTGGGTTTTTGCCTTCCTCTGGATCAAAACAGTGGCTAAATGATAATGCATTTTAAGTTTTATTTATCACAGCAATGGTAGGACCTTGCCAGAGTACTGCACAGGAAATTTAGGAAGAGGGGAAAAAGGAGGTTCCCTCCCGTGACTGCAAGATGGGTTGATTGATACAGATGCTACTACTGCTTGTGCTAGGTGAGAGGCTGCTTTGATTTCCTATCATGGACACACTACAGATTCACGACCAACAGCAGGGCTGCTGAACTTCTCTCATGGTTGGAGATGCAGCTCCTGCTCGTAGCAGCCTCTGTAGGTAGAGGTAGCCTAATACTCCGTGGTGGATATAATGGTATAGTGTGTATCTTAAGTGAGGAATAGCAGAGCATAGTTGTGATCTCTTATGGAATTCTGGCTTTGAATATTGCCTTGGGTTAGACTGGCAAGGTTCTACTTATTTGATAAAATGTGCATAAATGCTGTGGCCATTTTACCCCATTTCTGGCTCCTGGTGTTTCATTAAGGTATGCAACAATGGGGCTCAGTGGGACGACTGAGGACAAAGTCCTCTTGTCATGTGACATGGTGGATTAGCAACTTTATGGGCATAACATTTTAATTTCCAACACTTTTTTATTGACGATGGACAAATGAGGTTCGCAAATGCAGTAGGAAGTGATACATATCCAATACAGCAACGAAAGAGATGTACAAAGTGTAGACATTGAAATCAGTAGTCATACAAGGTGTGAAGTAGTACAATATCCAAAGTCAGTTATAATACAGAAAAATAAAGAACTATAAAACTATCTTAGCAACCATGAAAAAAGAAAAAAGAAGAATGTAAAAAGAGAAGGAGAGAGAAATAAAAGAAAAGAAAAAAAAAAAAGGGGGGGAAGGGGAGATATGTATGCCAGAGATGTAACATCAAGAGCCATGAACAGAGATCAAATCAAATCTATCACCTAGCATAGCCTGACTGGGCATAACATTTTATGTAAAGGCCCTTGCCTTTGAAAATATATGTACTTGCACAGAATCACTGTCAAGAAAATGTGCCTTTTCTGTTTCTTGTAAAAAAAACTATTTAGGGCTCTTCAGTCTACAACACAAAGCACATTTACAGTGAGTCAGTGATATAGAGGGTGAAGTAATGAATAATGTCAAACTGTATTTAAGATCAGTTACTGGTCAGCTAAAGGGGAAAACACTAAGGCAATTATGCGTGTTTGAAGGGTGAATCAGTATTATGGTATCCCTCCTAACAGCAAATAATTAGTTCTCTGCGGGACTGATGACATTGTGATAAGTAAAGGGGATTATATTGGAAAAAGATAAGAGTTAACTTTCAAACACTTCACCACTATTTCTAATTGGTTCTTTAAATGCAGGCCATATTCCCAAAGCTTATTACTGCCACCCCACGATACATGGCTGGCCTCACCCAAAGTTCATAAAAACAATGCACCATTTTCCTCACTATTTAATGATAATACAAAGTACAATACATTCATTCCAAATTGTAATTCTCTTTATGGTTTGTTTTTTAAAATGGAAAGTTTACCTTTTACATTAACTTTTAGCGTGTTATAGATAAACTTATTCCAATCAACTTTTCAATATGTTTTGTGATTTATTTTAGATGTTTTTTTTTTAATTATTATGCCTCCTATTCTGACTCTTTCCAGTATTGGGCTGAAAATTCTGTTTGTTGGATCAAATGACCCCAGCAGCCAAACAACAGTTTTACTGTTCATTGTCATTTTTATTGTTAGCGTTCATTTTTCATTTCTGTCCCTCTACTATTCATGTCATTTTTATTTCAAGCTTGCATTATGGTTGCTGGGGTAATATACATAGAATTCTGCACTACATTAAATCTTATGGTGAGCATATCCTTTAAAGGTACCTTTAAAGGAGAACTAAACTCTAAAACAAATACAGCTAGAAATGCTGTATTTTATATACTGAGCTTACTAGCAGGTAACATTAGAATGCTTAATGAGTCAGAGAGGTAGCCTTTAACAATAAAGTGTGTTTTTATTTGGCAACGGCAGTGGTGAGCTCCAATATAGGTATTTCTTTCCATCTTTTTACCTGAAACAACATTATAATCAATAAATGGGCAGTGAATGAAAATTCAAGCGTGAATTGAAGCATTGAGATTACTCTTGTGTCAGTACCTTGCTATATCCCCACAGAGTTTTGTAAACAGTACCAGGCTAAAGTGCTGCAAGAAAAATAAACCTAGGGCAAGGTGCCAGTTTCCTGACCTGTAACAGAAACTTTTTTGGAAGGCAGCAACTGTCAGATTTGTTTTGTTGTGAGATCAACAGTTTTTCTTCTTCTAACGTGCCTCTATGATTTAACTCTCTTTATCAAAGTGTTTGGGTGCTAATAATACTAATAGACACATACAAGATTCCTCTGCACTCAACCCATTATCAATATATTTAAGACAGAGACATTTTGTGCATACTGCTACTGAAAAATGCCTTACCCTTTAAACAAAACAGGGATTGTTTGTCCATATATTGCAATATATTTAAGCTGGCCAACTACGTCAAAGTCATCCCATATCTGGCCAGTCCTATGCTCAATTTTCATCTGATTCATTAAGAATTCTATGGTTTAATTATACATTTTATAAAAGGGACGAATATGTTTTACCTGCAACTTACTAGCTGCTTTCAAAGTAAAACTCCCAAACTTGGCTGCCCTTTTATTAGACACCAGTGGGATCACCTGACTATAGTTGGAGGGGGTGGGAGCTACAACATAGAGCTGGTCACTGCTCTTGTAGAACTATAACAAACAAGGGAAAGTTGTGCTCACCACTAGTTTTTAAAAATCATTAGGCGGGGGTGCAATGAGGGTGTGACCACGAAATACATATAGACACATACAAGATTCCTCTGCACTCAACCCATTATCAATATATTTAAGACAGAGACATTTTGTGCATACTGCTACTGAAAAATGCCTTACCCTTTAAACAAAACAGGGATTGTTTGTCCATATATTGCAATATATTTAAGCTGGCCAACTACGTCAAAGTCATCCCATATCTGGCCAGTCCTATGCTCAATTTTCATCTGATTCATTAAGAATTCTATGGTTTAATTATACATTTTATAAAAGGGACGAATATGTTTTACCTGCAACTTACTAGCTGCTTTCAAAGTAAAACTCCCAAACTTGAGCACAACTTTCCCTTGTTTGTTATAGTTCTACAAGAGCAGTGACCAGCTCTATGTTGTAGCTCCCACCCCCTCCAACTATAGTCAGGTGATCCCACTGGTGTCTAATAAAAGGGCAGCCAAGTTTGGGAGTTTTACTTTGAAAGCAGCTAGTAAGTTGCAGGTAAAACATATTCGTCCCTTTTATAAAATGTATAATTAAACCATAGAATTCTTAATGAATCAGATGAAAATTGAGCATAGGACTGGCCAGATATGGGATGACTTTGACGTAGTTGGCCAGCTTAAATATATTGCAATATATGGACAAACAATCCCTGTTTTGTTTAAAGGGTAAGGCATTTTTCAGTAGCAGTATGCACAAAATGTCTCTGTCTTAAATATATTGATAATGGGTTGAGTGCAGAGGAATCTTGTATGTGTCTATATGTATTTCGTGGTCACACCCTCATTGCACCCCCGCCTAATGATTTTAAAAACTAGTGGTGAGCACAACTTTCCCTTGTTTGTTATAGTTCTACAAGAGCAGTGACCAGCTCTATGTTGTAGCTCCCACCCCCTCCAACTATAGTCAGGTGATCCCACTGGTGTCTAATAAAAGGGCAGCCAAGTTTGGGAGTTTTACTTTGAAAGCAGCTAGTAAGTTGCAGGTAAAACATATTCGTCCCTTTTATAAAATGTATAATTAAACCATAGAATTCTTAATGAATCAGATGAAAATTGAGCATAGGACTGGCCAGATATGGGATGACTTTGACGTAGTTGGCCAGCTTAAATATATTGCAATATATGGACAAACAATCCCTGTTTTGTTTAAAGGGTAAGGCATTTTTCAGTAGCAGTATGCACAAAATGTCTCTGTCTTAAATATATTGATAATGGGTTGAGTGCAGAGGAATCTTGTATGTGTCTATATGTATTTCGTGGTCACACCCTCATTGCACCCCCGCCTAATGATTTTAAAAACTAGTGGTGAGCACAACTTTCCCTTGTTTGCTAATAATACTAAAACAAGAATAATACCAAAAAGAAAATAATCTTAGGGGCAGAGGGTTAATTAACCCTCGATATTCGACTGTCGAAGTTAAATCCTTCGACTTCGATTATCGAATGATTAAATTCTTCGAATTGTTTGATTCGAAGGGTTTTAATCCATAGATTTCTTCGACCAAAAAATTGGTAGGAAGCCTATGGGGACCTTCCCCATAGGCTAACATTGCACCTCGGTAGGTTTTAAGTGGCGAAGTAGGGGGTCAAAGTTTTTTTTAAAGAGACAGTACTTCGACTGTCGAATGGTCGAATATTCGAACGATTTTTAGTTTGAATCATTCGATTCGAAGTCGTAGTCGAAGGTCGAAGTAGCCTATTCGATGCTCGAAGTAGCCAAAAAAAACATTCAAAATTCAAAGTTTTTTTTATTCTATTCCTTCACTCGAGCTAAGTAAATGTGCCCCCAGCTGTCTAAGAAACCACAGCATACTTAAAGTTAACTTTAAAGGAGAACTAACCCCTAAAAATGAATATGGCTAGAATGCCAAATTTTAAATACTGAACTTATTGCACCATCCTAAAGTTTCAGCTTCTCAATAGCAGCAATGATCCAGAACTTCAAACTTGTCACAAGGGGTCACCATCTTGGAAAGTGTCCGCGACACTCACATGCTCAGTGGGCTTTGGGAAGTTGTTAAGAAGCTAAGCTTAGGGGTCATCAAGTAGAAAATGAGGTTGGCCTGAAATATAAGCTGATGCTACAGGGCTGATTATTGTATTCTGATGTTAGTTGCATTGGTTTCTGAGCTGACGTAGTAAGTATCTGTATTTATTACTAATCAGCCTTATATTGTGGCATTTATATTTTATGTGTACTGTATTTTTGAAAGTTAGTGACAGCAGCACAGATCAAGTGCAGTGAATCAGCAGTAAAGAAGATGGGGAGCTACTGGGGCATCTTTGGAGGCACAGATCTTCCCTGCTAAAAGGCTGTGGTTGCCTTGTGCATACATAATGTACAACATTTTTATCCTAATTCTTTAGTTAAGCTTCAGTTCTCCTTTAAAGACAGGACTTGGTTTTAGAAAAAAACTAAAGTAAACACTAAAAAGTAAAAATGTATTTGCTCTTGGGGTCTGAGAAACAGCTGACATAGTGCCTATAGTATAGTTCAATAGACGCTAAAGAGGGGGGTTTATTTACCATAGAGTCATCCATGGGCCCATGCCTCTGGTAAATTAAAAAAAAAAAAGTAAAACAAAAATAGCAACCCCCACTACAGTCTTCCTGCTAAATCTGGCAACAGAGTTGAATTAGCAACTTGCCTCTGCTGTGATTGACCCCTTCTCCTGGAAACTGGTGCATGTGCATATGGTCCAATAGTCTTTTCCATACACCAATTGCCTGGACAAGAAGGTGGGCTGAGGTCCAGTGTATAATGCAGCACCAGACCTAAAATAGCCCTGGCTATAGAAACTAGGCAACTGACTTTAAGGGACTCTAAGAGCTGTGTAAAATAAATTATAAATGTATGGTATGTGCTTTATCTCTCCCCCAATGCTGGCTTTGATAACATATATTAAACCACTTCAAACATTATGTAATCCATTAAATTCAATGGAAAAATTCAAGAAAATAGGTTCCGACAAAAAAGTGGAAACAACTAAGATGGATGAACGCCATATTTTCCTATACAATATACCTGTATAATGGCTGCTTACACCAGATTGTAACATCGGTTCGCAATTGCTGAAAATGAATATACAGCTTGAAAAATACTTCATTTTTTACACCGTTATGCCTGGTGATGTGTGGTATAGTTTGGCATAATAAATTGGTCCCTAAATATACACTTGTTAGTATAGATGCTGAAGGAATCTGGCAAGAAACTGGACTTTAAAGGAGATGCTTTCAGATCTCCTATTGTGATTTTTTGTTTAAAATTTTCAACTTGTTATTAGTAAATGAGTAAATGATTAGTAAATGAGTCATTGTGAGTATGGAATTTTGAAGTTAGAATCATCCTTGAATGTACTTAATCAGTAATCTTGTTATACAACATAATGGAATCCGTTTTCGAACTGTGCTTGCCAATATTATACTGTAATAAAAATTTAGAAAGCTGGTAAAGTGCTGTTAAGATGTTCAGAGATTGAAAGGAGGTAGGAGAGTTATGTGTAAGGAGAGCAGGTCGATTTTCGGTCGATTTGAAGATACTCTTGAATCAATGGGAGGACTTGGAATTTTTCTCTATTGTTCCTGGACTACAGCCCCCAACCCTTATTAATATTATAATAATATAATCAAAACATTTAGGTGGAATAAAACTATTATGGAAGATATATGTCCCCTTTATCTTTCATTCAACTCAGACCAGATGTGGTTGTGCCATACTCTTATTCAGTTAGCCATTTTCACATTTTCAGAAAGTAAATTATATTGACACCTTAGGGGTTAATTATGAACCCCTGGGGGAGTAAGTGCAAGAATTCACCCCTTAGTGCTCATTTCCTAAACCCTTGCGTCTCCATGCACACTGCACTGTAGAATGATGAGCCATTTAGGCAGTGGGAGGGAGGGAAGGATGCCTACGTGAATCTCCTTCCTGTCCTTTGTGAATGGAGCTCTGCCTAAGTCAGGCAGCATTCAGTTCAATATGTAGTCCAGTGTAGTGTAGAGGCCTGCTGCTATTTGCACAATGCTCCACACAGTAGGCTGATTACAACAGTTTTTTGCACTTTGCACATTGTGTGGATCATTGTGAATGAAGCCTTTAATGAGGTCCATAACCATTCTTGATACATTTGTATAGAACTGAGAATATGTTAAAGGGATACTGTCATGGGAAAACATGTTTTTTTTTCAAAACACATCAGTTAATAGTGCTACTCCAGCAGAATTCTGCACTGAAAACCATTTCTCAAAAGAGCAACAGATTTTTTTATATCCAATTTTGAAATCTGACATGGGGCTAGACATATTGTCAATTTCCCAGCTGCTCCTGGTCATGTGACTTGTGCCTGCACTTTAGGAGAGAAATGCTTTCTGGCAGGCTGCTGTTTTTCCTTCTCAATATAATTGAAGGAGTCTCAGTGAGACATGGGTTTTTACTATTGAATGTTGTTCTTAGATCTACCAGGGAGCTGTTATCTTGTGTTAGGGAGCTGCTATCTGGTTACTTTCCCATTGTTCTTTTGTTTGGCAACTGGGGGGGGGAGAGAGGGGGTGATATCATTCCAACTTGCAGTACAGCAGTAAAGAGTGATTGAAGTTTATCAGAGCACAAGTCACATGACTTGGGGCAGCTGGGAAATTGACAATATGTCTAGCCCCATGTCAGATTTCAAAATTGAATATAAAAAAAATCTGTTTGCTCTTTTGAGAAATGGATTTCATTGCAGAGTTCTGCTGGAGCAGCACTATTAATTGGTTCATTTAGAAAAAAAAATGTTTTCCCATGACAGTATCCCTTTAAGGAGCTCCTAAACCAGTTGATACACATAATTGTTATGGTTCTCTGCAGCATATTTGGAAAATGTAATAAATGTTAGCTAAATACAGAGAAACTTGGTATGGTGATAAACTGAAAAAGATCAGAGAAAGAATATTATATTTAGCTGTGCAGTGTGTGTGTGTCTCAATGGAAAATTATTACAAAATCGAGTTCTCTGAAGAGAAATACAAAAGTCGAATTCCTTTAAAACATTTGGGTGACATTTATACAATGATAATGACAGACATGGGTAAAACAATGATCACTTTAGGGCATATTTCCTTAATATGCCACAAAATGAAAACCAAGCTTACCTAGAATCAAAATGGGAATTCTGCAATATGGAGATAAAAGTAACAAATACCAACAATCAAAAGAAAAATGTATGAAAATGAGTCTACGTACCTCCCTAATGCATTATCAGTGTTCGTTTGTTTCATTTTTTTTTTTTAAAAAAAAAAATCATTATATGTCTGTTTACTCATTCTAGTCTTTGCTAATTCACTATGTACAGTATGCATACAAAATAACCAAACCCCAGAATCTCGACTTTACTTCCTGCCCCTTCATTAGTGCCTTTGACTGCAGGTCCTTGCTCAGAAAGACCCCAAACACTAGTGCCTGTTATACGTGCAATAAGGGCTGCACATGATTCACTTCTGTCATCTGTTTTGTGGATTCAAGTGAATTATATATTTTTCTGTAACTGTTAATGTTGTGTGACTCAAAAGCAGTGCCTACCAAAGATGACATTTTTTCCAATAATGCTTTTCTTTTTCTACTTCTGGTTCAGCAGATCCTCATAGTACACTTGCCCTAGTTGGTTCTTCTAATGCTTCTGATTTTGTCCTGCTACTGGTAGAGATTACACAAAGAGGAAAGGTTAGTGATCAAATATATCTGGTATATTTGCAAGGCACCATGACAATGGGAGCTTATGTGTGGAGCTTTATCCGTCATCCTGTCATAGACTTAAATGTTAATATGCCACAGCTGTGTGTCTCCCAATGCGAGTGGCGCTCTAGCAAGAAGAGGGGTTAAAACTACCTGAAGCTTACTACCAGTCAACTGATGGGGGAGGCTTTTTAGAGACGTTGCCTTTTTGTGTTTTGTTTGTGTGTTGGGGTTTTGTGGAAAGCTTTCAGCAAGTTCCAACTATCAGTTGTTTTTTTACTTTGGACTATATGACTTTGATTTGTGCTGATCTTTGGGTCTTTATTTTTTTTGCATTTTTAAACCAATATAGATTCCTGTTTCTTAGTTACCATCAAGTTTGAGGTACTGTTTCATTATTACAGAGAAAATGGAAATTACTTTTTAAATAAGCTGTTAGAGCTGTGAGAACAGATAATGTAAGACGACAGACAGGTGGCAATTACAGGTACAGATTTCTTTAAAACCATTAAAAAAAAAAACAGTGAGCAAAACTGGCGCTTTGTACAATCTGTGAAATGACAAAATTTTGCCAAAATGTATTGGAGTCAGTAGAAAAGCAAAATTACATACATTGTGTTTTAACGCTCAATAATATATACTTTGCCCTACCATGTTAGAGAAGCTACCGCTATGCTACAACTGTTCTTTATAAAAGGCTCCCATCTTGGCAATTTCTTCGAAACACAAAGGGGCAAAAGCGCCGAAACGCCGAACGCTAGCGTCAATTCGCTAGCGTTGGGCATTTTCGTTACTTCGCAAATTCACTAACGAACACTGGCGTAAATTCGCTAGTGTTACTTCGCACCCTAACACCAGGCGAATTTTCGCTACGGATGTAACTACGCAAATTCACTAACGCGCGTAGTGTACTGAACGATACCTTTTACGCTAGACTTCCTTCGCCACCTCAGACCAGGCGAAGCGCAATAGAGTAGATAGGGATTGCTTCAAAAAAAGTTCAAATTTTTTCTAAGTCCCAAAAAACGCTGGCATTTTTTCTATATCATGGGTGATAGGCTGAAAAAGATCGAAAAATTTTTTGGGGCTCCCCTCCTTCCCCCCTACATTTCCTAACTAATGGCAACTTAACTATACAGTGGGCACATGTGTAGGGCAAAAAAAAAAAATTATTTGATGTTTTGAAGGTTTCCCAGGCATTTGTAGTGATTCTACGTATTCCTCCACTGAAATTTGAATTTGGCACCGTATGCAAATTAACCATCGCTAGCGTAACTTCGCTTCGCTTAGCGAATCAACGCTAGCGCAACTTCGCAACCTTACGCTACCCCTGTGCGCAGCTTCGGATTTTAGTGAATTTGTGGAGCGCTGGCGAAACTACGCCTGGTGAAGTGTGGCGAAGTGCGGCAAAGTTGCGCCTGGCGCAACTACGAATCTTAGTGAATTTGCCCCAAAGCCTGTACAGCTTCTTAGGAGTGGTGGCTGGGGAGGGCTCCAATCCCATTAGTTGATACGGAAGGAAAGGGGTGATAATAATTACATTCACAGCTTTTCTGCATGTGCAACAGACTGCTGATTTGTCCAATAAATGCACATTGGAAAGTTGTTTAGAATGATAGTCTTTTACTATGTACAAATACTTGGGTGAAGGAACACTTTAGATCCCCTTCTCAGTTAGACCATTTCAGTCCTATTGTACTCCAGTAATGATGTGCGAATATTTTCACCAGCGATAGGTTTGTGGTAAATTTCTGCATTTCACCATGTGCAAATTTCTTTGCAAAACTGTGGCAAAAATTTGCCACAACAAAAAAGTCGCCAAGACAAAAAAGTCACCATTCAAAAAACGCCCATTTGCATTTGGACAAAAAAAGTTACCACAAGACCACCATTTTTATTGTGTGTGTAAAAAATTGACGCGCATTAAAAAAAATTGTGAAGCCCATTGACTTCAATGTGTTCTGCAAATTTTTTGCCATTTTTTTGGCAAAGCAAACCAGGGCAGATTTACTCATCACTATACTCCAGGCCTTCCACATGTATTCTTCAACTTTTCCAGAGAAAACAGAGCCTGAGAATAATTCTTACCCATTCCTTAATGTTAATTTGTCCATGTTGTACTATATCTTAATGAAAGGATGGGGAGTTTCTAGCACCCAATATTCACTGCTAAAGAAGGGCTGTGTATATCCTTGGAATGTTGTTTTCTTCTGGTATGGCACAATAAAAGCTAATGCAGCATTGAATATTGGTGTATAGCAGAACATCTTTTTTTCATTAAGCTTGCAATTTTGACATGGCCATACGTTTGGGAATTGCACCACTAGAGGGGAAAGCTTTTCCATGCCAGGTGTGCTTCTGAACTTCCGTCTTTTTACATCAGTTGTTCCCCAGGCCTTTCACACATATTCTCCAGCTTCTCCAGGGAAAACAGAGCCTGAGGATAACTTACCCATGCAGGGCTGACCCTTACATCCTTGTTGGGGCTTGTAAGTTATTGTTAACATAATCAAATATTTGTCTTATTTTCCCTGGAACAGATCAATCATTGCTGACTCCTGATTTGTTATGGGCTTCTGAATTAGGGCTAACTTGTGCTCATATTTGTAAAAGAAACCAGTTTTGATGCATAGCATTTGTTATGAATTATTTTCTCCTTTGGGGCATTATTATGTTTCCTTTTGTCACACCAGCTGTGTTTTTCAAACTGTCATTAGACTTTACATTCAAATACTGCCAGCACTTCAAAAACTTCTGCTTCAGTGTAATACTGACAGCAAGTCTTCGAAACCATTTGGCCATCTAGGAAAAACACTCTGCAGGCTAAATTTTTAACTACTGTACATAAACACTGCCAGTCAGAAGCTTGGAAGATTGAGATAATTATACATTCAGCTCTCACCAAAACAAATGGAAAAATTGTTCAGAGACCCTTTCGTTGATCCGTGAATGGTAGCCAATAACTTCAGAGAATTGCAACCTCAGTTGTTACTATGCTACTATGGATGATGAAACAGCAGTGTCAGGTGAAATGGCATTTTTTTCCCATTTTGAATCCATGATCATTTTGGGGGGAATCAAACAAAATGTGATTAAATTTTGCCTCAGAATAATAGTAATGGATCCCAAGGCATTCAAAATAAATGCATTTTTACAGATGAGCTTGTAGGAAAGAATTCACTAAAATTTTGGATTGGCATAAGCACATCAATATCCAATGTGCTACTGTACTTTCCAAAATGTGCTTGTTGGTCTTTTGTTTTTAATCTCTCTTTATGTGAGATAAGTGAATTTGTAGCCCTTAAAGCAATTGTTATTGACATTATTGTCACTTTCTACACACATGACTGACTTTACTGTTATGGGGGTTGGTGGTAGTAGGTTTGACAATGTCAATGCCAATGACAAAGTCAATGAAATGGATGGTGGAATTAAATGTTTTTTCCAAAGGGTTAAAATCTAATATAATTATATGAGAGGGATGGAAAACAATACAATAATATAGCTGCCTTTCAGTTCCAAACCAACATTTCAACATGTAACCAACATGTAATCCACACATAAGACAGAAAATAATTGTCTCTGATATACCAAGTCATACCAACTAATAAGTAGGTATCATTTTCTGATCTAATTAAATTCTTACCTGCCATTGATGTCAAACAGTATGACTTTGCTTGTCAAGTACCTGACTGCCAGATTTGCAGAATCTTTATGTTTTCCAGTTTCCACTTTCTGCATTGATCTATTTACACTGTGTTGTCTGGTAACTTGTGATGTGGTCGGTCACAAAACGATTAAACAATGTGAACTATATGTTTGCTTCATATTATAATATATAATATTATTATATTGGTTGGCAGGGTCAATATTTATAACAATAGAGTAAAATGCATCACTGAAATACAATTTAAGGCCTGATTTTTTACAAGATTGATCACAAAACTCATGTTCTTATTGACAGCTAACAAAATATTGAACATACCAGCTAGTACACCACCTCTTTTCCAAATGAATTGCCTTCTGGACCTCTATAATAATAATAATAATAATAATAATAATAATAATAATGTAAAAAAACAGGTGCAATGTTTGTGGCAGGTGCAGTCACCACATATTTAACTTCAAAACAGCAAAATAATAAATTAAGGATTACTAGATTAAACATAATTTAATCAAGTCTTTTTATTTTCAATAGATACAGTAACTGCACCTGATCCTGGTCCCCATATTTAATAATTGCATAATTAATTACTCTATGGAGAGGGTTGAAATATTATTCAGGGTCTGGAGTGCAGCTTTACGGGAACTATTTTCAATGAAGGTTTTTTCAAGACCATTCGGGTTTGGGGAAGTTCTTTCATTGTCTTTACCGCAGTAAGTACCCATCCTGAAGGTAAGTTTCAGCCTCTTCCATATTAAATGCAAAACAAGGGAATCAAATGTTGAAAAAAACAATAACATGACATAATTACAGTGAATATTGCTTAAGTATAATGGCAGTTTTAATCTTTAACAGTTGAAATACATTTTAATTGCAAAATGTTGCTTGCTTTAGAAATGAAATAGCTACACGTACATACAGATGTTATCTTTTTAATGCAGACGGACCCTTCAAGTGAGATACCTTTATAATAAAACCTGGGAATGTTGTCTAAGTGAAATATTTCAAGCAAGAAACAAAAATGTCTAATAAAGTAGAAAGCACATATGATTTAATGTTCTGACTGTAGCCTTTCACAGCATGAGGCAAATGGGCGCTTAGCAAAAAGAGTCACATTAAATCTATCGGTCCCCTGCTGTCAAAAGAGTGACTGAAGGCATGACCCGTGAATTAATAGTGACATTCATACACTGTTTTAGATAACCTCTGTTTTAATGAAACTCTATAAAGCAAGTTGAAAAGTTAACTGTAGACTGCTCAGTGTTATATCTGTGTTTTATCTGTTTATTTTATCATTTGGTAAACTATATCCTTATAAATGCCATGTTCTATTACCAAAAAGTGCCCTTTATATAAATGTATGGAATGCGACTGCATGGCCATGCTACTTGCTCCTAGCACTGTTATTGTCAACATCTAGAGGTCTTAGTATTCTCCAAATATTGCAACCCCCTACAGTTTACATTATCTCTTACTTTCTGATCACCGTTACATCTTATTCTCACTCATATACAACTTGAGAACACCTCCATTAACTAAAAAGTATTGAAGAAAAGCTTCACCCCATCATACTGCCTTCATTGACATCCACACTCTGTATTTGACTCTCCTCTCCCAGTTCCTCTTGTGAAACTGACAAAAGGAGTCAATGTTATCCATGATGCAAAGGACCAGACACTATTTCATACTCATTTACCTTGATCTTTCTGAATCATTTGATACAGCTGAGCATTCTCTTAAAAAACTCCAAACTCTTGGAATCATGGTTCTTATCCCAACCAGACCTCTTCAGGATAGACATACAACTGCAATATATTACTAGATGGTCTCCCAGAGTCTCATCTACACACACTGCAATACAGCTTACTGTTTCTGTCTGCATAATGTCACCTGCATCTAAATCTCTCTCTAATGCTTTACTACTAAAGATTCTCTCCTGGCTCCTGGTCAAGTGACTCGTAAAATGCAAAAGTCTTACCCTGTTCTTCACAGCCTTGCATCCCTCTGCTCCTCTCTATATATCTGCTCTTATTTTCCTCATATTCTCCACCTCAATTTGTGTGCTCAGCTCAGGACAATCTACTGATCATACAGTTAACCACAAGAGTCATGCATCAAGCTTCTAAATGTTACATCAGCGGACACCTTGTTTTATTTTTAACCAGTCTTTATAACTTGCACATCATCCTGAACATCACAGTTCTTTACATCTATAGAATTTGCTGGCAATGGACAAAAATAATGCACAACACGGTTCTCCATTTGCTTTCTCCAGTGCATTTGATATAAAAAAAAAACCTTTGCTGAAACAAAGATAGGAGCAGGAAGAAATATATATATAGAAGTCCTTTGACAAAGGCTAGCTGAAACTTTAGCAGTTTCTTCACTGAATAAAATACACTTTTTCTCATCATAAGTCCTGCGAGTGCGTGCCTCTCTCTTGAGAGACGTTTTGCCTGTATATTTATTTTTTTTAAGTTTTTAATATTGGGAAATGTAATAGAAGGTGCAAAGTGTGCTACTGGTCTAATTATCTATAGCAACCAATCAACAGGAAACATTTACAGTTCACTTATTTAAAAGCAAAAATCATTGCTGATTCATATCTGATCCATATATCATGTATGGGTTATTTTTGCATAAAATGTACTTCTTGGCACATTGAAAATGTGACCCCATAGAATTAACATGTAATGGATAGCTTGTACTTAACGATGTATTCTGCACATCAGAAATTCTTGATAATTTGCTTTTGTAAAATCTCTTGCCGATTGTCTTCTGTTCTGGCAGCAATACATTGCTAACTTCTAACATAAGGCTCTACATACACTTATAAATTCTTTATGAATATTGAACTGAGTTTATCACTAGCATCCAGGCATAGCTTGAATGACTGACTGGTAGATAAATAAGAGAGGGTTTGAATATAAAGATAAGTAATAGCTAACTAGCTTTGCAATTGTACTATTACTGTGACTATATCTTTTCAAAGTTTAAATTCTTCAGCCATATTTAGTGCAGCCACCAGGGGGCACAAGACAGTATGGTTGGCCTGAAGGGTCCTTCCTTATCAGGAGCCTATATAAGGAAGTGCACAAGCTAGGCATTTCTTTTTTGACCTAACATCAACAGCATCAACAAGACAAGCATACTAAATCAGGCTAGTTGGGTACCTGTCCCTTGCTGGGATTAGATAGAGAGGTGGATGATTATTATTAGCTCCTCTAGAAGAGGTAGTTAGGGTAGGTAGTCCCCATGAAGAGTTAGAATTTTGTATAGAGCCCCTGGGTGTTATATTGTGAGCATGAGATTGGATCCTCGGTAAAGTGTATCACATGTACCATCAATGCTTGTCTTAATATAATCACAATTAAAACGTATGGCCCGTTTGTGAAGTAATTAAAGGAAAACTAAAGAAGTAGGCTAGAAAAGCTGTACAGGCAACCACAGCCCTTTAGCAGTAAAGATTTATGCCTCCAAAGATGACCCAGTAGCTCCCAATCTTCTTTTCTGCTGATTCACTGCACATGCTCTGTGCTGCTGTTACTTACTGAGCTTAGGGAGCCACTCCCAATATACAGTACACATAGAATAGAAATTTCACAATATAAGGCTGATAAGTAATTAATACAGATAATTACTACATGGCAGCACAGGAACCAGTGCAACTAGCATCAGAATTTAATAATCAGCCTTGTAGCATCTGCTTATATTACAGGCCAACCTAATTTTTCTGCTTGTAAATGTCCCCTATGCTTAGCTTCTCAACAGCAGCTAAGAGCCCACTGAGCATGTGAGTGTCGCAGACACTTTGCAAGATGGAGACCCCCTGTGACAAGTTTGAAGTCCTGGATCATTGCTGCTATTGAGAAGCTGAAACTTAAAGGGATCCTGTCATCGGAAAACATGTTTTTTTCAAAATGAATCAGTTAATAGAAAGAGCAAACAGATTTTTTTATATTCAATTTTGAAATCTGACATGACATCTGAATTTCCCAGCTGCCCCAGTCATGTGACTTGTGCCTGCACTTTAGAAGAGAAATGCTTTCTGGCAGGCTGCTGTTTTTCCTTCTCAATGTAACTTAATGTGTCTCAGTGTGACATGAGTTTTTACTATTGAGTGTTGTTCTTAGATCTACCAGGCAGCTGTTATCTTGTGTTAGGGAGCTGTTATCTGGTTACCTTCCCATTGTTCTTTTGTTTGGCTGCTGGGGGGGAGGAGTGATATCACTCTAACTTGCAGTACAGCAGTAAAGAGTGATTGAAGTTTATCAGAGCACAAGTCACATGACTTGGGGCAGCTGGGAAATTGACAATTTGTCTAGCCCCATGTTAGATTTCAAAATTGAATATAAAAAAATATGTTTGCTCCTTTGAGAAATGGATTTCAGTACAGAATTCTGCTGGAGCAGCACTATTAACTGATTCATTTTGAAAAATGTTTTTTTCCCATGACGGTATCCCTTTAAGGCTGGTGCAATAAGTTCAGTATATAAAATATGGCATTTTAGCCATATTAATTTTTAGGCTTTAGTTCTACTTTTAGTTGCTGTTCCTCTCAGTATCTGATTTTCTTCATTCTGTCTTCATGCAGGAGTTGGCAGCCTGACATTGAATGACATTTAAGTCTAATACAGCCTTTGGGTGGCTCATTTTGCCTAGAAGATGTCTTAGAGCTCACTCCTTTTACATGACCAGAAATCTTGTTTCCCTACATACAGGGTTTGTGCCAAAGTCCGTTATTTTGTTACATTTTGTTTGTGCTGGAGTTGGTTACTTGAGTTAGTTCTAATACATTTACTAGAAAAGGAAGTCCCCCCTAAAAAAATATATTGGCTCTGTCATTGAAAATCTGACACCGTACTCCTGCAGGAAGACAAAATAAAGAGAAACAGATGCTGAATGAGGGACAGAAGACAAACTTGATTGTTTCAGAAATGGTACAACATTTTTAATTGATTAAATTGAGAAAGTTTCTTATTTCAGTATGATAAATCTTATATTAAAATGTCCTTTTTCGTGATAGTTTCCCTTTAATAACCACCATTTTGTGGTGTTCTGTTAATGACTCATCGATCACCTGAAAGGAAATAATGCAGGTTCTTACTGGAATAGGAAAAAGAGTGGGACTAAAAGACGTAGCTCTGTCCACTCACTGACTGACGTAATCTAGCATACAGTATGAGGCAGATTTTTATTAAGGGTCGAAGTGAAAATGTGAATAAAAAAAAAAATCGAATTTCAAGGTATTTTTTGTGTACTTCGACTAGGGAAAAGTCCAAATTTGATTCGTATTTGAAAAAAATTTGAAAATTTGAATAACGAAATTTGTCATGTACGGTCTCTTTAAAATTCAACTTCGACCATTTGCCATCTAAAAGCTGCCGAATTGCTGTTTTAGCCTACGGGGGACCTCCTAGAACCCATTTGGAGTTAATTAGTGGACTTTGAAAAATCTAAGGTTTTTTTTAGAAAAAAACTTTGAATTGAAGTTGTTACTTGAATTTGAACAAAAACAGCCTATTCACCAGGAAAAAAAACGTAGATTTTTTTTTTAATACATTTTGGTTGTTTTTTTTTTTTTTTATCTAATTTCAAAGTTTTTTTTTTATTTGAAATTCAACCCTTGATAAATCTGCCCCTATGTGTTTGAACTTGTTTTGGGTGTGATACAAGCCATAGGGATTAACTGTAGTACTTAAAGGACCAGTAACATGTTTTCCCCATAAAGTAAAAATATATATCCACATTCAATAGAAGGTGCTGGGTAATCACTACCACTGGTGGGAGGATGAGAAGAGAATTCACTGCTTCTTTATTCACTGGTATTCAATGAATTCTACACCATATTTCTTTTCTGATGAAACCCCTTCAGGCCAAACATGTGCATTCACATCACAACACTGCATAATAAGCTAGATTTACTGGGAGTTGACGAGCAGGGGGACGTGCACATAGATCTCTTTAGGAGAACTGTCACCCTATTGCCTTATTTTGTCAGCCAGTATAGAACCAGAAAGTGGATTTTATGATGGTTATTACTGATATATAAAACTATGTTTTACAATTCTAGAGACTTTTCCTTTTAAGATATGTAGTTAAAAATAATTATTAAGATAATATAATTGATATATATTATAGCATTTAAGTATAAAAATGTCTGCACTGATCTGATTAAAGCTGTAGATCTGCTAAACATATTTTATACATATATACTGATAAAACACAACTTATATTAAAGGATAAAGAAAAAAATGTAGCCATTTGACAGGTAAAGGTTAAAATATGACTGTGTCGCAGGGGATTTTGGTTGGGAATTGTAGTGGGAGCCTTTCTGCTCTGTTAAATGCATCCACATAGACCTATGAATTATATATATATACCCTGTGAAATGACTCAAGATTTCCTGGCCAAACCAAGAGATCACATTTTACAACTGACAGCGGTATTAATCGGCCCTCTCAAAAAATATATGAATACTTTCTTGGAGGGTCAAGTGATATTACTTTCCAGTGGGATTACCCCTTGTTTACTGCAGGACAATATTTTTATACTGGAAAAGGCAGGGTTTTTTTTCTTCTGTCGAAGACAATTCAATGGTTAGAAGTGAAAAAAGAGCACTAAAGATGGAGTGTGACATCTAGCTTGCTGTTTACAGATCAACCAAAGTGTAGTGGCTTAAAAGTGTTTGTTTTTATTGTGGGTGAAATTTATACATTGTAGGGAGTGCTTTTATAGCACATTCAGGGAATCCAGCTAACACTATACATAACAGACAATTCATGATGTGTTGAAGTGAGTTGAGGATGATGTTTAAAAAAAGAAAGAAAACAAATATATATACTGTGTGTTGTGTGGTGTGGTGTGGCGTGTGTGTGTGTGTGTGTTTTGAACAAAGTACTGTATTCACAAGACTTAAAAAATATATTTTATTTTAAACATGTATATATTATTTAAATAAGGTCAATATTTCTGACAGCAGCATTGACCTTCCCCAGGGACAAACAAGCAAATAAATAAATTGTATTACACACATTTTGTCTCTCTGTTTGTCCCTAAGGAAGGTCACTGCTACTGTGAAAAATGTTGAACTAATTAAATAAAATATAGACTTTTTAAAGCTGTATGAGTGCAGTACTTTAGTACTTTGCGCTAATATTACTTACTGGCAACCAGACATTAGAGGCTGCATATAGATAAATAGACAGACAGACAGACAGACAGACAGACAGACAGACAGACAGACAGATAAAGGAGCACTCATCAATAGTTATGGGCGAATAAATTTGCCAGACCTGACTTTGCGGCAAATTTCCATGTTTTGCTGCAAGCAAATTGATTCGTGAAACTGCGGCAACTATTCGCTAGGAAAAAATCCACTGCGCCAAAATGTATTGATGCACGTCAACATTGGCACATGCATAAAAATTATGCGGCTAGCGTCAAAATTGGCGCGTGCCAAAATTATTTTGATGCCCATTGACTTCAATGCATTGCGCAAATTTTTCACCATTTTGAGAATTTCGCTGTAAATTTGCTAATTTTTGGCACAGATTCGCCCATCACTACTCATCAAACAAAAATACAGCATGCCTGGGTACAGATAAAAAGTGTACAAAGCAACAAAAAAGTTTTTTTTTCACCCCTGAGGAAGATCACAAAGCTGTGACTGAAATTGGAATTTCCTTTGTTTGTTTATTAAAATCAGTAACTTTAACAGAACCTGTTGAGTGTAGTGATGGGCGAATTTATTCGTCAGGCGTGAATCAGCGGCAATTTACCAAAAAAATGGACGCCGGCGTCAAAAAAGGATGGCTGCGCCATTTCACAAATTTTTCGCCGTTTTGCAAATTTTTCAGCGAAACGCTCACAATTTGCCCATCACTAGTTGAGTGCAGTGGATTCGGTTGCTTTGACGAAATTAGCTACGGTAGGCATTAAAGAGTAGGATCAGACACATAAAGAAAGGGACTCCACATCTTCAGGCAAAAACATTGGTTTATTTCATCAAACTTTTTCCAACATAAAGGTAACAGGAGTAGTGATGGGCGAATTTACGGCACCGGCGTCTCGTTTTTGACGCCGGCGCCCGTTTTTTACGCCGTCGCCCGTTTTTACGCCGTCGCCCGTTTTTTTCCGATGCCAGCGAAATTTTCGCGGGCGTTTTGCGAATTTATTCGCTGGCGGCGAATCGCGCAAATTCGCCGCGAATTTGCGCCAGCCGAATAAATTCGCCCATCACTAAACAGGAGCATAATTCATTAGCATTTCAACAGCACACATTCAAAACGTTTCCCCATTCTGGAGTTCTCACGATACAAGGTGGTTTCCACACTATAGAATTTTCTTGGCTTCTGACTAAACCTTGCTGACTCTTCCCTCCTGGGATTAGGGTTGCCACCTGGCCTGTTTTTTACCGGCCTGACCGGTAAAAATTATGGCTGATCCCAATGTCATTAATAGGGAAAAAATATAAATACTGTATATAGGAAGGCTGGAATTTTTTTCCAGAAAAGCTGGCAACCCTATTTAGGATATTAACTCACAGCCTCTGGTCTGTCTCACCTTCTGTCTTTCCTCAATTACTTTAGACTCTCAGTCACCTGGTTACATCTCCTTCTGCTCCTTACAGATAGCTCCCCCAGCCCCTCTGGGAGTTCCTAACACAGACAGGTAACCTTTCTGTTCTGTGCCCTGCTCAGAGAGAACTTCCTAACTCTCACTACAATGAAATACCTTTCCACAGGACACTTGGAAAGTGAGCTCCAACATGTGAACTGGACCACTGGAATGGATTGCCTGTTCCTTCCAGAGCAAAACAGAGAAACCATGCAGTAACAGATAGCAACCAACCATTGAACAGCTATGTTTAGCTACATGGAAGAACAATGAAAGTGAACATTTTGATTGGAGACCAAAGATTACTACACTAGTGTCAATCGGCCATCAGCCTTTTTTTTTTTTTTTACAACTTATCATTGCTTGATTAAGATTTACCACTTAATTTATGCCATGTAGAAACCATGTGTGTTTATAAAGTTGTGCAGTAAATTTGGCATATGGAGCAGTAAAATGCTGGTGTATTTTCTATGCATGATTTTTTGGACACCTGAATTTGTCCCTATGACTGAAATGTTATGCCGGGTCTCGGGTGGTATAAAATAATGGCATCAATTACAATCCTATTGTGGCAAAAAGAATATACATATGCAGGTTTTGTAAATATGATAAATAATTTATCTTGCTAACCTTTATAAATATGCTCAGAAGTTTTGTAGAGGATTACAAATAAAGGTCCTGGATGAAGCTGTACAAAACAACAAGTACTGATGTAATGAGAGAAGCTGTTTAATGTGGCACATGCACTGTTTAATATGGAAGAGAAGCTTTGCGTTGTGGCACAGGCACTGACACATAGTACTGTGTATGGGAATCCAGGGGGAAACCATTTAATACTGTGGAACAGATACTGATCTATGTGCTTGGGGACCCTGGATGAAACCCTTTACTATAGTACCAACAGCTAGAGGGATGTTTATGCCTATGAATGTGGTACAGACACTGATGTTTGAGAAACCTGGGGGAAGCATTGTGTATGGAGACCATAGGGAAGGCTGTTTAACCTGATATTGACCACTATATTGGGGACAAGCTATTTAAAGTGGCTTATACATTGATTCATAGAATGGTTTGTGTTCCCTGGAGGAAACTGTATAAAGTGGGGCAGATTGTAATAAAGAACACTCTATATTGGGAAAACCTGGCATCCCACACCCACTTGTTTTCCAATATATGGAATATTTGATTAATGTCCATTAACAAGACAATAAAAAACAGAAAGTAGGTTGAAGTTCACAAGGGAAAACTATTAATACATAGGAGGTGCAGTTTAACAGTTTTGCAGTGATAAAATTCTTTCTGTAGTTCAAATCCTTTCATTTCTAAAGCCAGATCTCCTTTTCCTCTACAACTGAGGAACTGAGAAGCTACTTGCAGCAGTACAAGCTGCAAGGCACGACGACAAATTTATTTTGTGGTATTAGTAATTAGGTCAGATGATTATGAATTAAATAAATTCATTTTGCAGCATAATATTGTATATTAGACAATAACTTTTGCGGACACTTTTAGCTTGCACGTTTGCAAGCTATAAAATATACCAGACGAGTTGCTAAAGATTTGCAGAACTTTTATTAAATGCTAAAAAGGAAGAAATTGCGTGCACAAAAAGCATAAAAATTGCATTTATTTTCCCCATAAAGAACTTCTATTGCATTCTCCATAAATATGGAGAAAAATATAGAAATGGGAACCTGTCAAGAAATATTTAAAGCAGAGCAACAATTATTGGTGATGTTAAAGGTGATCGAAACACTGTTCCTCAGCTGTATTATCCTCACATTTTTCTGAATTATAAGTTCCAGCATACTCCAACATATTGTCAAAGGTTAAAGCATGCTAAGAGCTGTTTAGCAATTTTAGTTCTTCTGTTCTTAAAATAGCATCTGTCAACAAACCTTTCTCCAGCTCTCACACAGCAATAACTCAATAAATGCAAGAGAAACCTATAAGAATTGCACCTGATCTGACTCCATGTTCTTTGTTGCTGAATTGGAGCAAAAATCACTAAAGTTTGCCTATAATAAAACAACTAAGAAGTATGTCTGACTCCTTTATGTGTAATATTGGAAAGACAATATTTGTATGTTAGATATAGCAAGATGACTGTTGGGCAGGATTCTCATTGGTGAATATTCTTGCATTGCGAATTAATTTTGACCAGAGAGTTTGGGTTTCATCCCAAAACGTCCTTCAAATATATTGTTGGGCAATTTACATGGAATACACTTCATATACATAAAAACACACAAGCAGTTTGATCTGCATATTGCAGGCCACCAGAGCCAATATGCAAGCCTTGTCCCTTATAGGAAAACTAAACTCTAAAATGAATGTAGCTAAAAACGCCATATTTTATATACTGAACTTATTGCACCAGCCTAAAGTTTCACCATCTCAATAGCAGCAATGATCCAGGACTTCAAACTTGTCACAGGGGGTCACCATCTTGGAAAGTGTCTGTGACACTCACATGCTCAGTGGGCTCTGAGCGGCTGTTGAGAAGCTAAGCATAGGGGTCGTCACAAATCATCAAGCAGAAAATGAGGTTGGCTTGTAATATACTGTAAGCTGATGCTACAAGGCTGATTATTAAATTCTGATGCACTGGTTTCTGTGCTACCATGTAGTAATTATCTGTATTGATTACTAAACAGCTCTATATTGTGACATTTATATTCTATGTGTACTGTATATTGTGATTGGGGCCCTAATCTCAGTAAGTGACAGCAGCACAGAGCATGTGCAGTGAATCAGCAGAAAAGAAGATGGGGAGCTACTGGGGCATCTTTGGAGGCACAGATCTTCCCTGTTAAAGGGCTGTGGTTGCCTTGGGCTGGCATAGAAGCCCAAAACATAATGTACAACCTTTTTTATAGTTAGGCTTTAGTTCTCCTTTAATATAAAGGGTTTATGAATAATAGTTGAAAAATCAAATAGCAATTTATTGATAATTGTTTGTTTAAACAATTATCAATAAATTGCTATTTGATTTTGATTTTGTTTTATCCTATGGAGAAAATATATATCTAGCTCACTGGATTTGTCTAAGACCCATTAGTCCCTCTTCTCTTGGGATACCCTCTGGTGCTATTTTAGAGCTCTTCAACTCCAGATCATTTTTTTTGTGCAAAAAAAATTCTCTTGAGTATGGAGTGCAGGCCTTGAGAAAGAAATTAAAAACCTGAATAGAGTGCAGAGACGTGCAACTAGATGAAGGACTAGATTTAAACTAGAGGAAAGACATAAAAATAGGGGTTGTTTTCTCTGGAGAAAAGGTTCTTGTGGGAGATAAATGATTACTCTTTACAAGTACATTAGAGGACAATGAGGATGTGGAATGCCCTGCTGGGTGCTGTTGTGATGGCAGATTCTATAAATGCCTTTAACAATGGCTTGGCTGTCTTCTTGAACAAGCATGATATCCAAGGTTATTCTGACCTTAAGAAGTACAGTAAGTTAGTATAGATAGTGGTATACATAGTTATATACAGTATGTGAGTATGTGTCAATGTGCACTGGGGTGTTTTTGTGGATGGTTTGAACTTGATGGCCCTTTCTTTCCCAACCCAGCTTAACTATATACTGTAACTAAATATGTAACTGTGTCAATATAAAATGTTAAGCATGCACAGAGATAAAAGCTGTTGTCTGAACTCCAGACTGTCAGCAGCTTATTAGTAGTGATGGGCGAATTTATTTGCCAGGTGCAAATTTGCAGCGAATTCCCGCAATTCGCCACAGTCCAAAAAATGGACACCGCATCAAAAACGAGACGCTGGCGCAATTTCACATATTTTTCACCGTTTCGTGAATTTTGCAGGAATTTTTCGGCGAAATGCCCCAAATTCACCCATCACTACTTATTGGCATTGTGTATGGGGCCCTTTTTAAGCCTGCAATACCAATATGCATCAGAAAAACAGATATCTATCAGGCAAGTTGGAAAATCTTGTGGGGAGAGGACCTCAACCTCATCGCTACCTCTCCCAATGGGTCTTCATATACTACCATAATAATCCAATCTTCAGAACAGGGGCCAGACAATCAGATTTTGCCCAGTATGTCGGTGGTATAATTTGGTAAAGATTCTCTCATTTAGCCACCTTGCCAAACAAGAAGCTGGTTCACATAGTCAGTGGGCTGTCCAACTGATCTTATTTCTACAAGGGAGTCTGACCCCATCTAGACTAGTCCAACTGAAGCTAAATACTGATTGATGATTGAGGCACATTTGCCCAGATTTAGTAATGAGCCCTATTAAGTTTAGAATGAAGCTGAAGCTTATCATCTGAACTGGCTACCAGCAGCACTATATTTAGGTCCAGTGCAAATCTAGGCATTGGACCTTAGCCCAACCCAGTTACAGAAGTCACATCACACCCATGACATATGATGTAATTTCCATTGCCGATGTGCAAAAATGCAATCCTAGCCCCTCTCCCCCAGCTTAGCTGCCAGATTTCCTCACAAGTTTCTGGCAGCTGGGAAATATTTTATTATTTATAAAAATTGTTATATAGGCACCCAAGGGCCATCCCTTTAAAGCTTCCTCCCTAGGCACAGGGGTTCGGGTGCCTATATATAAATATGATCCTGACTTCCAGGCCAGTGTCCAGACATAGTATGCATGGTTTCAAAATGGGAACGCCCCACAAATAGTGATGGGCGAATTTGCGCCGTTTCGCTTCGCCGAAAAATTTGCGAATTCCGCGTGAATTCGCGAAATGGGGAAAAATTTACGAAACTGCGGTTTTTGACGCGTTTCGCAAATTTATTCGCTGGCGGCAAATCACGCAAATTCGCTGTGAATTTGCGCCTGGCGAATAAATTCGCCCATCACTACCCACAAACTGTAAAGACATCATTTTTTTTATTTTTGAGAAAAGCCATACAAAACTTTATAAAGTATTTATTGTTTTCAAAGCCAGTAAGCGATCAGTAGAATATTCCTTTTCATCCAGCATCAGAATACTTTACATTAATTCAGCATTAAGTAAATGGACTTATGCCCACACATTCTCACCCAGCTACTTATTGTGTGAGGAGGATGGGATTTGTGACAAAAAAAAAATAGATATTCATATTGCCACTTCCTAATTTCGGTTTCAAACACAATGAGGTATTGTATTAGATGTTTCCGATACTTATGTTACAAATTGACAGAAAGTAAATAGTTCACTTCTTATTTACTATATAAAATAAATTATATTTACTGAAAGGCTTTGGACAAGCATGAAGTGAATGCCACAAATCAAAGTGCATCCAGTGTAGCTGTGTCCGCTTTAATGCAGTTTGGCCTTCTCTGCATGTTCCACACTCTGTTCATTATTGGTTGTCATGCCTGAAATACTGATCTAGGTTTGTGTTCTATATCTGTGTGTGTGCTGGAACTGCACGCCTCTTGATTCTGATCCATACTGCCATAAAGTTCCTCATCTACAAATAAATCTTATTTTCTCACTTTTAGGTAATGTGTATTGACCTTCTATTAATACCCAGATATGACCTTTGGCAAGAAAATTAAAATGCCTAACGCACTCCATCACTATTTTCCTCCCTACTTCATCACTGCTTGCTTGTCAGGTGATGCCTACTGTGCACAACTGAAATGTGCACTTGCACAGACGTTTGCCTATTAGTAAATGAATGGAAGTGGACAGAATGTTCTCCTGCATCTGGGAAAACAAAGATGATGCTGATCAATGTAATTTGCAAAGTTACTGGTTACAATGCCTTACTATTCATACAGAGAACAGGGCAACATTAATAACTTTACTGTATATACTAAAATGTGTTTTTATTTATCCACATATTTAATGTATAGAGGCTTCAAAGTTTAAAAAGAAAGTGTAATCAAATCGTACTGAAATCCGATTTAGTTCTAGCTGAATATTAAAAAACAAAGAGCAAGATGAAATAAAAAAAAGTGGATATATTGCAGGTATGGGACCTTTTATCGAGAATGCTCAGGAGCTGGGTTTTCCAGATAACAGATCTTTCCGTAATTTGGATCTTCATACCGTAAGTGTACTAGAAAATCATTTTAAGGCTTAATTATATCTTAAAAACAAAAATGAAGATTTAATTAAAAAGCTAGTTTTTATTTAACATTAGTCTAAAAGAATAGGCATAAAGACCAACATGATCATGATTAAGTACCAGAGGTCTGTATGTCTATTCTTTTAATATAACGTTAAATAAAAGCTAGCTTTTTAATGAAACTTTTTGATTTTTGGGATATCTTTTTGTTTTTTATATATATATGCCCTTGGAACTGGAGACTATATACCAGTTACCATGGCCCTTTCGACAGGCCCTCTAAATTGCAGCATTTAATTGTATTTTTCTCTTAATTTGGATCAAGTACAAGGTACTGTTTTATTATAACAGAGCAAAGGAAATTGTTTTTTTCAAATTTGGATTATTAGGATAAAATGTAGTCTGTGGGAGACGGCCTTCTCGTTATTCAGAGCTTTCAGGATGATGAGTTTCTGGTTAACAGATCCCATACCTGTATTTAATCATTGCTACTGACAAAACTCAATTGTATTAAGAACGCATAGTAATCAGGCATGCACATGTACCAATAGTACAAGTATGGGATCTGATATCTAGAATCCTTGGGACCTGGGTTGCAGAGCACCATGCCTTAGGGCTACCATTTATGATAGGGGCTACTTATTTTGGATACAAATAAACAATTCATTCAGAAATGTAGAACTATTTGCTTAAATAGGAATTGGTAGCCCTATATTTTGGAGATTTCTGTATAGCAGGTTTTCAGATAACTGATCCCGTACATGCATTTTGAACCAATCTTTAGTTCCCATAGCAAAACCAGCATAGTCACTGGGCTGGGGCAGGTGATGTAATATAGTTGGAATAAAATGTTAGATTAGATCAAATAGTTGTGTTCAAAACCCTAATACAGAGTTGGATGAAGCTGCTAAAACGAGTTATTTCCTGCTAAGGCTCAGTGAATGTATCATGATAGCAGCCATGTTCCAGCTATGCAATCAGACTTTAATCTCCTCTGGTTCAATATGTTGCAGATGCTATACCCATATTTCTCCCACAGAGAGTACTGTTACAGAAACCTAATGCGAAAAAGCAAAATAAAATGCAATTTGTTGCCTCATTCACTGACTAAGATGCAAATTATAGATAACCAGAAAATAATTGATGCCTATCAAACCATGGTGTTGCTGTAGTCTTGACTTCACTGAAGTGCAATTAAACATGTCTAAAAATAACATATGGCAATAGCAAATAATATGGTATAATTTATAGAAATGCTTAAAGCAGTCAGCAATGTCCACTCCATGATAACAAAAAAAAAAGGGATTATTATGTGCAGTAACCTATTTATGAAAAAGGAAACAGTGTGCTTCTTTCAGGCTCTATCAATTGCTTCAGTAAAGATTTGAAAAGCTTGGCCTACTTTATATGCAGATCACCATCCCAGTTGCATAAGGATTTACAATAGACAAAAACAAAACTGTTTTTGCTGTAAATAAGGGCTGTTTGTTTTACTTGGGCAATTATGTGAATGGCAAAAATGTTTCGCCCCTAATAAGATGCAGATATTGGACTTTGATCATTTGAATTGTTTTGTAATTTCCCCCCAAAATATGTAGTTGATTTAGCACTATTGTGACATCTACATCCTTAATCTGACACTTCCTATTTCCATTACAGTCAGTTCTACATCCACTGGTCATAGAATCAGAATCCGAGTACAATTTATCAGCCAGTTGCTTTAGTGTACTTTAAGAAGTGCCTGTTAGAAAAGATATATCAATGCAATACACAAAATATATTCAGGGGTTTAAATGAACTGAAGATCTTTGATGCCAGCAGACCTGAAATAAAATGCTTAAAAAGATTATATAAATATATATCACATAATAGAAGCAGGGAATAGAAAAGTAATCTCTAATTTCCTGCAGAAAATTAGCAATTATATTTCTAATTTGCTGCAAGAGAATTGGACAATCCTTGGAGAAAACCTAGAAGAAGGGGAATACATTTTATTCATTTATTTATTTTTAATAATGCGTCATTGTAATATACTGTAAAATAGACTTTTTTTCCTCTAAGCAGTTAAAACAATCGTACCAATTTATTTTCCTCTGGAGTTTCTTTTTCAGTGAAATGCTGCACATAAAAAATATGCTATCAAAGATAAAGGAAACAATTAGATCATTTATTTAAAGTGCAAAGGCACTTCAACACAAAAAAAAAGTGACGCCCAGTGGCTACAGTTGGTAATGGAATGGAAACCATAAAGTATTATATTTACATTAAAAAAAAAAAAAAAGTTTCAGTTCGCTGAGATCTTTGGAGATCTTCTACTTAACATTAGATAACATATTTACCCTTAATCGATTAGGCAAAAAAAAAAAAGAAAAGGAAAGGAAAGGGAAAAAAAAAATCAGCAGTATTAGACTGTTTCTAGAAATAAAATGTAGAAATAATTTAAAATTGTTGTGTTTTATAAGAAAACAAATACTTTGCTTTGCAGTCAAAGGTATTGCAATGCATATGTACCTGTGTAACGATAAAAAATACAGGGTATGCACATTATGCTTGTAACGCTCCAGTTAAACAGCAGGCTTTAAGCAATGTCTTCCGGGAGCTTGCCTACAGCTGACTTATTGCAGTTTGTTTCTCCAGAACCTCAAGATAATCTGGCTCTGATTGCATTTTTCCTTGAAGCAAAAGGTGCTCCTGCTTTGATTGTTCTGCAAAGTACTTTCTGGGAGTGCCATATAATACAGTTTTATTTAACTTGTCCTGGTTTTGACGCCTTGCTTCATATGCTGGCATAAGCTGCCTCTTCGGCAAGGTACAAAAGTTATAATGAACTACCCCTCCACTAGGTAATTCCTTTACCCTCTCTGCAATGTTCTGATAGAGAAGCTCAGGCTCGTCTGGGGGCTGCTGCTTTTCCATCAGCTCAGTTGTGCTTATTGTATAAGCTATGGTCGGTGGGTCCTCCTTTTTATGATCCAGTTTACTGTAACTGAATTCTTGAAGGTTTCTGTAGTAGGCAACTGGATCACCTTCTTTTTGCATGTAGATAGGGTTTTGGCACATTTGCCCAACAGGTGGAGGGATATAGTTGTACACATGAGCCTCTGTTTTATCAGTGCTGTTTGCATTATATGATCCATATTGTAGCTGAAAAGAACTAATGTCTAGGTTGTTAGCACTACTGCTTGGCACACTTTGTACACCTTTTCTCCTTTTCAGAACAAAAACAAACAAGCCTGCCCCAAAGCAAACAGAGAGAATAAATACAACCAGTAATCCCAAAATCAGCACTGAGAGGGGAACCTCGGTATGCAGCTCTGGGTATGGGCTTGGGTATATACGAGAAGGGTGTGGCGTGAAGGATTTATGATTGTATGATAAGAGGGTAGAGTCAGACATATTGGGGTAATCTGGACAAATTACCTCCTTGGACAGAAGCCTTAAATGTTCACCAGCATGCTTAAGTGGTGAGTCACATGTTACTTCCTGCACAACTACAGTGGAACTAGACTGTTCTATCCAGTTCTTTAGACCTAAAATATCACAGTTGCAATCCCACGGGTTCTCTTGAAGATCTATTTGTATAAACACTGTAAGCTGATCCAGAACCCCCTTTGCGGGCAGAGAAGAAAAATGATTGTTTCTCAGATTGAGTCTAGTAAGTGCAGTGCCTTTAAATACATTTTCTGGCAGTGACCTCAGCAGATTATTGTTGAGAAACAGAAGTTGAAGGTTGCTCAGAGCATGAAATGTACGTGGCAAAATGTCCTTAATCACGTTATATTCTAAGTAGAGATACTGCAAACTGTAGAGGCCATCAAATATGGAAGGATACAGTATTTCAAGGTAGTTGCCATTAAGATAAAGTCTACGCAAACTTGTGAGGTTTGAAAAGGCACCTTCCTGTATCGTTGCAATTCTGTTATTTCCTAAGTGTAACAAATCCAGAGAACCAAATTCAACAAGATCAGTTTTAAAAACAGTCTGTAAATAGTTACCTGTCAGATACAGTTTCCTTGGGTTGGTTGGCTTAGGCTGGAGATCAGAAATGTTACTGATTTTCCTTTCTTGGCAATTGACATTTAGTCCACTGTCAGCATTCTGGGAAGTGCACACACAACTTTCAGGGCAGGTCAGGGGCACTGGAGACTTGGTCTGATACACCATGATAGGCCCAAAGATCTGCCTGTCTTTAGACACTGTGACTCTAGGGGTGGGCCTGTTTCTAGTTTTGGGGGGCCTGCTAGCCTTGGGGGCTCTGGTAGGGATGACTGCAGGGTTAAATGTAGGGGGAATTCTCTGGATACGGGGATCTGAAAATCCTGGATGCCCTCCTCTTTGATTTGTATCACTGGCACTTTTCCTAGGACATAGATCTTGTCTGGTAAGTTGGGTGACATCTTTCCCATGCAGTCTAAAGGGGGTCTCACAGACAATCTCTCCCACAAAAACTGTGATGGTATCCAGCCATGCCTTGAGTGGAATCAGATCACATGTACAATTCCAAGGATTTTCCTCCAACTGGATCTCCATTATACCTCCTATGTGTTCAAGGACACCCGCAAAGGGTAACATTTTCAGCCTATTCCCTCTAAGATCCAAATGGGTCAAAAGCACAAAACGAAAGACATTGTTGGGGAGAGACAAGAGGAGATTGTCATTGAGAATCAGGACTTTTAATTTATTCAACTTGCTGAATGCCCCAGCTTCAATAACACTGATAAAATTGTAATCTGCTTGCAAATATTCTAGACTTTCAAGGCCCTGAAAAGTTTCCTCCCTGAGCACTTCCAGTTTGTTATTATTGAGATGCAACCGCTTCAGGGTCTTTAGCCCATTGAAAGCACCAGTCTTGATTTCCTGCAGTTCATTGTTGCCTAGATGGAGAGTCACAGCGTTGGAATAATTGACAAACTCATTGGGATACAGTCTGCTCAGTAAGTTACCATTAAGGAATAGCTGATAGATTCTAGACTGGGGTGGCAGGAGCAAACTGACGCTTGTGAACCCCTTGTTCTCACAATTTATATTTAACACGTTCTCCTTCTCCTCGCACATGCAGCGGACCTTGCATATGTCTTTGGCAGTTTTCCGGCTCTCAGTCTTTAAGATCCCAGTCAGTGATATAACACTTAGCAACAAAATGCTGCTCAGCATCTTTATACTCCACAGATCCCAGATCTGGTACCTACGTTAAAACCTTCGGAGAGAAGAGGGAGAAACAAAAGCAATAGATATGTAAATAGAACAAGGAGAGTTAGCTGTGCAGTTGCACATCCTGCATCATCATTAAACGGAATGATCTGGGAATACATTTCTAAATTCAGTCATTATTCAAAGTAACCCCCCCTGTGAAGCCATCCCTAGGCATGCATCAGCAGCAGTGTTAAACTGACAGGCACTCTGTACTTACACATCAGGCAGCATGAGGATTTTCTCCTATGCAGGGCATATGCAGCTTTGCATATCAGAGCTCAGCATCCCAGATTATGTTAATCATTCTCCTCCGAGGGCTTCGGTGAGGGAAAAGCTGTGCAGAAGTCGGCTTGGAGCTGGGAGTAGTTGCTGCTGTGTCTGCCTTCCCTGTGAGTGGGGGTTTCTATAGTGCCTTGTACTCTGCAGACTCCCTCAGACTGAGAGGGACTGACGTCACGCCCTGGAAATTTGATGCTGGGGGAGCACTGAACACACGTTGTGCCTTTCCTGCTGCACTCCCCTTGGAAAGCCCAAATCTCATCCGTCCCTTTCATTGTGGCAAAAGGAGTGTGAAACTCATTGTGATCCCTGGATCCTGTGTAGCTGAAGAAGACCTTAGCTGCACAACCTCCCCCCTCCTTCTCTTCCCCCTCCTTTTCCCAACACCCTCGATCTTCTCTCCCAAGCTGCACTCCATTTGGGAGAAACTACAGTAAGTTTAATGCATGCTGGGGCAGAGTTGCAGATGATGCTTGCTTCACTGTGTCACCTGTTATGCATGTTGTGTATGAGCTTAGAAGCTGTTGACTATTGGGTGACACTTGTTAGAAATGTTCTTAGCAGGCACTCTTAACCTATATATATATAATGCATTTGTTGTGATGAGCCCTTTAAACACATATCTGTATTTCTGCTGCATTTGTATTTTAGCATTAACGCAGGCTGTCGGCCATAGAAGAACTATTCCTATTGCAAAGAAAATCGTCGGGTTAATATGAAGCAGGCACTTAATAGATAGGATACAATAAGGAGAGCTACGCTGAATGTAAATTAACTGCATTTAATCCAGGGCTGTGCAAACAGCAGCCTTCCCCTTCAACTCCCAGCATGCTCAGACAACCGAACGCTGCTGTAAGGGGGGTAGAAGTTGTAGTTTCACAACAGCTGGAGAGCTGTAGGTTTGCTATTCCAATTCCCATTGAAAAATGATTTAAATTAATGTTCCAACCTTAACTGCCAGTGCTTTTGTGAGAGCTAAGCATTAAAAATATATTTGTCGTGGCCCCTCTGTAGGCGAATGGGCTCACAACGGAGTGGCAGCAAACGCATCTATATTAAATAAGGTTGCAGGGTTTGACCTACGGCAATTAAAACCTCAGGCAATAACAGCTGATACTATTTACTGCTTGCACGTTAATTCTGACACTGTGTGGATGTCTCCACTCAAACTGGGCTACAAGAGTAAAAGTGCTCTTTATATTATTAAATGTGCAGGTCTCTCTTTTTTTTTTTTTTTGTTCGATCGTTCAATTGAATTTTGTTTCTGAAGTTTACCCTCCACCCAAGCAGAGTGCAGCGTTCCTGTGTGGGGTTAAAGCACTTGCACATTCCCACAGCCATGCATTGTATGGCGGTTGCCTGAGCGACTTTTAGCAATTGATAATGATGAGGGGCAGGGAGAGACGTTGGTTTGATAGACAGCATTGTATCCTTGGACACAATTTTGTCATTTACTAGGACTCCGGGCAGAAAAGAGTTGTTTCAGAGAGACGGCGTGTAATTATGGATAGAATCTCTGGAGGTATAGGACTGTGCTGCAGTTCCGACACATTATCTCTGCTGCTAAAGTGCTAATACTTTCACAATTAAAAGTGCTATTGCTGGAGGCTTAATGTGACCTTTGTGGCAGCAGCATCTACCCTGTGCATGCCAAGGGACGCTTTTTCTCTTGGAGGGAGAGAGGAAACATTATGACTGGTGAAGGTGCATTTGCAGTGAGGGTACCAGAGGGGTTAAGGCAGAAATTCAACTGGAACGGACAAATACCAATAAAGAATTACGTGCAGGCCTAATTAACAGTAAAAAGAGCAAGCAGGCAAAAGGCATGAAGAATAAATGCAGACAACGCAGGTTTTCCCCTCGCATTGCTCTGCAGTACCACTGGCTTCTGAAAGAAAAGCTTCATTTGTTAATACAAAGGCAACGAAATGCAGGTTTGTGGTGATTGGCGCCAGTGCCTAGGACCGAGGCTGTCTGAAATACTGGAATGCTGCTTAGAAGTGAACTCAAAGCTCTTCCCCTGCCTCAGCTACACAGACTGGAGATCAGTGAAACGATTGTTTTCTGACCGGATGGACTGGGGGTGGCAGGGACAAATAAATGATCACCCCCCCCTTCCACTAATCTCAGTTGATGTGTTTGTGACTTCTTTATTGGAGGATTTGAACAGATTGAGTAAACCTCACACAGGGAATTGCAGGGAATATAGCTTGAAGCCTTACCCAGCAGGGAGGAATAGCACTGTTATGACCTAGGCTAGGAATTGTGTAATTGATTAAATGTACAATCAAGTGAATACAAGTGACCATCCACGATATACTAAATATTTACTTGCTGGAAAGGTTGATCACTTTGCTTAAGTTCAAGTTAGTTGCACGCGGGAATCTGCATCCCTCAGCACCTCAGATGGTGGGGAACTGCAACTCTCAGAATCCCTCAACTAGCTCAGATTGCTACTGGGGATCGCAATTCTTGAACATCTGTAGCAGCGAAGGTTGCCTGTCCCTCGTGTAATGTGTGATGAGCTGTTGTTAACACTGACATTCTCATAAAATACTCCTTTGTACAAATAAACAACATTCTCCAGTTTGATATTCATCAAACCAAACCGCATTCTGTATCATGAGATTGTCTTGGTAGTATTGAACTCTCTAAAATAAACACACCAAATGATGCCAGATCAGCCACACACGGACAACTGGACTGCTGTTCTTATGAACCCCAGTCTGACCACAGGTGCCATGCAGGTTTTTGGATAAAATCATCAGTTTATAATAATCCATCTGAAAATACGTTTAGCAAGGGCCTTAATAAAGAAGTGAATTCTACTTTGCATTTGCTGCTTATACTTAACCTTGTCTTCTTTATAAACACTTGGGGAAGGCTGAGTGTGTTGCCCTCTGTGAGAGGGAAAGAGTAGTTCTCCAACAGCAAGGTGGTACGTCTATCTCATATAGATTATTAAACCCGGATGCATTTTAGTAAACTGCATTTGAATTCTCATATCACAACAGCTACAAGAGGTACAATATTTACTGCACATTACAGATTTATGGCATTTACTAAATTTAAGGACTAGAGTATAGACTAGAGTGGAGAGTATAATTCTTGTGATTTCTTTCCAATTGTGCTTAAAAGAGTTGGGATTGCATCACTTAAGTTGCTTGGTGGCAATCTTAGGTCTGTGTAACTTTCTTAAGGCCCAAATATGATCTATTGTGGGAACCTTGGTTCTACCACCACCAGTAAGGTGGTGTTAGTTCTAGGGTTCCCCAGTAGGGCCAATTGCATCTATATATAAGTGTGCTCACTTTATGGTAGGCCAACAAGAAAGTAAAACAATACGGTAATATGAAGGAGTAATTTAAGAACGGCAAACGTAGCTATGACACATTTTAATTATGAAATGTCTTTATTTATTTATTTATTAAAGTTTGAGCTGTTTTTCTTTGAGTTTTCTAGGTTATTTTTTGGACAAAACCCACATTTTGAGGTTAAATTGTATTATACCCTGACTCCCTGGACATCTCTTGAATCTGAAAATACACCATATAAAACCTGTCGAGTCACGTAGAAGTCAATGGCAGAGGACCCTTGAACCATTTGAAGATGTTAATAGCCTGCATGATGTTCAAGTTTTTCATAAGGGTTTTCCCCTAAAACTTGATCAATGTAAGCAATTTAAGTTTTTTCGGCGCAAACTTGATTGATTCAAGTTTTCGGGATTTCATAGAATCGAGTTTTTTCTATTCAAGGTTTTTCTTAAATAAGAAATCATTCGAATTGTGAGTTCATTCAAGGTATAAAAAAATTTGACCTTTGTTAAATAACACGCTTAATGAAAACTGGATCTCTTACATTTCACACCAGCATTTAAATGTATTTATTATTATTATTTATGTCTGGTGATGGCATGCTAGGAAAGAAATAAGCATGACATAGGAAACACAGCTGAATTTCAATCCATCTCATCAGCTTAAATAAAGAGCTTCTGACTGTGGGTCTTGGTGCTGGTTTCAATCACCAGACCACAACTGTGCTAGACTAATTGTACTTTTCTAAACAGTAGAGACTCAAACTAATTATTACATGTTGTTGTTATTAGTAATAATAATAATCATCATCATAATAATAATAATAATAATAATAATAATAATAATCTTCATAATCATTTCTTATAGAATTAAACTTAATATATGTCTACTATATTTTCCTTTCAGCATTCAGCCTCATTATTTCCTCTTTCCCCCATTTACTACGTTTACCCAAAGAATGTTTTGTCCCCCTTTTCACTGACTGAATAGCCATTCCTTTTCTGCCTGTGCTTTGGAACAGTTTATTGTGTTCTTGGCCATTCAGCTTGGCTTTGTGTGATCCTTTCTTTCTCTTTATGCTCTTTTTATTCCTATAGCTGGGCTGGCCTTTCTTCAGTTTTGTCAGTCTTTATATATATATATAAAGTTTTGTCTGTTTATAACCGTATCTATATATCTAAATAAAGGTAGTTCACATTATCCATGTTTCATAAGGTGCTTTAACTGCAAAAGTACCAAGCAAATCATGTTTAATTTTTTGAAGGTTTTGATTAATTACCTAAAAGTAATTGTAATTATTGATTTTTTTTTCTTAACTAGGATGCGATTATTCATCCTAACTCAATTTCTTTTCTGTAAATATGACAGAAGATAAAATTAAATCAATGAGTTCAAAAACGCATCTAGGTATGGGGAGCAATTCATATAAATCTACATTATAATAGGTTAAATAAATCTGTTCATTCATGCAGTGTATATCCAGCTGTTCACTCTAGATAATGTTCTTGTGAATTCAGTTTCCTTCATTACAGAAAGCTGCTACTGTCCTCCTACATTAAGGCTATTACTTTAAAGAGCAGCAGGTTATTACTTACATATTTTAATATTTATAGTGCAAAAGAAAACTATCCACATGTGTTAATTAGGGAAAACAAGGCATGTATATCTCTCTAAATATATATTGTATATAAATTAAAATATTCTTTCACAAAAGTAAATTTGAACTTGAGTCATAGACTTCCTTTATATTACCTTTGGCTGGAACAATATATATATATATATATATATATATATAATATATATATATATAATCTTTTGACATGTCATCATTTATAACAAAAACATATTTAGAATGTAGCAACCCTCTGTTTTTTTTTAACTGGCAGGAAGATGCTGGGATTTTCAGGGTCATATTAGGGAAGGGTCCAGGTATACTACATTGCAAAGGTCTTTTTTTTATTGATGGCCTTGATGATTGAAAAAATAGTAATATGATGAACACTTTTCATTTTATTATTGTTACTTTTCTGACATTGAGACTCTGCTGTAAACAGCGCCGATTCGTACCTTAGGGCCGCCTGAGGCAGCTCCTGCAATGCCGCCCCCCCTCGCCGACTTACCTGTCGGGAGGGGAGGCAGGAACACTAATGCGGAGAGCACAATTGCGCTCTCTCGTATTCGTAAAGCCGAATTTCCGGTTTAAAAACCGGAAATTCGGCTCTTAAAGGTGCAGGAGCGGCTTTTTGCCGCCCCTGGAAACCGCTCCGGCGTTGCACCTGAGGCGAGCGTCTCAGCTCGCCTCATTGGCGCCGCACCCCTGGCTGTAAACATTATCAACACTACTTAATTTCAATGAGCATTTTAAAACTTGTGATTCAATCTTACTACTAGAGAAAAAATATAAATATTAGCAGTTATTCTACATACTGCCTCTAGGTGGAGCATGCAGTGAAAATGAATAACAAGAACAGCTCTCTGCTAAATTCCTTGGAATATGTCATTGCTGCAAAGGTTATAGAAACAGGGTTTGTGCTACTGCCACATCATAGCAAATAACTATGGTACCACTCAATGAATGAATATTAGATCAAAAATACAAAATAAAGTAAAGAATAAAGGAGAAAACACTCACAGTTAACCTCAGTCCCAAGGTGCAAAATCAAAAATACTGTGTCCAAAAGGAACTTGAGGGTCTCCAAAAATAAGAAAACAAATGTAAAAAGTAGAAAAATGTATTAGGACATGAGACCTAACGCGTTTCGTGCCTATTGGGGCACTTACTCATACGAATTCGATTAGAAGTAAAATAGTTTGAATATTCGACCATTCGATAATCGAAGTACTGTCTCTTTAAAAAACCTCGACTTCAATACTTCGCCATATTAAACCTGCCGAAGTGCTTTGTTAGCCTATGGGGACCTTCTATTTTTCTAAGTTTTTTGAAGTCGAAGTAAAATCGTTCGATCGTACGATAAAATCGTTCGAATCCTTCAATCGAACGATTTTACTTCGACCGCAGAATACCCAAATTCGATCAAAAACGTTCGAATTCGATATTCAAGTATTTCAATTCGATGGTCGAATTTCGAAGTATCTTTTACTTAAAATTCAACCCTTGATAAATCTGCCCCTTAATCTGTGTGGTACACACAGATGTGCTAGTATGTTAAGTACTCAATCTAATAGGTTTTGTTGGTGTTTGGGTATAAGGGGATGTAAATGTAGAAGGTTTACTGAAGTACTGTATTCACATTATTAACGTCATTCACTAAAAACATTGTTCTACTGTTTGAATCAACTATGGAATACAGGCATGGGACCTATCATCCGGAAACCTGTTATCCAGAAAGCTCAGAATTACCGAGAGGTTTTCTCCCATAGACTCCATTTTATTCAAAAATGATTTCCTTTTTCTCTGTAATAATAAAACAGTAGCTTGTCCTTGATCCAAACTAAGATATAATTAATCCTTATTGGAAGCAAACCCAGCCTATTGGATTTATTTCATGTTTACATGATTTTCTCGTAGACTTAAGGTATGAAAATCTAAATTACAGAAAGATCCGTTATCCGGAACATCCCAGGTCCCCAGCATTCTGGATAACAGGTCCCATGCCTGTATTTGTAATCTTACAAAATGATAGCATTCCTTGTTGAATTAATAATTACCTCCAGTCCTTATTGTCCCCCTTGCCCCACCACCTTACCTCCCTCCATCCCCTCTATAGCAAAAGTGGTAAATGCTTTCATTCCTGCTTGCTGCATTGGCTCCTGTGAGACATAAACAGGTTTATATGTCTTAGAGGAGAGCTGACTAGAGGAGCAAAGCTTACACTGCAGATAATTTACACCCACACATTACGTGCATTATGTAACATACACGCTCAGGGAATAGACAAACATACATTCCTTCTAAGGTAGCTAGATGAGTAGGAGGGAAATAAGTAGAACTCATGAAAAAATATTAAGTTACGTGCTTTGTAAGTGCTCCTCTGTGCAGCACTGTAGTGAGACATAAAACATAGTAGTTGTGAATAATAAAACAAAATATGACCATGGTTTACTTCTAGTAGCTCTTATAAAACCTAATAATCCAAAGTCGTTTTGTATCAAAGTGTTGTTTGCTAGTAACACAGCAGAAATAGAGGCTTACTATAGAGGTGACTAACCATGGTACAAAGGGAAGCAGGATGATGTACTCCTCCATTTAATGTCACCTAGGAACAGACCCATACATTTTAAAATAAATGTTTTCATGCCCTGTGTATTGGCAGATCATTCCACACATACACACACTTATCATTGTGTTTGAACAGTGGTTTCCGGACTTTAGACTTTCGACCCATTATTTGGTAAGTAGTTAAAACATGAAAAACATGGCTTTACTAAGATACAAATTAACCATTCATAATTTGTTCTATTTCTATAAATCTGTAACACAACATATACATTTTCAGTTCACCTCTTATTTTAAATGAAATATCCTCTTGGGCCTCCTGCATATAGTCTATTGTTTAGGAGCTTCTGCCTTAGGACAGGGTTATATTTAGGTCCATTGCCACCATAGGCACCAGAACTTACAGTGCCCCCCCAACATGGACAATGTGCACAATAACGTCACTTCTGGATTTAACTACAATGGGCCCTATACCCCGCAGCTCTGCCGCTGGATTTAAAGTTTTTTAACCTGCGGTGGATTTTAAAAAAATGTATTTTAAATTTCTTCCCAAGCATATAGGCAACCGAAAAAGTACCAAAAGCTGTTGCCCTAGGTTCATGCCCTCTGGTGCCTATATATAAATAGGGGTATGCCTCAGAGTGAATAGAGTTATACTAGTGGAGGCCTATTTATCAAAGAGCGGATTTTGAAAAGTTTTAGAGTTTTTTTTTAAGCCAAGACTAAACTCACAAACTCTAAATCTACTAATGCCATGACATTTATAAAAAGAGCTAAACAAAAAACTTAAAATAATATCTCTAAAACCTCTTTTAGACATAAATCAAAATAAAAATCAATTTTAGAGCATTTTTTTTAAAAAAAATAGCAAAACCACACATTTTTAGAGATTTGTGGAAAAAAATTGAAATTCAATTGTTAGTAAATGGGCCCCATACTGTTACACTAGTACACAGGGTGTTTGCTTGAGTGAGTAGCAAGAGTGAGTACCTCAAATTTTTCATGATTTTTCAAGATTTATTTTACCCCGTTGTTGCAAAAAGCCTGAATCAGAAAATCCGACATCTCAAAGCTGCTGAGGTCATATACTGTATAGGTCAGTGGGAGATGTCCCTATCCCAATAGGAAGTATATTGGTCTGCACTAGGTTTAGTCCGCTAATCTGATAAATTCTGGGTTTTTGGGCAAAAGCGCGAAAGAATTTCGCAATGCAGGAGGAAAGTCTGAAAATTGGGGATGAGAGTTTGATCAAGCTTTTTTTATTGAAACAATGAGATGAATTGAGATTTTAGTAAATAACCCCCTAAGTGTACAAATATGACAAATTAAAGTGGCCACTTATTCAGAGCTGTACATTGGGTTTATGATATGAAGCTTTCTGTTTTCTATTCTTTGTTTTTCTGTTTGCAGCAATACAACAAAATCTGTTGATTCTTCTTTTATTTGAAAGGATAACTTTCTCTCTGTGGGGAGCTGCATGTACTTAGAATATAAAAAACACATTCAAGCAATATGAATTGTCTATGTGCATAACACACCACAAGTACAGAAAAAAGAAATAAATAAAACCAGAGAACTGTCTGGGGAGGTGAGACTGCAAGACAGAATAAGTGTTAGAACTCTCAGGGATTTGAACCCTGGCCTGTGTGGTGGTCAATTCAATTTATGTATTTTCTGCTGAGCTAAGGAGGCATTTAGAGTTCACAGTCCCTGACTGTTCATATAGATTGCTGCTGCCTCTGCTATTCTCTTTGTCTACACCTCTAATATCATTAAAGGGGAACTACAGTCTAAAATAGAATAATGCTAGAAATGCTGTATTTTGTATACTAAATATAAAAATGAACTTACTTCACCAGAAGCCTAATGAAATAAATGATTTATGCTTTCAAAGTTGGCAACAGGGGGCTGTAATCTTGTAACTTTGTTTAACTTCTTTGCAACACCAAGACTGTGCACATGCTCAGTGTGGTCTGGGCTTCAGTTGGGAGGTTAAGCTTAGGGATCATCATTAATTATCAAAACAGCACAAGTCAAATAATATCTGCACTGGGTTTGCAGATGCAAATCTCTACACGGTTGCCGGCTGCTTTACTGGGAAACAAACAAAGCTATTTCAGGGTGATAGGCTGCAAAAAAATCGTCAACTTTTTTTAGGGTACCCGGCTTCCCCCTACATTTCCTTATATATGGCACATAAACTATACACTGGGCATATGTGTAGGGCAATATAACATATATAACAACTATATTTCTTTTATTAAGGTTCCCTGGGCTTGTGTAGTGTAATGTATGAGCTGCAACATATACGTCCATTGGAATTTAACTTCCCGCTGTATGCAAATTAGCCAATGCTAGAGCAACTTCACTTTGCTTGTCGAATTAACGCTAGCGAAACTTTGCCATCGTTCAGCGCCCTGGATGCAACTTTGCATGTAATCTTGTCATCAAGGCCCTACATAAGCCAGAGCCTTCCTGACAGCTATTGCTGGATCATTGCTTCATGTCCTTGTTCTAGCCCCTTATGTCTGTGTTACTGGTTTATCTTGTGCCTGCTTGTTCTTCAGTCCTGTTAGTCCCTTGTTCCAGCTACCCGTCCTTTATCTGACTTCCTGGTTTTGACCCTTGGTCTGTTCCACAGACTTATATTGCCTGCTGCCCGCCCAAGACCTCTCGCCTTTTTACACAGACTTCCTTCAGCTTGCAGCCTGCCCCCCAACCTCTGGTTTGTTATACACAATTATCTTCAAATTGTATTTTCTATTCTCATTTGTCTTCTGCTTCTTCAGTGTCTGCTTCCTATTAAACCACGTTCTGAGCATATTTCTGTATTCTGGTTCTTCTAACACTAAACATGACGTCACTATGTTACTAGGCTCTTAGGCTGCCACCTGCCAGCCACTCACCTGTGGTCCAGCACGACAATAAGGCTGAAACAAGGTATATCAGTTATAACTCCATAACTATCTGTTGCCTACTCATTGAAAGGCAGCTCTATGGTTGGAGAGGTTGGTAGGAAGAACCCACTGCTGACAGAAAGTCCAACTGGAGTTTGTAAAAACAACCTTAACAGCAGGGTCCAACTGGCCTGCTAGGGTTCTGGCCCCTTTATTATCTGTTTCAGGTGCTCCCTATGCTTTCATTTATTCCTAGCAGTATTCCTATGTTTCTTCCAAAATTAAAACTGTGAAATTCTCAGGGAGTTCTCTGATTTTACACCATGTTTCTTCAAAAAGAAATGTTTTATTTTACACAAGGTATCGTACATGAAGAAACCCCATGTAATAACTATAGGATAGCGTTAGTTTAGGACTCTGATGGGGTCAGAGAAAAAAAAAGAAACCAAATTTAAAACCATAGATGAGAAGGAGAATCCAGGTAACTGCGCTTTCTGCACTAGCAGAGCCAAATTTCCGGTTAAAAACTGGAAATTCGGCTCTTAAAGTTACAGGAGGTGGCTTTTTGCCGCCCCTTGTAACTGGCCATTCCCTGCTCACCTTGCCTCATGGCAGGAATGGCCCTGAGTGCAAGTGCAAAAAATTGCCATGTTTTTGCTCTTTGCACACAGTGTGGTATTATTGAAGAATGATGCTGCAATTTGCTTCTCGTGCCCCTTAGAGCTCTAGGAGAGCTACATAGGTGACCTATCAGGTAACTCCAACTCTGCAATTGTGACCTGGGCCTGCATTAAAGGGATTATGTCATGATTTTTATGATTTCAGTGCAGAATTCTGCTGGAGCAGCACTTTTAACCAATGTAGTTTGAAAAAAACATGTTTTCCCATGACAGTATCCCTTTAAGGAAAGTTTACAGTGACCTTGTTTGAGGTTGCTGGTGTCCATTCTGAGTAGGGTTCACTCATTAGAGTTACACAAAAAGACTTATTCACTTTAATGTTTTGCTGTGTTATAAAACTGGAGTGCAATGAATATGAAAGCACATTTAACATGCCTACTGAGCAATATTTGTTTTCAAATATAACCAAATGAGATTTTAATTAAACTTAGTGGTTTTGTCTTAACATTCATATAATTAGATAGAAGGCAATTTTGTTGAGACAATGCAAATACAGTTTGCAACTATATATATTGCTGTATAAATAGGTCATAGCATTATATTTAGTACACCAGAAGGCCAGTGTTATGGAGTTCCAATGACTACCTATAGTAAGGACTAAAGAAAGTCATTTTACCCACTGGGACACTGTGAATAGTTTGGAAATTTATATCTAGTGTCGTTTTGATCAATGAACTCTCATTGCTCAAAGTGTGGAATTGTACAGTGGAAAACTAAAAACATCCTGGGGTATGTGGGGATTAACCCTAATAGGTCTTCCTACAAATAACAGCACAGAGATCAAGGTTGGTTTATCAAAGGCTATACATTTAATCTCTTTGAAAACCTCAAAGTCCCAAGTAAAAATACTACATAGAGATCTGTTATCAGAAAACCTGTTATCCAGAAAGCCCCGAATTATGGAAAGGCTGTCTCCCATAGGCTCCATTTTATCCAGATAATCCAAAATTGTAAAAAGTATTTCCTTTTTCTTTGTAATAATAAAACCATATCATGTATTGTCCCAAACTAAGATAAAACTAAAAACCAGCCTTTTGGGTTTATTTAATGGTTGCATGATTTTCTAGGTCGATTTACGGTATGAAGATGCAAATTATAGAAATTTCCATTATCCAGAAAACCCTAGGTCCTAAGCATTTTGGATAACAGGTCCCATACCTGTACTAAGTCACTAGGAATGGCATTGTTTAATGAAGTGCGAGGAGTTAAATACAATCTGCATAGTCAGTATGGCTTGGAGAGGGCTCATCCTTCCTTGATAGTGTAATTACTTTTTTATATAATGCCAACATATTCCATAGCATTTTTTAGAGATTATACATCATTCACAACAGTCCATACCCCAGTGGAGTTTACTATTAGTGATGGGCGAATTTATTCGCCAGGCGTAAATTCGTGGCAATTCCCAAAAAATTCCCAAATTGCATTTTCGCCAGTGCAACAAAAAACGGACGCCGGCATTAAAAATGGACACCGGCGTCAAAAACAAGATGCCTTCGATGTTTTGAGAATTTTTCGCCATTTCTCAAACTTCGCGTGGAATCTATCTATCATGTATCATCGTCTATCTATATCTATCTACTGTATCTATCTATCTATCTATCTGTCTGTCTGTCTGTCTGTCTATTATCTATCTATCTATCTATCTATCTATCTATCTATCTATCTATCTATCTATCTGTCTGTCTGTCTATTATCTATCTATCTGTCTGTCTGTCTATTATCTATCTATCTATCTATCTATCTATTATCTATCTAATTGTCTCTATTTATCTATCATCTATCTGTCCATACTGTATGTCTACATAAAGGGTTTAAATAACAAATAGGTCACCATTGGGGAAGAACATGTGGTAGACCATTCCCATCAGTGGGTAGCATTGACTGATCACCCACCTGTTTAAGAGCATGTTGCTATTGGTTAATGCACCTGGGCAAATGTTATGCCTTTTATTACCTATGGTGTAATATTTTTAATATAACCTAAATTTCCAGAAGCAAATATCTGCTTCCATGATAACTTTAACTTTTCCAATAGCAAAAAAATCAACTGAACTCTTTTTGAGTTTAATTATTTAATAATAATTTCTTCAAATTGTACTGTTGTACTACCTCTAAAAGAATTAAGAATTCCACTAAAATTGCTGGTCAGGGTGTTCAGATGACGTAAGTCTAAAGCTGTCTTATAAACCCTACTGGCCAGTGTTTTTAACTCCTATATAATTTTCTGTATTTTTCAAAGATAAAACAATATCATTTAAACTCTTTTAGTGGTATCATTATATCAGCACATTTGATGATGCATAACTACACAGCTACATAACTTGATACAGCCTATCAGTTTTATGCAGAAACAGAATGCATCATATTGCCACCCTCCTAATGTACTTGAATGTTCCGCCAGAAAAACATGGCATTTCAGTCTGCAAGAATCTGTTAAGTGCTCTGTCTTATTTCCACAGTGCAATATGACATCTGTTACCAGCACAAATGGCTGGAGTATACTTGTTTGTTCTACTGTTGATACTATAGTTCATTAATTTAACAATCTTGGGGGGAAAAGTTCTTGTCCAACTTTCTATATTGCTAAGTTGGAAGCCACAATGTAAGAAATAAATGGTATGCTAATGGTAATTCACTAAAGCAGGTGTAAGCCGTTTATAAGTCACAATGCTTCTCATAGCTTTGGCAGGAATATTGTGCTATGATTTAATAATTATGCTTCATGGATACTACCCACATTTGCAGGTCATTTGAGTGATGGTGAATATAAGCTTTTTGTTTTGTTTGCAAGGTTTATATTAAAGATTAACAACTGTATGTAACCTACAAAAGTAAATTGAAGATTATATTTGATAGCTGCACAGTTATTCATTTAAAAGTAATATTTTTAGGACATGAAAATATATGTACTGTATTCAAGGCAGACCAAAAACCCTAAATTGTATCCCAGCTCTTGTCAGATTGTGATACAAAGTCCTGGCACCAGCCTACATTGTACAGGGTTATTTATTTGATACTAGGCAAATTTGCACCTGGAAAATAATCAATTGCAACGATATTGTCACAGCTTATTGGTAGGAATGTTTGCCAGGAGGACGGGGGACATATCGCCTAGGAAAAAGCACAGGGGGCTGATGCTGTGAGGTTTCTTTGGGCACACAGGCCCTTCTTACTTGCCCAACTGATGCTACTGCAGAAGACCTATGTTGGCTGACACAGCCTGTTTTTCCAGATGCTCTGGGGGACCAGGCTGAACCCTGTAAAAAGATGGATTACTTACCTGTGGACCTGAGGGAGGGTTCGACATTTAGTGCCCATTTTGTGCCCACCATTTTCCTAAAGGTTCACTTTGGGCAAATGGGTCAAAGAACTGATGTTCCATGGGAAAGCCGTGTCAGGGCCTGTGTATTCTAATTTATAGGTGACTGGTTACAGGGCCACAGGGTGAAGCAGGTGCGGGTGCGACATAGTCATCTTCCATCATACTTTGTCCTTGCGCTGAGAAACATTTGAGGAGATGGGATATCAGAGTAGATGATCTTGGTACAACTTCCAGGCATGCTATTTATATGAGGGTGCTAGAGGTCTACTTTACTTGAAGGACTGTATTGGGGACACTCTGGTCAGGAGCCAGGAGCTTGCACATCCTCAATAGCAAAAGGCTGCCTCTTAAGCTATTTGACCTATCCTGGCTCTGCCTTCAGGGAAAGCTCTTTGTTACGGGAAATGTCAAGCATTTGTCGGTGGTCGACTGAAACTGCCCCTGGGGGTGTGGTGTGGAGGAGACCTAGGAGCAATTTCTGCAGCATTGTCCCTTGGCTAAGATGGTGGGTGTTAGGTATTGATTGTGAACCAAATTAGCAAATGGCTACCTTGCCGTACTGGTAAATACCAGTTCTATGGCTTGTTAAAGATTCGAACCCACGGTTCATTCCTCCAATTCCAACGCCTTCACCCTCATAGTACACCTACTAGGATTAACCAATCACTTGGTTAAACTGTTGCTCAGCACCACTCGTAATAACTCTCCCTTTACCCGGTCAATCAGCGTCCTGTTTCCAGCTGTCTTTTTTAAAACATTTTTTTTGGACATCCATTTTAAATGCTCATTAAAGGTTATGTTTTAATTTTAATACTTCTAATTAATTCGGAGTTTATGTATGGGAACGTGCAATTGTGAGGGCCAGCTCTTTCATTTTCTCTCTTTTTTTTTATAATACACAAGAGCCATGAATATCCTGTAAATGATATCCTTATAAACAGTGCTTAGTGATGTCATTGGTTATAACAGGAGCTTAGTGATGTCATTTCTGTCACATGACACATGCCTCTCATCTTATCGGTAGAATTGCTGCTGTGGCCAATGGAGCATAGCTGTTAATTATGCTACCATTGTCCTTACAGTGAATTATATTTCTGTTTTGCACAAAACAAAAACTGTGGTACCGTGTTAACCAGTAGCAAAAATAACAAATACAAAATTAAATACATAAAGTATTGTAGAAGTGATACCTATATTGGCTAACAATAAAAATACATTGCAAGCTTTCGGAGCACCAAGGCCCCTTCATCAGGCAAAATACAAATAAAGCTGGTAATGCACAACATATATACTGTTAGATCATAGAAAATGATGCATGGGCAATAAATTAGGAAGTTACAGGTAGAGATAATGTGTAAAGATAATAAAAGTAATTAGGGTGGGTTGTAAATAGTCCAGTGGTCTGGAGTCAGTCAGGTCACATATTGTGACATGAAACCTGACCCTAAATTAAGGCCCTGTCTTAATGTGTTAAATAACTCCATTCATTTGAATCCACAGATCTTCCTGTCCCGTTTAGTTTTAAAGATCTCTTTAGCAACCTATTCATGTGTCAATTACAGTTATCACACATAACTGTAAAGGCAACAATTATGGTTTAAATCAAACTAAAACAACCACAGGCTAAAGCATTATTTTATAAATATATTTTAAATCGTCTGAAAACCATTAGATTTTAACATAAAATAAATATTCTTTAATGTACCCTATATATATATATATATATATATATATATATATATATATATATATATATATATATATATATATATATATATATATATATATATAATTAGGAAACAAATTAGAATAATCCAGTATCTGGAATGATATACTGTATCTTGTTGCCAACTGCCTAGGCCATCTAGCAATATCCCTTGCTACACCCAAGGGCTAAGAGGAATTGGAAAACCTTTGTTAAGAGTTGTGTTCAAAGAGTAAAGAATGATTTTACCATGCAGGTAGTTAGGATCAGATCCAGGGTCAAGGGCAGGCAGCAAACATCATCACTTGATAACAGGCAAATATCAAGGCAGGCAGTGAATAGAAATGTTCTACTGAGGCTTAGAATACACCAAGGTCAGTAACCAATCAGACAAAAATGGCACCTAGGAACACTGCATAAGCAGAGACCTACATTTGGATGGATGTCATGTGGATGCTCCAAGGTGATGCTCCATTAAACAGTTTTACATCTGTATATTGACTTTAAGCAATGTGATTTTATAGCATTCAAATTGTATAGAACTAATGAAAGCCTTTATGGCTGATTTAATATTTCAATAATTTTATAGAAAATAATGACATTTCAAACTGAATTACTTAAAGGGGGGTGGTATCACTATTTAGTAATTTTTTTATGATATAAAATGGCTAATTCTAAGCACTTTTTCAATTGGTCTTTATTATTTATTTTTTTATAGTTTTTGAAATATTTGCCTTCGTCTGACTCTTTCCAGCTTTCAAGGGGGGGGGGATTAAACAACAAAAACTGGAAGAACTGCTGGGAATCCTCACAGAGCAGTATTTAAAAAGTGAGACCAATGTAAATGATGCTTAGAATAGGCTATACTATAACATACTAAAAGTTAACTATTAGCCAAAACAGCAGGGGGTTCCTTTCTTAGTATCAACTATTTCAGTTAATAGTGATGAGCAAAACTGCGAAAAATTTGCAAAATGTGAAAAATTTCGCTAAAATTTGTATTTTTTTGTATTGGAGTCAATAAGCATTTTTCATCATGATTTTTCTTAAACCATGTTTGTTTTTTATTATCTGCCTCACAAGTATCAAACATAAGCTTCAAATTCCCTGTTGCTCTGTTTAGCTCAAGGAACAAAAAACAAATATTTTTTGCGATTAAACCAATTAGCAAAAATTATGTTCTGCACAAACCCAATTCATTGAACTCATGTTGCACAACGGCGGTATACTGCTCCTTTAAAGCATAGGTTATATAGAAAACTGTGTTTATATATTTGTATTAGCATGCATGAGGATAATCGTATTGTTTCCCTTGACAAGGTAAATATATTATTCTCCATAGGTTGTTATGCTCTAAGTGTTAAGATGATCATTAAAAATATTGCTTAGTAAGGAGTAGCTACTGAAAGACAAATAATTTATATCTTGGAGCACCCTCTGCCTTCTTGCCAAGAAAAGCCATATACAACGTTCATAAGTTTCAACTTTTTTTGTCATAACATAGTCCGTTATATGTAAATAGAATTTCAGAATTTTCTCTACGGCTCTAGATATTTTCATTTATACTTATTTACATTCATAATTATTATTACATTTACATATTTACTTTCATACTTATCATTATTACGCTTTATATTCAATTATGGCTGATTTATAAAGCAATAGAATAGACCATATGGTTACTCATACTTCCATTTACAACTGATGTTTTGTTAGACTTTCCTTAAATGACCCCTGAAATAGTTACAATAGGAAAATATGATACATATTCATGGTTGTCTTTAAATCTGCCTCAGGGGATTAGTAGTGAATTCCTGCCCTGGGCACCAGCGGCTTAATAGATATGTAAAGCTGTGATAGAAGTCTAAATGGATGTGGGGTCTGAAGACACCTGCTTTGTACTTGTACGTGGTGTTGAGCATAGTAAACATTATTTTATTGATTTTTTTTACATGTCATTTGACCTCTTTAAGTAATGCTAGTCGAGAAAGAATTTGTTTTTATTTTTATTCATTAATTTACTTTGATTGGTAAATATATATCCAATGTAGTTGGATCATCAATACTATAATGGAAGGGAATGCATTGCTTGTAAGTAATGTTGGCAATCCTATATAATAAAGTTGAAGTGTCTCTGCGTCCAGTCCCTGTGTCTGTGGGATTGCGCTACTGCGCATGTGCCCCACGGACCGTCTCTGGCGAATTTTTTTTAGACTAGAACAATTCTGTTTTTATAAATGTTTGACTACATATGTTGTAGCGCCCGTTAATTTAACGGGCTTAATGTCTAGTTGAAAAATAATTTGGTACAGCCAAATTAAACTAGCCAAGCACCTTTATTAGATGCACCCGTTGGAGCAACAAACTATGCATTCATTAAATCATTGACCTGTAATAAGTCCCATGTCACAGAATACATGTGTACCTTAATATGAGAAGAAATACTGAAAACAGAAAAACCCATGAAACAAACAATGTTATGGCATTGGCTAAAATGTGCTTTTAGTTGACAACTAAAACTATTACAAAAAAGTCTATGTAATATAATATCCCAAAATTAAGGAACCTCGGTAAAGAAAAATGTAGTTGTATTATGTAGGTCTTGAGCTTTCATTTCTTTCCTTGTCTCTGAGATTTAAAATGTGGGTATGTCTGTGGTCATGAAGTGAATAATGCTAGAAGGCATTTTAAGAGAGTATTATTCTCACCAATTAGGGCTAATCATTTGTTTGCCTCTTATGAAACTTATGAAAGTTGTATATCTTCTGAAGATAATAAGTACTCCCATACACGAGATAAAAGATACTGCTTAGTAAGTAAATTCAGGCTTAACTTTACAGCCTGTGGATGTTGTTAAATATGATATAGTTAAGTTGGGTTGAAAAAAAGATGAAAGTCCAACCTCTCCAAATTATCCCCAGTGCAAATACTTACACACACTCACACCAAATATCAACCTACAGTATCTATACACTCATCATCTGGCAGGACTGTTCACACCATGAAGAACCACTTATGCAGCTTCAAATGAAAGTTCTGTTCCTCTAGTCCAGTGATCCCCAACCAGTAGCTCGTGAGCAACATGTTGCTCTCCAATCCCTTGGATGTTGCTCCCAGAGGCCTCAAAGCAGGAGCTTATTTTTGAATTCCAGACTTCGAGGCAAGTTTTGGTTGTATAAAAACCAGATGTACTGCCAAACAGAGCCTCAATGTAGGTTGACAATCCACATAGGGGCTATAAATAGCCAATCAGAGCCCTTATTTGGCACCCCAAGAACATTTTTCATGCTTGTGTTGCTCCCCAACTCCTTTTACTTCTGAATGTTGCTCATGGGTTCAAAAGGTTGGGGATCCCTGCTCTAGTCTAAACTGGTGGCCTCTGGTACCATGATCCTCTTAATGAGAAAAAAGGTCCCCCACTATGTGTCTATAATATCCTCAAATGTACTTGTAAAGTGTAATCATGTCCACTCACAAACATCTTTTTTGCCAGACAGAATAACCCCAATCTTGACAGTTTACCCTCATAATTTAAGTCTTCCATCCCCCTAACCAGTTTATTTGCACGTCTCTGCACTCTCTCCAGCTCATTTAAATCCCTCTTAAATACTGGAGCCCAAAACTGCACTGCATACTCCAGATGAGGCCTTTCCTAACTCTAATTTTCCACTGATCCACTTTCAGTCTGACCAGGATATAATACAATGTTTTGTCTTATAATTATTATTAGTAGTGATGGGCGAATTTGCGCCGTTTTGATTCGCCGGAAAATTCGCGAATTTCCCACGAAATTTGCAAAACGGTGAAAAATTCACAAAACGGTTCCAGCGTCTCGTTTTTGAAGCCGGCGTCTGTTTTGGCGAAAATTTATTTTGACGCTGGCGAATTTTTTTGGGCGAATTTTCGCAGGCGTTTCGTGAATTTATTCGCTGGTGGCGAATCGGGCAAATTCGCTGCGAATTCGCGCCAGGCAAATAAATTCGCCCATCACTAATTATTAGCATGTATTTATAAAACGATAACATATTCCACAACTGTGTACAATAAATGGTTGAATACATTAAACATACAGGACAATAACCAAGGTAACCGAAGGTCATGCACAAAAAAACTTGCAATCTAAAAGGATAAGGGGTTGTGACACAAGTTGAATTATGATTACTTATAGCTATATATGTTAATGAATAAAAATCCCCAAAATCCCAAAATTGATATAAACTGCTGCACCTTTGACATTTTTGGGATCAGACATAGCTGACGTTAGGGCTCATTTACAAACTCAAGTGCAATATGCAAAAATATTTTTAACCATAATGGAGCATTTGCCCTAGAATTCCAGAATAATAGTATACACTTTGAATTGAACACTATACCAATGCAGAAGCATATAAGCATCCACCTTGCTAAAATGTGCTTAAGAAGCATTAGCATTTTTCTGGCATACTTTGTGTGCAAGCATTGTTAAACATGGCATAAGCATGCAATTCATTAGGCAAATGTTTTGTTTGCAGGTGCAATATGCAAAGAGTGCCCTAGAAGTAACCCATCCTGAAGGTAAGTGTTCATTTAAGGACATCTTTGTGTCCATATGCCAGGTACCTTGCATATTGCACCTTATTTACCAAAGTACAATAAAATGACATTCTGACACAAGTATACAGGTACATGCACTGATACAAGGATATCTTTGCATTGTGTTCTTCATGCATTTGTATACTTTCCAATTGTGCTTTTGTTAAATGAGACATATTATTGGCTACTTTAGATGCTCTAAACATCCATTATGTTAGAGAAGCTTTTAATGCACAACTATTCAGATCAGGAAAATATGAATCTAATGAAAGTCAAAGAACAGTTTAACGCCACCCTATGAACACTATTTGAATCAAAACAACAATAATGATGGATGTAATGAAATCATGTTCAAAGTAATTTCCTTTCTTTTAAGCAGTATCCTAGGGTTTTCTTCAATGGATACTTGAAGGATCGATTTCATTATAAAAATCCAAACGTTATGATTACAAACTTGTTGTTTTCCATTTATGATTTGCATAATGTTTAACCTTTAAAATAATATGTATTCAAGTAAACCAGACTTGGTCTGAACTTGTATTCATTGTTGCAATTGAACATTTTCTGTTGCTGTTCCTATTATACAAAATTTAGGGACTTAACTGCAAAAATATATATTATAAAAGTGAAATCAATTATGTAATATGTACAAGAAAAGAACCCTTTAGATTATGACTACATATTTCAATGAAATGCACAATGTTCTCAACTTGAATATGGTTGTTTCATGAAAGTTAGTCCAATAAAAGGAACCCTTTTGCTCTAGGTTCCAGAGCAAGGAGTCTGGCTAAACAGCTAAAATATGTCCACACGTGGGCTAAATACTGAGTTGACTGGTTATGCTGCAGACTAACATTGCAATAGTATTGGACAGAGAGCTGGGGAAATACAGGATTGTGAGGCCACTGCATTTCCAGGTCAGACAATAACACTTAGATCATAAAACTTTACTGAAAATTAGTCAAACTGAATGGAAAAAATGGTAGAAAAATGCATAGATGAGCCAATGTAGAGAAGGTGGTGAATAAAATGCTTCCAGTCCAGAAGTGGTCTGCAGGAACCCAAATGACCCTCAAAATGAATACTGCCAGCATATATCATTGAGCATATGTAACAGGCACTTTGAGGTGGGTAGGGTTTGATTACTTGCACTTGATCAGACAGTATAAATAGAACACATGGGACTCCTGTGGAACTTGCTCTGGTGAACAGCTGCTCTTTAAGTAAATTCTCTTTAATGGATCTTAAAGAGTGGTTAAAATACAGGAGTTGTAAACATAAACAAAAACATTTTTTGCTGCTTCTGTGTAACCATTTTCTGTAACTGGGAAATGATAGACAGCAAGGTGGAAGGTCTGTTTATATTATAACATATATGTGCAGATTGTGAACAAGAGTTCAAAAGTGCTAAACTCTGTTGTGGATGTGAGCAATTTGCCTTTTTTAGAGGATTGCATAACAGCCCTATCCAGACATTGACAGGAGTAAGAAAAAAGCGATCAGGTTTGTAAATATACTAAATCGCAGGTAGTTCAGGTACCTACTAGAAAACTCTTTTTTGTATCTTATAATAACTAATAATACCTAATTCATCTCTAGCATTTGCATGGGTGAGCATTTAGGGAATAGTGATCATAACATGGTCTCATAACATGAGACACCCATGACCACTTAGTGACATCAATGGATTGCAATGTGATGTCATTGCACAGTGTTTTGGTGAGGAAATTAAAAGACTCCAGAGACTCTGATTCAATGGCAAACATATAGCTCTACTCCTGAGTGTTCCTGGGTGCGCTATAATTCTTTATTGACAGATTCCTGGATCCTGACCTTCTTGCTTTGATTCCCGACTACACTGATTGTTCTCTGTCCTCGACTTCTTACCTGATTTGGACCTTGATCGGTTTAACCCCTTGTGAACTGCAAACTGGACTTTCATCTGCTATTCTGTACAACAGCTTCCTCCCTGGTCCCAATTCTAACCTCACAAGAGCTGCTAAGCCTTGACAAAATCACAGTAAGGCTATATTCCGATGTGATATACTAAGGATTTTTTTTTCTAAATTCGTCTGTGGAAGGTTAATATTGGTATATGCTGCAACAATGTTTTCAATTCTTGTCTTCATAACCAGGTAGGGGGAAACTGGAGAGGAAAGGTGTAGGAAAGGAAGGAGGGGAGGATGGCTGAGTGTATTTCTCTTTGTCATAGTACCTTAAACAATTGTAACATGCCCTGTCTACGACCCAATACGCGATATTCCAAACCATTTCAAACTTTTTCATTTTGTTTTTCAATAAAGTTTTGAGCTTTTCCATTTCAACTGTCCACCACAATCTGTTTTTATTACTTCTTGTAGTGTAAGGGCATACTTATCTATCTTTTGGCTATAAGGAACCCTGTGGTCAATCAAAGAAGGACAAATAAGTGCTATTGACTGTTTGTGAGTTGATTAAGCTTAAGCAGTAGGAGGCCTAGCCAGGGGTCAAATAAAATAATAGCAGTCAGAGTCTTCTCCTTGAGTGACAATATATCATCCCATAGCTGCTTGGTTATTAGACAGTTCCACCACACATTAAGTTCATCAGCATATACTCCACATTTTTTGGGGCATTGATCTGTATGAAATTATTTGTGTAGTTGTTGGGAGTGAAGTACCACTTGTAATATACTTTGTATGCATTTCCTTTATTTAGAAGAGGATTCTACTTGCAGAAGGTCTGCATATAGGGTGCTGATTTTTCCTTTTCAGAAGGAGTCTGTAAGATATTCAAATATGCATGTGTCTTGATAAGCTTGCCCTAGATTGTGTGGTAACATAATTAAGATGTTGATATCTGTAGAATTCTCAAGGAAGTATTTGCTTGTGCATATAAAATCCCATGTTAGGAATTTGCACTTTTATTTAAAAGAGAGAAGGTGGTTCTTCACAATGAGGGCAGTGAGGTTGTGGAATCCCGTAAGAGGTATTGTTGTGAGGGCAGATAATATGCTTGAACAAGCATAATATACAAGGCTGCAGTTGGAATAGATATTTTTGTAAGTTGGGCTTAATAGAGAGTTCTCCAGCCCATGGTTTCTGATGTGGGGTTGGATCAAGAGGAAGATAACTCATAATAAGCTGGAAGAACAGGAAATACAAAGCATACTGTTCTGTAGAAAACCTACAGACGTGTCTGACATAGAGATATTGTAAAATAAAATAATTACTTTGTGTGTTAAATGTGTTAAGTAAAATAAAAATAAACACAAAGCAATATATTATTACAGTTGTAACCAGTATTACGACAGATTTAAACTTAGTGTCTTTGAAGGTATTATGTTATGTGAATGTCTGAATCCGTATCTCATACCTCTACTAGAATTATTTCAGAGCTTCATAGCAAGGTCAAACAGGTGAATCAGAATCTCATGTAATACAGTAACTGTTCTATATATTTTCCTTCTACTGGAGATTGTAGGAGTGAATAAAATACACAAGATCATTTGCTCTGTCTTTGAACTGGTTGCTGCATTCATATATTATATCTGCTATTGCATCATTATAGTGTAGCATCTCCTGTGATTTAATGAGGTGTCTATGTTAAGCTAATCTTGCACATTACACAGAAATAAATAGATTCTTCCCAGATCCCTGTTTCACACAGCTACAGTTTAGACCCAAATTCCAATGATATTGCAATGTTTATCCAATGTCACAACAATCAATTAATTAGTGGTGCTTGCGAAGCAAAGCATCACTACTGTTATCTTGCAAACTTATTAGTGGTGCTTGCGAAGTATGAAAGTTTGGCGCGTAACTAGTCCCGCACCGTTTGTCCTAGACCCATGAATGAGGTGTCAAATCGTGCGGCTTAATCGGGAATGGGATGGTATGACTTTTCTAAGGGGTGGGTGGTTAATTGCCCCTTGCGGGGGCAATTAACCACCCCGAAAAGTCCCATAGATTAACATTGAGGCCAACTTTTGATGGATTCTAGCGCAGAGAGGGAATCTTGTAGAAACGTTAAATTTACCACATTTGAAGAGGTTTGCGACCTGTGTCAGATGATACCCCACATGAGGGTATAAGTTTTACCCCCGGGGCAGGAGAGGTCCCCAAATTTGCCCCATTGACTTATAATGGGGAATTTATCGAATAATTAGTTTGTCGCAGACCCATGAATGAGGTGTCAAACCGTTCAGCTTATTCGGGAATGGGGTGTTGTGACTTTTCTGTCCTATTTTGGGGACCCAAAAAAGTGAGCGGAGCCGCAAACAACCAATCAGATTTTCCCTATTGACTTCAATGAGAAAATGTAAACAGCTGTAATTCTCACAGTAATAAAGCCAAAGCTCCCAAACTTGGCACCGTGGGTCACTGGGTGACTGCAGCCAAAATTTACAAAAAGTGGGCGGAGTCTATAACAGCCAATCAAATTTCAGCCATTCAATTAAATAGGAAAATTTTAAACTGCTGCCGCTCTTAGACGGTTAATGGCAGCCTCCTCAAAGTTGGCACAGTTGGTCACTGGGGGACTGGGATTAAAATTAAGAAAAGTGGGTGGAGCCAAAACCAACCAATCAGATTTCTTTGATTGGTTTTAATGGGAAAAATTAAGAAGGCTGCCATTCTCTCAGTATTGATGTCAGGGACCTTGAATATCACAAATGTGGTCGCTGGGGGTTTCCACTTCAAGTTTAGAAAAAGTGGGCGGAGCCACCAACAACCAATCAAATTTCATTCATTGATTTTCAATAGAAAAAAATAGAAATGCTGCCATTTTTACACATTAAATGACAGCATTCCCAAACTTTGGTATGTTAGTCACTGAGTGACTGTGGTTCACAATTAGGAAAAAAAGGGGCGGGGCAACAACAGCCAATCAGATTTGGGCCTGAGTTTTGCCACGGCAAGCACCACTCACATTTTCTTCAGGAAATGTACCTCTCTAGTTCTACTTAAGACTTCTGACCGACCTACTATATTACTTGTTTGTTTTGCTGTATTAAAAAAATGTTTTTGAACTTTCTTTTTTGACCCTTATACCTTGTCTTGAGAAAGGTTTGCAAGGGTAAATATGACATGCAACAATAAAGCTACAAATGGCCTCATACTGAAAGAACCATTAATTTGTTTTCATTATTTGGCAGATGACCATATTGTATGGAGGGTATTGCCTAGGGACATACCCAGGCCAATATCTGTCAACAGAAGATGAGTCTGCAACCAGTATTTGTCAGTTGGTCTTTTAGCATATTGTTTTGCTCTGTATGAAACTCTTTCTTACATGCTATTTTATGCTTTCATCCAGTCATAATGAACGATGTATGCAACCCTTGTTGAACCAGATGGAGGACTAAACTCTCATTTTTGCTCACATATTTCTGACAGATGTCAGAATTTACTTTTCCAGTTTCCAACCACTAACTTACAACACTGCCTTGTACCAACCACTGCAATAGGCAACTTTACTTATCATAGAAGTAGAGTATTGTTTAAGTACATTTACATGCATAAAATATTTTGTAGAGCAGAAACAACTACAGTTTCCCTAATTCACTATGTTGACAAGAGTACATGTGGTTCATCTAGTATAAGGTTTGTGAATAAATAATAAATAGTTGTGAGTACACACACCCCCAATATATTTGTTACCCTACTAGGGTAAAAAGGGGCATTTTTTTTCTGCAAATATTTCCATTTTTATGTGGTTTTAGAAGCTGAGCTAGAAGTATCTGCTAATCATATCCTGCCTACAATATACTTTTGTTGTAACATATTAAGGTAGTTGTTAAACAGTGTTCGACTTTGACACAAATCTAGCCCAGATGTATTCCCCAGATATGAGCTCAGTTAGAGAATCAGCTTATAGCTCCTCTCATTAGAATACTCTTGGTATCCTTCTCAATTTTGTATATTTATTTTAATGGTGCTATAAAAGTACCCTTTGCTTAAGTAATTTCATTCAATGACATAAAATTAAAATTACTTTTCTCTCTCTGCCTTTGTTTAATTAATGTTTCACTGCCTTGTATTACTCTGGAGTCTGTACTCTTCAAAACAAACAGTTTTCATACCCTCTTCATCCTCAAGTCAGTAACTGTCACACTTGCAGATATTTTAGCAACAACTAATGTATTTATTAAAGCAGAACTAAACAAAAAAAATATGGGTAAAAAAGTAATTTTATATAATGAACTTTAGGCACCAGAGGGTTGTTGCAAAATGAGGTTTACCTGTCATAGAATCTAATGCTACAGGGATGATTATTACATTATGGTGCAAATTGTATTCTGGTTTCTGGTCTGCCATGTGAATCTGAATTAACTACTAATCAGCCTTATAATGTGATTTTTATATTCTATACTGTATATACAGTATATTGTTGGTCCCTATGTTCAGGTAACTGACAGTTGCATGTGCAGTGAATCAGCAGAAAAGAAGATTGGGAGCTACTGGGGCATCTTTAATTTCACAAATCTTCACCCGTAAAGGGCTGTGGTCACCTTGTGCTGGTACAGAATCTAAAATGTTATGGTATTTCTAAACTACTTTCTTTTTAAGCTTTTGTTGTCTGGCTTTAAGATTCATATACAGTAGATCTTTCATTCATCCAACCTATAAGATAAATAAAGTAACTACCACTCCCTATCATGCCTATAATGTACAAATGAATCCACCAAATAACCTTGCATGTCCTGTTCTCTAACTATTTCCTGAGGAGAACACTGTTTTTGCCGTTATCTGCTGCTCAGTTTATTAACTTTGAAGGAAAAAACAGAAGGCAAACATGACAGAATCACTACAATTGAGCATATAAAGAAGAGAAAAGTCAACTTTGAGGTGGCACAGCTGTTTCATTGTAAATGTATACATGGGCAGCATATTGGTTTGCTTAAATGACTCTAGTCTTTGTCATGCCTGCATTCTTCGTCCATTAATATTATTGATTTAAAGAATAAGTAAAGGTGCCAATGAAAACCTGTACAGATCCAAAGTGTGCTCCTTTATATATCCAGTTGCAGCATTAACTCTCTAATGCAGGGGTCCCCAACCTTTTTTACCCGTGAGCCACATTCAAATGTAAAAAGAGTTGGGGAGCAACACAAACATGTAAAAGTCCCTTGGGGTGTCAAATAAGGGCTATGATTGGCTATTTGGTAGCCCCTATGTGGACTGGCAGCCTACAAGAGGCTCTACTTGGCAATATACTTAGTTTTTTTTAATTAAAACTTCCCTCCAAGCCAGGAATTCAAAAATAATCACCTGCTTTGAGAACACTGAGAGCAACATCCAAGGGGTTGGAGAGCAACATTTTACTCACGAGCTACTGGTTGGGGATCACTGATCTGATGTATATAGAAATGGGGTGCTTGAAAGATACATGAAAATACCTCAGATTCACTAAAGTTTCGCAATAATCAAATGACAGGTTCAAGTCTGCAAAAATCACCAGTGCTATATCCACTAGAGTGGCATGTTTGGGACTAAATTAAAAAATATAATATGTCATTTTTTTTTAAGCAATAAATAAGTTTTATTTATCTATCTACTTTTGTGAGCATGCATTTCTTTTTCAGTGCTTTATATAGCAAAAGCAAAATGGGTATTACTTTGCTCATTTTGCTAAAAAATATTTAAAAAAAATATTGGTTTAATAATAAAAATCACAATATTCACTGCATGGCTTCATGAAACAGTCGTCTATTTGGCAACTCCTAACTCTATTTGTTCTACTCTTCTTGGTATCATCTTGTAGCGAATTCTAACATTCCATTGCTAAACATATGCTTATCTCATAATGATGAATAAATTAAATGTTATTCTTAGCAGTCCTGATACCATGTAAGAGAAAAGGGTGCATAAATTAACAGGCTATTTTTAATTGTTGTGGCTGTCAAGCATGTGTTAAAGAAAGTGCCGCACATGTGATTCAAATGGAGCGTATGTCAAATGAAAGAACAAAACTGCACATCAGATGTTTATTTATAATTTAAGCACAATAAAGTTAATTCAATTTTAAATGTGGTGTCCACGTTATTTATTTAAAGGATAGTCCTATAATAGCATAATAGCAGAGGTGGATTAATTAGCAGCTCAGAGATCTATTGGAATTACCCATCCTCTTATTAATTTTGCTCTACTCCTATGTGGAAATTAGGGATGCAATGGTAAACCCAAGGGAGATGTTAACAGATTAATTTACAGTATGCCATGTCCAAATTCCAGTATTAAATTACAATGTTAACTTAGAGTATCAGTATCTCCACAGGACTGAAGGCTATTGGGGGTCATTTGCAAAAGTAGCCACAAGAGTGGCAAGAGTCGTAGAGGCTGATACATTAGATAGCTTTAAGTTGAAAGTTTTAAACACGGTTTTCATCTCATTGTCTCATTGTCTATCAATAAATACTACTGTAATACCTCTGTACTTTATATCAAGATACTGTCACTGGGTAACCCATAACCATTGGGCACTTAAAAGTGCTTAAAAGAAGGGCCCTCAGATTTTCAATTACTACCAGTAGTGAAGGGTGAATCTGTGGCAAAATTCTGTGTGTGAAATATTGTGAAATATTGTGAAACAGCGAAAAATTTGCAAAACACATTGAAGTCAATGGGCATCAAAATAATTGTAACACGCTTCAATTTTGACAAGAGCGTAAATTTAGATTTTTTTTTTGAGGCAGTGGAGTTTCAGCCGCCAAATTGTCGCAGCAGTTTTGTGAATTAATTAGCTTGCAGCGAAGCGTAGAAATTTGGTGCACATGTGTGTCTGCGAATTTATTCGCCCATTACTAACTACCAGTTGTTACTACATGAAGTTTATAGAGCACCCACAAGGCAGCTCAGTTGGCTGGGCTAGGTTTGCTATTTCACACAGGCCTTTTTAAATGAAATTCTATGCGGTTTCTATGAGTTTATGTGTGGTACACCAAGTGGGAAAATGGAGTTAACTGACCCCATTTTCCAGTTTGGGGACTGTAACCAAGGGAATACACTAAAAAATAATTCAGGGGAACCCAACATGCAGTTATATCTGTGGTATGTAGATGTATTAATATGGATACAGTCCCCACAGAGAGGAATGGGGTTGGTCAATTACTGAGTTCCTCCAGTGATTCTTACTGTGAAATTTGAGAATTATACATATTTGCTGTTCTATAAAAAAGCTTAGCCTTAAACCAGATGTAGGGTGAAGGCTAATTGGTGCTCCTCGATAGTCCTAGTACCATATATGATGTTATGATTATCAGAATAATTTCATGTACCTGTAACCATGTTATGAACTATGAGAGGCTTTGATCAAATGTTCTGCCAAAAAGGTGCTTCACTGATAAGCAGGTTTCTCATTGGTCAATATTCTAAAAGAAGAGAGAAAAGTATCCCCTATTTACCACGTTACTTCACTAACACAGTTTCTATAAAACAACTGGATGCTTGTGCTTTCTATAAATGAACGTTCCATTAAAATTAATAACAATTAAAATAAAATTGTGGATGAACATAATGAAATTGGTCAATATTCTTACATCTGTTATTAAATTAGGCTTCCTACATAGAGAACCAGGAACCATTAAATGGTAGTAGTCATTCAAAAAACCTTAATCGCAATAGCAAGTCTAAAGGACAAATACACCATGCTGTATGTATGTCTACGTTTGCGGCATCCGGTCACTGACAATTATTTTTTTTTAAATCTATAATCCAATATTTTAGCAGTGCATGGACTTCTTTCCTTGTCTGTTTATATTATCTTTATTCTTTCAAGGCAAATATTTAATCTGCACAGAGCATATTTTGTATTGAGTTTCTCTTTAAATTTAATAGGTCTATATTGTATTGATTCACTGCTGCCTTTAATTTTTATTGCTTTTCATAAAACTGTAACTCCTCTGGGGTCGTTTCCATTCTTCTCTAATGCAAACATATTGCTGATATTTATGTGAAACATTTTGCATTTATATGTTGTATTTAAATTCAGATCTGATCATGTTTTATGATGCCATAGACATTTGCTTAGTGAATTGCTAGCTATATACTGCACATTGATTATGTTATGACAATGCAGATACCTACATTCAAGAACATCGTTTTAGTGTGTATTTTTAGAAAAATTTAATACATTTTGTTTATATTATATATGCAAATTGAGAATATTAACCCTAATTTTTTCGCCAAAAGAGCCATTGCACAAGAGTCCTGTGATGATTATACATATGTTTTATTTACTGCAGAAGACTCATTTCTGTATAAGTCACAATGGATGCAGACAAGTGAGGTTTTGCTTTGGATCTATTTGAAATTATTGTGCAAAAGGTAAGGTAGGGATGAGCAAATATTTTGCTAATTGCCTTCAATGTGTTTCACGAGTTTTGTGATTTTTTTAGTGAAGCAAAAAAGGTCAGATTCACCCATCACTGATGCCTAGTCATACTGTATGTACCATGGAGTCTGATCTCAACTAACAAGTGCCTACAATGTAAGATAAAATAGATAAATAGATAGAAAAAGTTGGATAAAATAGAAATTTTATACCTTTCCAACGGAGACACATAAGGCCTAGTGATAAGGTTACAGGCCCCTGAGGAGGTGGAGGGAGAAAAAGGCCACAGACTATGAACATGACATGATGTGATATGAACCTTGGATTTTAAGTTTTACTGGGGTAGGGAATGATGTATAATGTATGTAAAGTACTGAGTGAATGTGTATTATATAAATAAGATACTTTATGTGTGGAAATACTTTATGGATACTTGAAGATACTTTATGGATGGACGTTTATAGCCTTTTATGGATGGTACAAGTCATATTAGACAAGTCACTGATATTGCTGCAGGGATTGCATACAGGACTTCTTAGCACCTAGTGTCCCTCTAGCACTCCTCCTGTAGGGGCAGTCCAGGGGACACCCACCTATCTAGTCACCCACTCATCGAGTATACAGCACTTTTGAACACTGGCTGTGGTTAATACAAAGCAAAGCAACTTTTTCAGGTAAAGATTTATGTATCAACATGTAGAGGATTCAAAAACCGAAAGCAAAATGCGTGTCTGCATAGTAACACTCTACTACACCATTATTTTATTGTCACTTAAGGAAATATAATTCTTACGTTTTCCTTGTAATAAAATATTGGTGACAGGGTGTCGGTTTAATTTTCTCTTTAAACTGATAAAACCTTTGTTTTAAGCAATAATATATCCTGTTATGCTAAGAACCAATTCTATTTGTAAAACATAGCTTTTCTAAATTTAGTCCAAGAATATGTGAATCTTGAAAGGTATAATTACAGCACTGCAGTGTGATAATAAATGGTTATGTGTGAACTCTTGACTGAGAAAGACCCCAGGGATTATGTTACAGGGCTGCTTATTTCTTCACATTTCTGTAGAATTTAGCAAAATATACAATGTATAAAACCAGTTTTATTATGTAAATGTATCAGTATGCTGTTTATACAAGTGTCATTTAGAGCAACACTAAATTAAATTTATGATCTTAATGGACATGCAAATTGGAAAAGAAATTATTGTGGGACCTTAACAATTAAGTTAAACTGGAGTAATTATGGAGTCAACTTTTCATTTCATGTTTAACAAAAGGCAATATCCAATTGATCTCTGTGCAATGTTAATGAATTAAGGGCAATCAGTTTGCTGTAGAAGTAGAGTTCAGTTTTAGTGCATTGCTTTCCTGGTGTTAAATGGCAGTTCTGGAAAGGAATACCAACAAACTGCGTGATCTTTCAGACATTGATTTTAGATAACTTTTTCAAATGCTAATGAAAAAAGGTCTTATAATCATTTTTGCAACTTTGTATGATAAAAATTGAGTACATTGGTATATTGCAGTGTATAACAGGAGTCTGCCTTAGGGTTCCTATGTAGCTTCTATAACAGCCACTCCTCTTACATTCATTAAAACCTTAAGGTGGACATACACTATAAGATCCGCTCGTTTGGCAAGGTCACCAAAGGAGCTGATCTTAACCCGATATGCCCACTAATGGCTGGGTGATATCGGATGATTCCGAACGTTTGGCCCTGGGGCCGAACAATCAGATTACAATGCTAAGAATGGGCTCCGAAGGGTCGCAGTACAGCATCAACTAGCCAATGCGGTCCTGGATCATACGAAAAAAAAATCAAACATGACCGATCAATATCTGGCTGATTTTTGGCCTGATATCGATCGGGAGGACCCATCCGGAGCCCACACATGGGCAGATAAGATGCCGCATCGGTCCAAAGGAATGTATGGCCACCTTTAGCCAAACAGGGCCTTCCACAAAAGAGACAATTACCAGACAATAAAATAACAGAACCCCCTCTAGACAGCTCGTCCTTATATAAACAAATGGGAAAAAGTGTTCCTGACTCCCGCAGAGAACGGAACCAAATTTAGGAAAGCACTAAAATAATGACAACATGTATCAGTTGGAGAAAACATATTTATAAAATGCGAGTGTTTTGGTGCTAAACACCTGACAGACTAATATGTATACTTTTTTGCAACCATAAACCAACATGATTGAGAAAGTACAGAATGCATGGTACCTTAGGATTACATAGCCAAACTTCTTAGTCTGCTTTTAGCCTAGCCAGTAACCAAATACTTCATATCTTCATATTTCTCCTTGGTAAGACCTTTGATAGAATACATACACACATTGCCGCATTTGCCTTTCCAAGACATCTGATGTTCCTGTTCCTTGTCCTGATCCTGAGTTCTCTTCCTGCCCTGTCTTTGTTCCCCATTATCTGACCTTCTGGTTTTACCTTGGCCTGTTATGACTCTGCATGGTTTCTGCCTAACCCTACCTTTGGCCTGTTTTCTGGATTTTTATTGTCTGCCATCCACCTTTGACTTTTGGCCCATCTTAAAGGAGAAGGAAAGCCTGTTTTTACAAAGTGGCTCATTTCAATAGTCAAATTCCCCTACTTTAAAAAAACAAAACAAAACAGTGAACAGTGTACAGTGAATAATCATTCCTTGTATGTTTCAACTCGATTAGTTTCCGCCATCATTGATCGGATCATGTCACCATGAACATCTTTCCCATTCTGTTTCACATGTACGAAATTTTCCCCACCGTATTATGCTTGTAAGAGTTGCACACTTGTTTTTTTACACAGTGGACAAGCATCAGAACGTTAAGAGTCTTGGTCTTGAGAGCAGCGCGGTGACTTCTGGGTAGCTTTCATTCTATACTGCAAGCTTTTGGAAAATCAACACCTAAGAAATAAGTTAAAAAAAAATAGGGGGAGCAAAAGTCAGCACTCAGTTATTGGTCAGGTTGTTGGTCAAGATCAGTTATGCGATTGAAAGTAGGAGACCCAGGGTTGCCATATTCCAACTGACCTCTGATAGGATTCTGTGTGGAAGGAAGTAATTTCTTTCATTAGATAGATTTAGTTTATGGATGTTATCCATTCCTCTATGGTTGGGGCTTTAGTTTCACCTCCTTGGAATTAGAATTTTTGCAGCTAACAAAAGTTTTAAGAGGAGGCTGTGTCTAAATATTTTTTATGGTGTATTAGTATGATATAATAATATTAATGACGGATTGAGGGTTATCTGGCATCCCACAATTTCCTGACATATTAATGTTACATTATTCCAAAAAGGACTTAATTCTGGCAGATAAACCAAATATGAGATATTGACCCTATTGACGCATTGCATCTCCAGCAGAAATCCTTGCGTGTTAAATGCATTAAAAAGTACTGTGTTGGTGTTCTGTACCAATAGGATAGGATTTTATACAAGTTTTTTTGAAACTTACTTCATACAGCACAACAGTAGGGATGGGCGAATTTTTTCGCCTTGTTTCGGAAAAAAAATAACGCCAATAGACTTATATGGCGATGTGCGTCAAAATAAAAAGTCGCGCGTCAAAAAAATTTCGCTGCGCGACCACATTTTTTGATTAATGGATGTCGGCGACATTTCACCGGCGGCAAATTTTTGATGAAACGGGTCAAATTCGCCCATCCCTACACAACAGCATATAATGTATTGAACAACACTCTTGACGCATTTCGTGGCATCTTGCAAATTCAGAAGTGATCGCTGTTGTGCTGTATGGATCTTAATATGGACAATTAAAGGTGATTTTTTTATATATACAATATTTTTCCTGCTGCTCCATGTTTGCACATGTAAAGAGTGTCAGTGTGAAGAGTGGACCCATCTAGTAAAAGAAATAAATAGAATGAGGTTCTGTGCATCTTCCCGGGTACCCTATTACAGACTTTTATAAAAAGGTAAAATTGTAGAACAAATATTTTTAAATAACTATTGAATTATTGAAATACACTGTATAAATGATTCAGTGATCCCTAATATAAAGTATTTGAGGAAACGATGTTATGGGGAGTCTTCTGTATAACTGATTTTCTTTAAGATCGTATCTTTAATTTAAGGTAAAGAAAAATGTAACTGCCAATATCCATGACACAACTGAAACACCGAAGGCGCAATACCCCTATATTAATTCCTTGTTTTCTAACACCCTTGCACTCACAACAGAACCAAAAATAACAGAACCAGACTGTTGACTTTTTCCGTTACCATGGCACTTGTAGTATTGGAAATTCTGTCAGCAGGCTGCAGTGATTCATCATAATCATCCTAATCAACAAGTATAGCCTCCCACTCTTCCTTGTGGTGCTCTTCCTCTGTTTTCAAATAAGGCACATCTGTATCATTGTTTGAAACAGCATGAAACTGTAGAATGTCAACTTGGTTATTAGCATTGCCCTCAATTGGAGCAAAAGCCAAAAAAGTGAATTGCTGTTATTGGTATACCATTTTGGAAAGGTAAACAACCTGCCTCAAATTACTGCTCCTGCTGTTTTCTCTAAAAAGAAACAATGTTACAATAAAGAATGTAAATGCGGGCAGAGAGAGAGAGAGAGAGACAGAGAGAAAGAAAGATTGACCAGAAATTATATTGATACATTTTTGTGAAATGCAATTGATCCTATATTTAAGGCATTAATTAATGTATCTACATTAGATAAAACTGCACTGAAACTGATACATGTGTGTTTTAACGGCTATTTTCCCTGCTCTGACATGTGATATTACATATAACATATTCCAATATATTATAGTGCATACAAATAACCTTGTAATAAGAAACACTGCTATTACCACTGAATCCATATTTATTGGTATTAGTGATGAGCAAATCTGACCCATCTGAAAATTTGTGAAACGGCTCGTTTTTTTTTTACCCGTGACAATTTTTTTTTGATGTTTGCAAATTTTTTTCACCCATTGGAGACTATGGGAATCATTTTTGAAAAGATTTTACTCATCACTAATTATTATATTTAATTATATTTAAATATAAACCCAATAGAATTGTTTTGCCTCCAGTAATGATTCATTTTTTTTTCTTAGTATTTTATTATTACAGAGAAAAAAGAAATCAGTTAAAGAAATTTCAGTTATTTGATTAAAATGGAGTCTAGGGAAGATGGCCTTCCCATTCATTGGATCATTCTGCATAATTGTTTTTCGGATAACCGATCCCATACAGTACCTGTAAATTCTTTCAATCAGCACTTACTCAATGTACAGTATCTGCTACTGGAGGTCACTGACCTTTTCTTCCAGTGATCTGCAGCTGTTTATTCAAGAAGATAGAGGACACTGTCAACTTCAACTACTTCCACTACTACATAACTGCATATTTGCATATTTAATTTTAAAAAAGACAAAGGCCCATCAAGTTCTTTCCCACCAAATGACCCTCAATGCACATGTATTTATGCTTTTAATGCAAACCAACTAAAATATACAACATAAAAAGAACATTGTAGAGAAATCAAATTTACTGTGAAAAGTACAATGTGAACTCATCAGCTTAATACAAGACCCTATTTCTAATTTACAATGATTTACACATTACCTTTAGTTCTCCTGTCAGGAAGTAGAAGAAACAAATCTGCAGCATATTTTATTGTTCTCTTATGCTGCGGCTGAAGCTTAATTTTATGCAAGTGCATGATTTGAAAACACATCCAATTTCTGATATAACAAATTGATTTTTACTTAATTTATAAGCGTTAAAGCTTTACAGCAGCTTTTTTTGTCAACTATAAATTTGATTTCAATTGTCAATTCAATCTTTTATTTTCCAAAAATACCTTTTCATGTGACTTTGGCATTGTACAATAAATCTGAACTATTTTCAAGGCGCTTTATTTTATGTGGCTAGCTGCAAGGTTGTTTTTCTAATTGCACAAATATGTGATACGTGAAAGAATATTCAACATTTGTGGTGTATTTATAAAGCTATCAATAGGTCAGAAATTGGCATGGCAAAACATACTGTAGAAAAAGAATTCCAACTGTGATTAAAGAAACGCATTCAAATTAAATTTCTAGAGAATTGGAAAGAACACATGGTAACAGGCTTACAAATGTTGCAAACTGTACAGTACATATGATGCATTTATTCGAATTTAGAGTTATCAAGTTAAATTTAATGTAGACTGAGTGAAAATGTTAAATCTAGGACAGTAAGCCAAAGGTTGCAAAATAAGCAATGAAGAATATAGCATTCCATTGTAAATACATCCTAAATGCAATTTTTCTCTATGCACAGTTCCTGAGTATCATAACAGACAAGGTTAGTAGACAAGGCTACAATCTTCAAAGACATTAATGTTCATGTACTCACTGTTCACAATATTCTCAAAAAGCTTTAAGCTGCCCTTCAGACACAAGGTTTCAGACATGTTTGTCAGTGGTCAACTCACTGCTGAGAAAGCAACATAAAAGAAACTGTGAAAAAACACCTGAAAAAGCTAAAATCATAATGTCCTCTGGCCATAGGAAACAAAATTAGAGGTTTTTGGTACATCATTACATCTTTATTTAGAGGAAAGAACTTTCAAAGAAAATAACACCAGCACTACACTCAAAAATTGAGGACGTTTGCTTTTGTTTGGGGGTTATTTTGCTGTCCCTGGAATCCAGTGTCAGAAAGCTGGGTCTCTTAATTAACCAGCAGTGAGTCTAGATCTCAATCACACTGAGCTCACTTGAAGAGACTGAAAATTTAAGAAGGGGGAGAACTGGAGCAGTTTCCAAATAGAGTGGTCCAAACCGCTCCCTTACCTCGTGAAGTCCAGAATCCATCAACTCATGAAAAAAACAAGGTGATAGAGGGGGTTACATGAGTGTTGTTTATATAAGTCAGATACTGTTTGTGTGAATCAATATATTTATTGATTTCTGAAACTTTCAATAGTGTTAATGTACATAAGCCCAACCTTGATGAGCTCAAGTCAAAAAGTGGAGTCTTTTTTCATTTTAAATGTATTTCCAATACAGCTTTCCAGGCAAGTTTTTCTGCACTTTATTTTCGTTTCCCTGGAGTAAAACTATTAGTTATTTTTTTCATATTAAACTCTCAGGGCACTGCTATACTACAAAATATTTTGAAATGCTGGATCCTTTATATTACGTTTTGCAATCTCTGTTGAATACTGATGGAATGTAGCTTTCTATTGTTCAGTCTTCAGGGACTGCAGTCTTTGGATATTTGCTATAGTTCTGCTTTTATTCACAAATATAGTTTTCAGCCTTTTCCTTGCAGCAGTTCTTTAGAGATTGATATTTTCATTTAAAAATTTTATTCGATTTAAAGGGCGAGTAGTAGAGGATAAAATATAATTTCTTAACTTTTATTACCTTTAATGTTTTTTTACAAATATTCACAAATTGATTGATACAATAATGTATACCTTAAAATGAACTCTACCTAATGACAACATTGTGTAATGTAAGTACAACAGTAATATAGATATTCTTAATTCTTACACAGGCTTCAACTGCTGTCTTTGCACAAATTGAAGTTCTTTATGGAAGCATGTTCAATCAGTATGTGTTAATTTTTTTTCTCATCTTTTTGTGCTTCTTGCATCGACTGGATTCAGTTCACCATGACATTTGCTGATTTTCAGGGCTTTTGTCACTGTTGACTTTCAGATGCATATATGAGGGCAACCAGCATTCAAAACAAAGATTTCTCTAATTGGTCTCCAAATACCCAGGCTTAGCTTGGATCCACATAAATACACCATTATATTAATAGATTGTTGTAGGACTGATTACAAATTCTACTTGAGTTTTATTTCAGGTACAACCCATATGCAGTCCTTTTGTTACCAGTGATTCATTAATAAATCTGAGGCTGACTTGACCAGAGGTTTGTACAACTACAGCCCGAGTTCTGTAGCTACCCTCTGCTCTTTACAGTAAGCAGTAATTCCATGAATTGTAGTAAGGGTTACAGGGGGCAAATATTGGGCTTTGCACCATAGTATAAGAAATAGACCATACAGTATGTGCAAGGCGATATGACCAAGGAATGTATTTACAGCACACAACCAAGCATATTAAAAGGCAATGCACTGATGCACTTTGAACCATCTAGTGAACAGAGAGAACAATTTAGAATAAATTTGGCAACTGAAAAAGTAGCATTGCTGTTTATTTTTTGTATAGGATGTCTCAGTGCCTAGGTCTGTTGCCTATATTGTTTTGTAGTATGTGATGTGCACATCTTTGGGCCATGTTCTGTGCTGCCCCATACATCTCCACTTCTTCTGAAAGAAATATATTTGTCCTCTACCATGCAAGAACAGCCTGTTGGTCTTGGGAATTTTGGCTAGGGAACCTGAGTACCATCACCACAGTCCACTAGCATGAAATTCTGTTACTCTCCATTCAAGGAGTATTTATCAATGGGTGAAAATGAAAGTTCACCTTTCATAAATATGCCTTCAGAAATACTATAGAATGAATTGAGATGAGACTGCGGTGATCTCTAACTTCACAATTTGATAAATATAACCCAAAGTCTCCTTACCCTCTCTTTATGTGCTGTATTGGAGTTAGATACTGGTTCTTTTTTACAATTTCTGCAGTGAATGGTCACTGTTTGCTGAAGAAGGAGTCTAGTTGCAGCACAACTTTGTTTATGTTTGTTTATGATTTTTCTGATTTCCCATAGTCAGCCTTGGTCAAACTTAGTTACAGGGGCTGAATGCAGGTTTTTTAGCTGGCCATAGATGTTGAGATTTTTAAAAGATCTGATCCTCATCGTGAGACCACAATTTTCTCGGAACGATCATACGAATTGACCATCAACTAAAAAGACCAATTTGCCAGGTAAACAAAGGGGAGCTGCCTGCTTGGCCCTGCAAACATAGATAGATTGCACTGGGACCGACAAAGATGTTGGCCAAAAAATCGTAAGATGTTATATCGTTCGAATCCCACAAACCTTTCCTCCTTACCTTGCCTATTCTGATCCTGTCAGCCTTCCCCTCCTGGTTCTGCTTCAGTCCTGCTTTCACCCTTACCTTAACCTTATTCTGCCTTGACCTTGACCTGACCTTGTCTTGACTGTTCCTGCTTTCTGTCCTGTTCCGACTTGTACCCGTATCCTGTCTTATTTCTTCCCTCATCTGGCTCTGTATCTTGCTCTGCCTTTGCCTCTCTCTCCAGTCCTCTCCTGCTATCCGTTCCAGTCCTTCTGCTCCAGTCATTCTCCTCCAGTCCTTCTGCTCCATTCCTTCTGCTCCCGTATCCTGAGTCTAATCTGATTCTATGCCCGAACCGTCCTTTTCTGATTCTATGCCCCCATCATCCTGTTCTGGTTCTACGCCTGCACCGTCCTGTTCTGATTCTATGCCCGCACAGTTCTGTCTCACCTAGTGTGTTCCATCCTGTTCCTACCCAGTCTGCTCCTATCCCAACTCATCGCCCTCTTCTTGCTGTCCAGTCCTGATCTTCGCCCTCTCCGTCCTGTTCTGCACCTGTTCCACTCTGACATGACTATGCTTTGTCACCCTGTTCCTGCCTTTCCCTTTGTGTTCCGTGGGCACAGCCAGTCGCTGCCTAAAGGACTCACCTTCCTCCTCTACCGCCACAGCAGCCCCTACCAAATCCTTGACACACACTTCATTAATTCATTAAAATGACAATAATACTGGCCAATTACACAGGCCAAATAATCTAAAGCCACCCTATGAGTAGTACTCAGACACCAGGGGATCTATTTATCAATCTGTGTAAAAAAGGTGATTAAATACTCTACATATCAGTATCTAATACATTTCTTAATAAATATGTGTATTTATCAAGCTGTGTATCAATTTTAAGGTGTTTTCATTTCTGCAATTGCATATATGTCACCCTAACTTATTAGCGAAGTTCCTTACCACTATGCTACAACTGTTCTTCATAGGAAGAAATGGCTCCCACAATAACAATGCCTTCTAAACATGGTTCTTAACCAGCTGTTTAGACGAGAGGGAGAGAGGGAGTGTTGGGGGGGCTCTGTTGGGGTGGGCTCTGGTTCCACTGATTGATGTGGAAGGCAAGGAGCACATATAAGGATGTCTGCATTTCTTTCAGGCACAATAGGCTGCATTTTTTTCCAGCAAATACAGAACACATGGCGAAATTATAGTGCACATCCACAACAATTTTTACTACCGAAACAGAACAAAAGAAGGTGAGTATAAAAGGTATGACCCCTTGTAATTTATAAATCTATTAGGCCATAAGTCAGATACTCAGCCATCCACATTTAATTCTAACTACATTATCTCGCCACTAGGGTGGGCAAATCTGACCTATTTCACTTTGCTGAAAATTTGTGAAATGCTGAAGTCTATGGGCACCAACATTTTTCACGTATTGGAGTCTATGGGTCGCAGTGAAACTTGGCGAAAACTTTTGCACATCACTACTTGCCACCCACTAAACCCCTTTTCTCCCTTTTTCTATTAAGACTCTCTCCTGACTCCCAGGCCAGTACAAAAAATATAAACTTCTCATCATAACATTCCCATCTTTCAAATTATTCAAAGCTCTGAATACTTCTTCTTTTCTCCTGGTATACTCCCTCTTGGTAATTGTACTTAGTGGGAGGATTCATTGTCCTTACCATTTACCACTTGAACTGAGTTACATATCAAACCATTTCCCTCATTGTGCCTGGCTTCTGGAACAATCCCCCACTTTGCATCCGGACACATTCCACATTAACTGTGTTCTCAGACCTCCTTAGGAATCCCTTTCTAAAGCATTTCACTACTGCTTCTCTGCCACAACACACTCCTGACTTGGCAAATTGCCTCCCACCCCCGCATAACATTGTTTCTATCTTTCTCCTATTTCTCATAAGTTGTATGAGCCTGTCCAACTGTGTAATAAAATTCCTTATTTGATTATTCTCATTACTAACTTTAGAAGGCATTTGTACAGTACTCTATCACAACATTTGTGTACAATTACTTTTTTCTCATGCATATTTCTCTTTTCTACTTTCTTTCTTTCTCTCTTTATCTGACACAGGTACACACTCACACTCTATATTCATGTGTTTATTTACAAAGGAGAAAACACACTGAAGTATACACTGAATCTCTGTTTACCATGGTACATCTTGAAGTAGATAAGTGGGAGTCACTGAACCATAAACAATTGGTTTTGGAATACTATACCACATCTCCAATTCACGCCTTTCTGCATTCTTTTCAATTCAAAGCTCAAAACAAAGGAAGAGCACAACAACACATCCTTGGAATCCAATATAAAGTGTTGCAGGCCACTCAGCAAAACAGAAATGTAAAGAGAATGATATAATGGTCGTTTAACCCATGTTTGTCCCTTGAGTCACATATTTCATGGTGAAACATTGCAAAATGTATCTAAATGTAAATGTTGTCCATTTGCATTCTCTTATTGCATTATTTAAGATTAATTTAAGATTAATTCAAAAGAATCAATTTAAAAAAATGATTATATAAATCTATCTATCTATCTATCTATCTATCTATCTATCTATCTATCTATCTATCTATCTATCTATCTATCTATCTATCTATCTATCTATCTATCTATCTATCTGGAAACCTATTATCCATCTCCCATAGACATAGACATAATTTAACTTTTTATTTAAAATAATATAACAGTACCTTGTACTTGATTCCAACTATGGTATTGTTCTTTTTGCAGGCAACATTCCCATTGGGTTTCATTTATTTTTTTATATCTTTCTTTAGTAAACATAAGGTATGGTGATCCAAATTACAGAAAGATTGTAAAACCCCAGGTAATGGGCTTTCTGGATAACAGCTCCCATACTTGTATATATAATTGCTCAGTACTATCCCAATCATTTATTATTTTGTCTCTTTCTTTGCAAGTGCTGTATGCTACTAAATAGCCATCACAGCAAGACCAATCAATTTCATGGGTTTAACACAATTGCAAACATATCAATTCAACTGCTCATCTTCCATCTAAGTTGCTTCCTGGTAACAAAAGCATTACAACTTCATTTGTACCTATTTCCATTACATAAACACAGCCAAAGATTAACTTGCAAAGATGCAGCTGGCTACTTTTAATGAAAGAAGTCAGTAGATTGGAACACTGTAAACATGCACCAGACAATATATTTATTTTTATATCCCCTTATTTTTATGTTTCTAAAAACTATGGAGAACTAGTTAACACAAGTGATTAAAATGTTTATCCCAAAAACCAAAAACGTCACCTTCCTTTCTGCAGCTGGAATTGGTAGGCCCTGTTTCTGGTTTTACCAAAACAACAGGTCTATTATTTTTGTTAAATTTTTTTGGAGTATTTGGATGTGATAAGAAGATGAAGTAGAAGAAAAAGAGAAGAAGCAGATAAAAAGAAGAAAAGAGGCAATAGCAATGAAAATGAGGTTTGTATCAAGTTAGAATAAGTGAGAAGAGGTACTTATCGATGGAGCGTGGCAGTTCTATCAGTCCTTTTTTCCTTTATGTCCAGTTCAACATTCTTAACCAAAACCAGAAAGAGCACATAAATATTTAATCCATGTAATGGAGAACAATATGACCCTCACCATTTCAAGTTAGCATTGCTTGCAAAACTTACTTTTATCACCCATAAGTGTTCTTGAACCTTTTTACATTCTATCCATAGGCCTTGCCAACATATTTTTTAAATTCCCAGTGCAGGGCCTCATTATGACCTTTCATTCATATACCTTTATTGGCACATTTACTAAGGGTCGAAGTGAATTCGAAGTGAATATTCGAATTCAAAAACTTTGAATTTCAAAGTAATTTTTGGGTACTTCGACCATCGAATAGACCAAATTCGACTTCGATTCGAAGTGAAAATGCTTAGACTATTCGACCATTCGATAATCGAAGTACTGTCTCTTTAAAAAAACTTTTACTTCGACACTTCGCCACCTTAAACCTGCCGAATTGCTATGTTAGCCTATGGGGACCTCTTAGAACCTATAGCCAGTATTTGGCTAAGTTTTGAGAAGTTTAAGGATTTTTTTGTAAAATCGGACGATTAAATCGTTTGATTCGAAGTATGATCGAAGTTCGATTGTACGATCCTAGTACGATCTTAAAAACCCTCTCACTTCGAATGTCGGACGATCCTATACGATGGTCGAATTTCGAAGTTTTTTTCACTTCGAAATTCGACCCTTGATAAATCTGCCACCTAATCTCCTCTACTTTTAGATGACCAACCTGCTAGAAACCTCTCCCTCCAAAAATAAAACATCTTAGAACACTGATGTACACAGAGGCTTGAGTAGAAAGCAAGATAGAAGCTGTACACACATGTTGCATTATATTGGTGCTTTACCATTTATTTGGCAGGAAAGTTGAAAAACAAATAATGTTTCAGGTGGACACATCTCCATTCATCTACAGTAATTTATTATAAATCTATAGTTTGGATCAAGCCACAGTGAATCCCTTTAAATACACTTTACAAACATTTGAAGCGTTAGTATCACATTTTGGGCAAAATATGTAAGCTCACATGCCATGTTAAGGCCCCAGAAGCTGGTCAACTGTACAGTGTGGGATAGTCCAAGCACTCACTATTTCTCTTTGTTTTCTGTACTGTTGACCACTTCATATACTGTATATATATATATATATATATATATATATATATATATATATATATATATATATATATATATAAAATCACAAAATAATGGGTTTTACAAGTCTCTTGTCTTCCTCCATACCAGTGAGGGTTTTTTTATTATTGTGCCCTAAAATAAATGTGTTCCAACCCAACTACTCCCCCTACTCCAGCCCACAGAATGTATGCAGTTATAGTGTCACTGAATAAATATGCTGCTTGTAACAGTTTCTGTAACCCCCACCCACTCCTTAATGAGTGCCATTGTTATTGTATTTAGGTATTTGTTTCTCCCCATCACTGCAATTTGTCTTATTTGGTCTACAGTACAGAGCTGTAACGCAATACGTTTGACATTAATGCTAATTTAACTGTGATAACACTGGAATTTATTTAAATTTGAATTTTCAAAGGGACATTAAAGCACTATGCTATACATTGCATATGGCAAATGCTTTACTTCAGCACATAATTGTCAGTCAAATTAATGAACAATATATGCTAATTTGAACTAATTTAAAATCAATAAGGTAATACAGTTCACATTTAAGAGCTTCTTCATCTTACATACTATTCTCCCAACTCTCTCTTTTAGTGAATCACGTCATTAAAAAGACATATCTGTCAATAGGGTGATTTCGTTCTATCAAGATATAGCTCACTCTGCACAGACTAACTTTAGAACATCAGCAAAAGATACTAGCTCATCGTTCTTATTTTGTGCTCATCGGCATCTGTATAAATGATAGATTTAGAACAAATTACTGTGGCTGGCTAATTGATTACATGTGTAAATAGTTTTCTTTTCCCCTTTATTCTTTTAAATTGAAACATATAGGAGATAATTTATGTTTTCACATAAACAAGAGTAAGGAGGAAAAGCAAGCTTTTATTATCACTGTACATAATGATCGCTATATTTTACAGTACACATATATATGTGGGTGTGTGTATGTGTAAATACTGTGCAGTTTCAGCCCACAGACCATCAAAAAGGTGGGTGCATTGTCATAAGAATTTATAGCAAGGACTGACCAGCATACATTATAAAGTGATCAATGTGATTTATTGAGTATCAGAGTGATACTCAATAAGTCACATTAATCATTTTATAGGGAATGCTGGTCCTTGCCATAAAAGTATCCGCATTGAACTTAGAAGGATTAAGTATGATTAAAGGAAAACCTATACTTCTATTTAACTGAGCAGAAAATGAATTAAAATTGAGGGAAATGTAAAAAGCTTCCAAAGCTAAACAACAGTACTAAAAAGAAGCGGCAGATTTTTGGTTGGCAAATTTTTGCAGCAATTTATAGAAATTATTTGCTTCGGTGAAACACAGAAATTCCCCACAAATCCATGCCTGTCCATGATATTGAGACATTATGTGCCTTAAGGTACCATAAATGCCCTCTCCTGTAAACAAACCAGTGAGTGTTTGTCCATATATTGCAATATATTTCAGCTGGTCAACTATGTCAAAGTCATTACTGTTCTGGTCAGTCCTACGCTTAACTTTCATCTGATTTATTAAGAATTCTACTGCTTCATTATACATATTACACATTTTACCTGCAACTTACTTGCTTTCAATGTTGAAACTTTCAAACATGGTTGCCCTTCTTTGGCCTGATAACCAACCAGTGGAGACTACAGGTATGGGACCCATTATCTAGAATGCTCGTGACCCGGGGTTTTCCAGATTAGGGATCTTTCTGTAATTTAGATCTCTGTGCCTTAAATCTACAAAAAAAATCATTTAAACTTTAAGGGGCAGATTTATCAAGGGCTGAAGTGCAAATTTGAAGTTCAAGCTATTTTGACTATTGAATAGGCCAAAATTTGATTCAAATTTGAAAAAAATTTGACTATTTGAATATGAAAATTATCATGTACTGTCTCTTTAAAACTTCGACTTTGACCATTAACCATCTAAAATCTGTCAAATTGCTATTTTAGCCTATGGGTGACTGCCTAGAACCTGTTTGGAGTCATTTTATGGACTTTGAAAAATCAAAGTTTTTTGGGGCAAATCCTTAGATTCAAATTTGATTGAATATGTTAAAACTTCGATTCGAATGATTCAGATACAGCCTATTCACCCTACTGTATGTTAAAAACATTCAAAAAAACACCCATTACTTCAAAATTCGACCCTTGATAAATCTGCCCCTAAATAAACCCAATAGGCTTAATTTCCCTTCAATAAGGATTAATGATATCTTAGTTGGGATGAAGTACAATATACTGTTTTATTATTACAGAGAAAAGGGGAATCACTTTTAAAAATGTGAATTATTTCATTATAATGGAGTCTATGGGAGACAGCCAAGTCGTAATTCAGAATTTATGGATAACGGGTTTCCTGATAATGCATCCCATACCTATATATTGAAAACATTTTTATTTTGCACAGCCTATTGATTTACCATTTTTTTTATACTGAACTATTCCTTTAAAATGTTTAATGTTTGGTTTTGTACTCATGAACATATGGGAGATAAAATGCTATTAAAAAAGAAATTTGAGTCACTTTTTGGAAATTTTGTGAAGAACACTAACTTTATCAAGGATCTACAGAATGGACATTTAACCCATTTTTGAGTGTGTACTTCTAGGGACTTTTATGATAGATGATATCTGAGATGATCTCTTTGTTTGCAGGTGTCAAACTGTCTGCCATAAAAACTCACATGCACATTATTCAATACCTTTTAAATACAGTAAGGGGCTGCATTGTTAACATTCAAATTCAAGTATTTGCCACAATCTGAGTTTTTTGTGCTGAAAATCATGAATTTGATTGAGGGGCCCATTTACTTAGCTCGAGCGAAGGAATTCGACCATGGAATGGGCTACTTCGACCTTCAACTACGACCTTCGACTTCGAATCAAACGTTTCGAACTAAAAATCGTTCGACTATTCGATAGTCGAAGTACTGACTCTTTAAAAAATTCTTCGACCCCCTAGTTCGCCACCTAAAACCTACCAAGGGCAATGTTAGCCTATGGGGAAGGTCCCCATAGGCTTCTTAACAATTTTCTGATCGAAGGAATATCCTTTGATCGATGGATTAAAATCCTTCGAATCGTTCGATTCAAAGGATTTAATTGTTCGATCGAATGATTATTCCTTCGATCGTTCAATCGTAGGAATAGAGGTAAATCCTTCGACTTCGATATTCGAAGTCGAAGGATTTTACTTTGACGGTCGAATATCGAGGGCAAATTTGCCCTTGGGCAGTAACCCATGGCAACCAATCAAATTGCTGCATTCATTGTTTTACTTGCAGCTGGCTTTAAAAAGCTAATCACCGATAGGTTGCTATAGGTAACTGCCCATGGGCAAATTTGCCCAGTGTTGATAAATGAGCCTCACAGTCTTGGAAAAATTCAAGCATTTTTTTCAATTCTTGAAAGAGTCATTGACAATGATGAGTACAACGCAATAGTGCTGCATTGCAATGCAATAACGTTTGATAAATAAACACACGTTTGATTTGAGTGTTTGAGGGTTTTTTTCCAACCTCAAAAACATTAGAATTCCCAGAATTTTTATTGGCAGGGGAGGGCCCAGCAGAAAGAAATGGAAGTTTTACGGCACTCTGTAAACCATATGCAGAGCAGATTGAAAATGATTTCTTAAAAAATAGAAAGATCTTTATTAAACAATCAGCTCAAGCCTTACACATATGTGTCTGTTTGACACTTAATCATAGGCTTAAGCATGTGCAACACAATACCAGTATTTAATGAACCAAATACCAATAGGAAAAAGTGGGAGGGAAAACAGACAATTCCAATGATGGATTTAAAGGAACCATGTACCCAATAAAAATGGTAAATATAAAAATCACAATAAAACAAATCCAACTGTCAAGTTCAGAAAACAGTTGAGATGTTTAAATATGAAAGAGATTGTTTAACTATTCAAAAAACAGATATCGTATGTATATTCAATCATGTGTAGAAAAGAAGCAGTCCCATGCATATATGATGTCAGACATGTAAGAGGAGTATCTAATAATTCTCATGGTATATAAATGTATATAAAATTCAAAAAACAATCAATAGATAAATAGAAGAGAAATTGTTTTCCATTTTTATACAATAGAACTAATCTTAATAGTAATAGCATAAGTAATAGCATCATTTATTCCTTTAGGTAACCTGGTGTCAAGAGTGAATATCCAGAATACCTCACCCAAGTGTTTTTTTGCATTAAATCACCACCTCTATAAGGGGGTCATGACCCTTTATATTACTTAAATCTGGAAAAAAATATTATTTATATCTGAAAGTAAAAAGTGTTTATACACATTCGTGATCTTTTTGTTCCGGATATCAGAGATACTGTATGTTCACAGATACATTCCCTCAAGCTGCATGAAGTCTGTTCCATGTATTGCATACCATATTCCTTACATGTGATTAGATATATAATATTTTTTGTTCTGCAATTGATATGTTGTTCTATTTCATAGGATTTTTTTGTAACAGAAGAAACAAAACAACCACTATGGTATATGAAGGGTCAGAGCTTGTAGTGTGTGGCACCACATCTGAAGGTGCCTCAATAGCAAAGCCAGGTGGGTATTTTTTTCCTCTTTATCAAAAATCTCACTTGGTGATAGAATTTTTCCAAGAGTGTTGCAGGGGAGAGCCCAGGCTAGAAAAGAAATGCATCTGTATATGTTGCTATATTTAAGAAAATATAGTATGCACTGTATTCAGTTCTGTTAATACACTATTTAGCAACCATATTTTAGTTAGTTGTTGCTGAACTAAAAATCCTTCCAAATTGTATATTATTATCAAGGGTTAAAACATAATGGGAAACTACTTGAAGAGATGCAAGTGTAAGCCGGACAAGGAGGGGGAACTTATCCAAACCTTGGGACTTTTTTAGACTTTATACTGGGAAAGTAGTCAAGCAACATCAGGGATGTGTTATTAAAGCAATATTGTTATTTGTGTCAACATTTTGATCTCTAAGATACAGTGCTGTGCACCAGGCATGTCTTAGAGGCACATTTACTTAGTTTGAGTGAAGGAATAGAAGAAAAAATACTTTGAATTTTGAATGTTTTTTTTTGGCTACTTTGACCATCGAATTGGCTACTTCGACCTTCGACTACGACTTCAACTTCGAATCGAACGATTCGAACTAAAACTCGTTCAACTATTTGACCATTCGATAGCCGAAGTACTGTCTCTTTAAAAAAAACTTCGACCAAGTACTTTGCCACCTAAAAACCTAAAACCTACCGAACATCAATGTTGTTGGGAAAGGTCCCAATAGGCTTCCTAACAATTTTCTCATCGAAGGAAAATCGTTCAATCGATGGATTAAAATCCTTCGAATCGTTCGATTCAAAGGATTTAATCGTTCGATCAAATGATTTTACTTACTTAATTAACCCTCGATATTCGACCCTAAGTAAATGTGCCCCTTATTATTGGTAATGTGCTAATTCAATAAATGAATTTGCAAGTTAAAAAGGAGAAGAAAATAAGTCATTGGGGCTCATTTATTAAAGCAGCGCAGCGCATAAGTGGACGCAAAAGGTTGTCTGCGCCATCACAAGCGTGATCGCTAATATATTTGCGTGATATTGCGCATAACACAGAGCTTTTGCGATGGTTTTGTTTATGCGCATTGCGCAAAAGATTGGGCATTTATGTCGCAAACGATGCCGTGGTTGTTAGGGGCGTGGCTGTGGGCGTGGCTACAATGCGCTTGCACTGCGGCCGTCGCAGATTTGCGTCTGTATATGTGCAAAACTGCACCCGGGCAACAGCACCACAATTTTTACGCCTGCCTCTTCGTGGCGTAATAGTAACGCTCTTCAAAATGCGCATTCCTGCCCAGCTGCGCTAGTATATTCAAGATGAACAACCCTTGTAAAGTGCATATTAACCACGCCTTCCACCCAACATGTTTATATTGACCAAGGTTCCTTTAAGGGTATCAGGTAGGCTAAACACCTTTGCAACCAAACAAATATTAGCACAGAAACAAATGCAGATGCGTCTAAGTGAACGCAATATGCGCAATATGTGACGCAACTAATTAAAGCAGCGCATTCATACATGAGCACAACTAATCCTTACCTTTGCGGTATCTTCCTGTGCGCACAATTTATTATAAGCACTGCGACAGCTGATATGCAGTTTCACACGTCGCACCTGTCTTGTGTCTACATTAGCGCACAAATCGCACTGTTAAGGTATCGTGCACTACATTATTAAATACTCGCATGCGCTGGGCAAATGTCTGGCCACTGCGCTCTTTTTAGCGCTGCGCTGCGTTAATAAATGAGCCCCATTGTGTTATTTTGTATTATTTCAAACAACTGTGAGACAATCAAGAGTAATTATTTTGTAATCTAGGCTAGAAGTGACAAATGCAAGCATCTGTGCTCAAGATACAGTACCAAGCTAGGATAAAAAATTTACCTTAGAAATAAGCTTCGTAAAACGGGGTTTCCTAGGCAACAAAAACAAAAGCATTCTGTTACAGGAGAAGCAAATTCTGTGTCCTTAAATAATTATTGTGAAATAGTATAACAAAATATATTTTTGAAATTACTTTCAGCCTTCTAAGCAATTGTGTGTACATGCTGATGCATGGATAATATGTTTATTTATTATTGCTAGGACACAAGTGAATGAAAACGGAGGGGAAACAAATCAGTGCCTGTTGGTGCCCATAAACAGAGCACTTGGCTCTGCACCTTTCATTGGATTAAAATACGGCACAAGGTGCTGAGCTGTTGCCCCAAGACAGCCCTGTACTAATGTCTATTGTAACTTGTCCCGCCAACCACCTGCTTATACTGCATACAGAGAACCACCACAACTAAAGCAAACTAAAGCCAGTTTAATTCTAACTTGCTTCCATTGCAGGTCCAATTGGGAACAAATCAAATTAATAATGCAATTAAATATAACAACGGAAATTATGTAATTATAGATATGAATGCACACAAACTGATCGGATACATTCCGAAGGGATGCTGTTTTTTGTCATTAAAATTGCAAAAAAGTGGACTCAAAAGAATCACATAAAGTAGGTTTATTTACCTAAACCACAATTTTTCCCTCTGAAATTTTTCACTAATACCTTATCATAGCTTATCATAGTCACTACTTTTGGCTTTTTCATTTGAAATAGCATTGCCTGAATTACAAATAGGGAGTGCTGACTTAAATGTAGGGAGATAGGAGATCTTTCTAAAAAAAACTTTACACAGTTAGATATTTTTGTTTATTTACTGTATACAGAGCTTTGCAGAGACCAGTCCCTTCTCGAGTGGAGTTTACAATCTAAGACCCCTATTACATTCACACACAATATGGGCAATGCTATCAGGAGCCAATTAACCTGCCTGGATGTTTTTAGAGTGTGGGAGGAAAATGGCGTACCTGAAACAAACTCATACAAACATGGGGGAGAGTATACAAACAGATATTTAAACTATTAGTATATAATATAATGTCCACTAGAGATGAATGACAATCTCCTTTTTTACTTTGCAGAAAAAATTACAAAACCTCTGAAAAATTTGAGAATTGGTGAAATTTGGATTTTGAAAGTAGGAACAAAGGCATTGGGGTGGTTTCTATATTTCCACAGTAATAAAAGCTAATTCCAACACTTCAGCCCCAGGCACATCCTTAATGTCCACTCATATGCAATATATACCGATATTGTTAAATGTAATTTTTGAAATAATGTTGAATTTCTCTTATTTTATGTGCAATGGTCTCTTTTGATTTAAATCTTTTCAGTGCATATTTTCAAGCAGAGATCTTTGTGTTCTGAATTCAGAATGTTTACTTTGTATTTAAACATATATAAAGTGCCATGCTGTTCCGTTGAATAGCATTGGAGACTGGAATTCTTTAGAATGTTTCAAACTCTGACAAAAGGTATAGAAAACAAGTGAATATTTAAATGACAGACTCAATGTTTAGGACTTAATAAGAAAGACGCCATCCTTCAAGTAAAAAAAATCCCCTCTGTATACATATAACTATGATGCACTGACATAATTTGCATGTAAATTCTGTAAATTAACAGCAATTTGCTGTAAATGAAAAATAATCTGTGTCATAAAAAAGCCAAGGTCTGACCCTCTATCATTTATTTTGCTGGAATACAACTTTAGAGCTCTTTTCACACAAAAAATATTGTTGAGAGTATTTAATCTAAGCCTGAAAATGCTATAATTTATCTATAATATAAACAATGTTTCCCCTTTTCTCTTTCTATTCTATCTGCAGAACCAATTGTCTCCAATCAAACACATCCAGTATTAAAATATTCTATTCAACCCCCAGGAAACCAGCTAATGCAAAATGCAAACAATTTTTTTCCAGCCCAAGTTTTCTATATTTCCATACAAAAAAACAAAGGGAAAAGTAGGAAGGAACAATTGACATTTATCTTTTAATTAAAGTCAAAATGAATCCTGACAAAGAGCTAGACTAAGAATTATCTACCTTATGTTTTGAGGTAAGTGTTACTGCCCAGATTTTCAGCACCCCAAAGCTTTCGATCTTCAAAAACATAAAACAGGAGATTTTCACCTTTCGTTTCTGCTCAGGTTGCTGTCAATCAGTTAATAAATCAAAATATCATCAAAATACATGAATAGAAAGTGAGGTTACATCTGGCAAACCTTTAATTCAAATAGGTAAATTCCACGCTTGGTAAAACATGAAAGACTTCATTCTTGAGCCCATCAATTTAGAATCAAATACATTATAATGCCTTGTGCTTTTAAACAACTATAATTTCTACAAAGCCATACATTGCAAATATAAATTAATTTCACAAATCAAGCAAATGGATTTCATTCAATTCTAGATTTCCCAGACCAACCCCAGATAATTTTTGATAGTAAAGAGTAAAGGGCAGATTTACATAGGGTCGAATATCGAGGGTTAATTAACACTCGATATACGACTGCCGAATGTAAACTGTATGAAAAATACTTAGAATTTCGAAGTTTTTTTGGGCTACTTCGACCATCGAATTGGCTACTTCGACCTTCGACTACGACTTCGACTTCAAATCGAACGATTCAAACTAAAAATCGTTCGACTATTTGACCATTCGATAGTCGAAGTACTGTCTCTTTAAAAAAAACTTTGACCACCTACTTCGCCACCTTAAACCTACCGACCACCAATGTTAGCCTATGGGGAAGGTCCCCATAAGCTTTCTAAGCTTTTTTTGATCGAAGGAAAATCCTTCGATCGATGGATTAAAATCCTTCGAATCGTTAGATCGAAGCATTTGCGGTATCCTTTGACGATATTCGAAGTCGAAGGATTTTACTTCGAGGGTCGAATATCAAGGGTTAATTAACCCTTGATATTCGACTAATAGTAAATGTGCCCCTATGTATAACATTCAGCTGCTCTGTAGTAAAATCTTTAACTTGTGGTCACTTTTAAATGATGCGATGCTTTAACTAATATTCGTAATTTTTTTTTCATAGTCAGAATTGTACCCCTTAGGGCTGTTTCACAGAACACTTATGTCTGTAGGATTGGTAGAGCAAGCTGCAGAATACAAGGATAAATGTCATGTTTGTTGGAAATCAAAAGACTCAAAGTTTTAGTAGTTTTGCTTTCATACAGTAAAAGCTGTTACTTATTTTTCCAGTTGATACATCTGTATGGAGGCTACTGTGCATGAAAGCAATTCAAAGTTGACAATTAAAAAAATTTAATTTATAAGAGCAATTTCATGAGGCATTATTATTTTTCTCACTGTGGCTACTAAAATAAAACAGAAATTTGTTAAATGAAATATTAATGTTAGATAATTAGTTTATAATTGTTTTGTTATTGTATTTTTATATTATAATAAACCGCCTCATTAATATATCCATTATTTTATTTATTTTATTTCTGTTTAGATAGATTAATGTGTTTGTTTAATAATGCATGGTGTATACACCAAAAAAAGCATACACTATTTTAAAATGTTTATTTTTTTTTTCTATGTTCATTATCATTTACATAGCAGAGACATGTTTCAACATTACTAATAAGAACTAAAGATACAGTACAAAATATGTGAACAAAATAATAACAGAAATAATAGAACTTTTATAGGAAATATGGGAAAATAGTAGAATAATAGAATTGTGGGCAGCTTGGCAGCTCAGTGGGTGGCACTTCTGCCTTGCAGAGCTAGGGTCCTCAGTTTAATTCCAGCTTACAGGCTATCCACAAGGAGTTTTTATATTTTTTCAATGTATGTGTGGGAGAGAGCTGTAGAAATGTTGCACACCTCAAAAGGGTAGTCATGCAATAAATTTAGAGGATCCAGAGTGATGGCACTCACAGGAATTTCACAAAAAAACAGATGATGGTGAAGCAAAAAAAGTGGTTTATTTATCCAACGTTTCGTGTCCCTCACAGGAGCCTTTCTCAGTGGAAGTCCAAGTGATATATATATCCACACAGAAGGCACCAGAACTGTTGTCTGTCAACCCAAGGGCACATTGATGAAATCATAGTAGGGGAAAAAAGAGAAAAAAGAGATTCCTAGTGGTCATAGCACCGGGTACCCAAGTGTAGGCACGCCCTCAGAGGCCCACTTAATAATCATATTGCAGCAAACAAAGGTAATGTAAGGCCTGGATATTGACACAGGAGGTATTTAAATAACCTCATGTATGCTACCAGACACAGTAGAGTTGGACAGGTTACTCCATCAGTAGGCCCGGACTTAGGAAAGATCACACTCATTTTCTCAAAAATCACAAGGGAGTAATACCCAGCATAAACAAAGAGTCCTCCGTTAGAGCATACCACCGATAGGACCACCTGTTAGGCTTTCAATCCGCCAATTTTAGCTCAGCTTAAGGTATTGTCAGCACCAGGGAGAAGCAGACCCCCACAAGGGCAGCTTATGGTGTGTGCGGTGTCAGAGGGTAGGTAATTGGGACTGATAACAGGTGTGTCCTCTGTCACTGCCCACATATCTGTGTTGGTATTGCCTAAGTCTGGGCCTACTGAAGGAGTAGCCTGTCCACCTCTACTGTGTCTGGTAGCATACATGAGGTTATTCAAATACCTCCAGTCCTCTGTCAATATATATGCATGCATGTGTGTGTGTAGATATATCTATATATAAAGGTATAGGACCTGTTATCCAAAGTGCTCGGGACCTGGAGGTTTTCAAATTAGGGATCTTTAGGTAATTTGGATGCCTTAAGTCTGCTAAAAAATTATTTTAACATTACAGAGGTTGTTTATTAAAATCTGAATTAATCTCATTGTCCCAATAAAAAAAACTGAGCAAACTCCAATGCCTGATTTTAGCTTATTTATTAATAAAAAAAACTTGATTTAATCGGATTGTGAAAAAACTCAGTAAAATCTAGCAAAATCTCGAATCCTACGAGTTTTTCATGTTTATTTTCCCCAATTGCTCACTTTTTTGAGTTTTTGCTGGATTTTCAGGCTAAAACCAACGCAGACTGGTAAAAAAAGATTTTTGGTAAAAAAAAGCTTGATCAGAAAAATTTGAGGTTTAGTAAATAACCCCCTAAAAAACCAAGCAGGAATATTTAGCCTGCAATAGGCATTAATTATATCTTATGTGGCTCAAGGACAATGTACACTTAAGGTACATTTTAACCATCACAAATATACATTCAAAATGTTTTCATTAAGACAAAGATATTTGTTATGGTATCTGTTAAAAAGTGCTATAAAGATAATGACTTCTGTGATCTGTGACCACTTTAAAAAGGATAAACCCTTGCAATATTTCTACCAGAACATACATTTGACCTAAATGGGAGCTAAAATGCATGCTGATATTAGCTCTTACTATTGCATAAATAACACCAGCTATTGAATATCTAATATATGCATTGCAGTTCATTATGCATAGGAGCTACGTTAGTTTGGCTTTATATTCACGAATTTTAGTCACAACATTTCCTGTTATTCTGAAAATTAACAGGTGAGTGCACTACCATTGATCATGATTGGAAGCAGCACAATCATTTTCTTGAAAAAATCTTGTAGTTTTACTAGTGGCCCCTTTCTCAAACATGTCAGTATGTTGTCTTTCCAGGCAGAATTTACTTAAAAAGACTAAGGGACCCATTTATAAACTTCTCATAGGGCAGATTGGTTCACACAGTAAATATATTTGCCCTGTGCATTTATAAAGCTGAATACAGAATTGCACAATTGTGCTTTTTAAATATGTCAAAAATTGCAAATGGTGTTTGAATTAATGTATTTGGTAGTTTGGTACTTTGGTAAAAATATTTGCAAAACAGTTTCAAAAAATGGGGAATTTAAGTTACTGTCATCGCTATTTTTGCTCACAACCACCTCGCAAAGTGGGTGCACTCACACAAACACCCATTTCATTTGTGAGCCATTTGTGAAAATTTGTTCACAATGTGAATTCACAAAAAATGACGGGCAGAGCAGTGCAATATATTAGCGTTCAGGAAAAAGCCTGTGCAGAACAACCATTTGCGAATAAATAGGTGCTGCGCAAACTTTATAAATGACCCCCTAAGAGTTCAGTATATTGATTGGTCTTGACTGTATTTAGAATCTGACAGGACACTACTAATCACCATCTAATCCCCAAGCAAAGAAGAAGAAGAATTTCCTGGTTAATCTTGCATTAGTACTTACATCCATCCATAATGTTACATCATTCTGTAACATCTGGGCAAAGGTTGCTAGAACAAGAACCTGGCCATTGTATAAATAGATATACGATGCTAAAAAATTGTCAAAGAGGCATCAAAAACAAAACCAAAATACCAGCAGGGTCAGTCTTAGATGGTGTTACATTCAAATGCAGTCTACAGTAGCTCCCCTAACAAAAGAAATGGAAGAAAAGTGCTGCAATCTGGTTGCTTTCCAACCCCTCTGATTGTGAACTACTGCTTCACCAGTTTGAGAATGAACAGAAAGGGCAAATGTCCAACAGATTGAATAACACCGTTTTAAGCTATTAAAACAGCAATTTTTTTATTATTATTTTCCATCATTTAATATTATAATATAGGTGTATTAGTAGCAGTAGTGTAACTATAAAGGGAAAATACGTAGAGGTAGTTAGTGAGGCCTGGACTATATGCAGACTATAATGCACACTACCTCTTTATTATATAGCCTAGTTAGGGAAAGTAATATTTATTGGGACAGAATTATTTAGAGGGACATGGTAAAATACAGAAACAAAGGATCTACGGCTACATGGTTACTTATACTGCTCTACTTTTGTTTCACTTATATACATAATTAATTGTGGCAATCAATGGTTGCTATGCTTCTCTTTTTCTTTTCAGTTAGTGTTTCTGGTCAATAAATGCACATAATATACAAAATAGTTCATTTTGATTGCTCAAAATAATATGTTTATAATAATAGTGGATAACTACATGGCCTACTATTTATAAGAACAATGCACAAACAGAAGACACTGCTGTATCAACACAGTTCACGGATCCCTAACAAAGTGCACAATAACTACATTTATATGGTGAAAGTTGAACATTTTACACAGCTGTTCAAAAAAGCAGCAAAAAAGTATGTAAGATTAGGAAAGCAGGCACATACACTAGTTAAAACAGCATGTACTAACTTCCCAATCTGATAAGTAGAAAATCAAGAAAGATATGTTTAATTCCCCTAGGGTAGATAAACCTAAAAGTTAATTTAATTTCTTATCTTTTCTAAAGCAAGAAAAAAAAAAAATAGAGGCTCATATCGTCAAAACAATTTTTTGATCACAGAACGACTGATGTTATTTCAAGGGTTCTTATTGGTATCTCAAATCAAATTACCATAGGATGAGGCAATTACTGTAGAGAAATTGCATGCATCTGCACAACAAATTGCTCTTAGATTATACTAAAAGAATGGAATACGCTCTGTGTATCTAAATGCATTGAAATAACAATAACATATCTTTAAAATTCTCAGAATTGCTCTTTATCTACAACACAAAGGGTAGGAAGGCAAAATATAAATACACACACAAGTTAGTTGGTACAACCATACAAATATGGATACAAGCAATAACTCTATAACTGAGTATACAACACAGTTTAAACTAAATGTGTACCTTTTTTAATTTTACACGCATATATTGACCAGTTACCCGGTCAATTAGATCTCTGTAAATCGAACCAACCACCTCCCATTTTAATAACAGTTGAAAACGCGTACCAACAATCATTGATGAATGAGCTTTATTAAGTTAGCAATTTACTGGATAAAGAAAAGAGGATTAAGTATATTAAAGGGCTAGCGGGAGATTCGTTTTACCATAAAAAGGATCATCAGACCAGAGGCCTCCCCTTTAGACTAGAGGAAAAGAACTTTCATTTGAAGCAACATAGGGGCTCTTCACAGTGAGGTCAGTGAGGTTGTGGAATGTACTGCCGGGTGATGTTGTGATGGCTGATTCTATTAACAACTTTAAGAGGGGCTTGGATTATTTCTTGGACAAGCATAATATCATAGGCTATTGTGATACTAAAATGCACAATTATTGTAGATATTGGTATATAAAGTTTCAGTGGGTGTGTGTAGGTATGTGCGCTGGGATTCCTCTGAAGGGGTTGAACTTGATGGACCTTTTTCAACCCAACTTAACTATGTAAGTATAAACTAACAAATAATATTATAATATTGATATCTAGCACACCAGGAATGGTTGCTAACTTGAGTGAACGGCTATCTACCACCGAGCCACCTGCCATGCCAACCACCAAGCTGCAATAAGGTAATGGCACTTCAGGTTGCTAGTGAACACATGGCAGGCCTCACACCAACCCCCTACCTACAGGGACACTCACTCAAGGAGGTTGTACTGAACTTAAAATTACTGAATTATTAAAGGGGTTAAACTTAATTACTGAATTATTCAAGGGGATACTAGCCTCCTTAACAAACAAGGGAAAGTTCTGCTCACCACAAATTTTTAAAAACATAAGCGGGGGTGCAATGAGGTTGTGACCACAAAATTCACATAGACAAATACAAGAGTCCTCTGCACTCAAACCATTATCAAAATATTAATAATAAGGACATTGAAACATTTTGTGCCTCAAGCTACTAAAAATGCCTTCCCCTAAAAACAAAATAGGGATTGTTTGTCCATATATTGCAATATATTCAAGCTGGCCAAATATGTCAAACTTTCATCTGATTCATTAAGAATTCTATGGCTTCATTAGACATTTTAAAAAGGGACAAAGTTTTACATGCAACTTACTTGCTGCTTTCAAAGTAAAACTCCCAAACTTGGCTGCCCTTTTATTAGACACCAGTGGGATCACCTGATTATAATACTAGCCCCCTTCCCACTCTGAGAAGCATTCCCCCAATCACCCTGTGATTAGCTGTGGCTAAACCCAAGAAAAAGATCATAACATCCAACACACCACAAAACTATTTTTGGGTGGAAGGAAGTGATGCTACTCTCCATGCTGCAAGACCAGATCTGGATCAACTTTATGGCTGTAAGCTCCTATGGTACACCAACACCTTCCCATCTATGACCCCCAGTCTAATCCTTTGTCCCCCTTCCTTCCTAGTGTTGTCAAGGTTCCCTTTCCTTTAACCCTTGGCATTCAGATTCAGGTTCATTATTGTTATAATGCCATTGCTGAAGTGCTTGATACCAAGGTAAAAAAAAAATAAAAAAAATTATGCAGCAGAACAAAAAACCCTCAAACTTGCACAAGGAGGAAAAGAGTAATATGGTCTGATGAATAATATCCTTTTATGCTTTAAAGGAATAGGAACACCAAAAACTGAAACTGTAACAAAGTAATTCAAATATAATGTAGTGTTGCTCAACATTTGTAAAAGCTGTGTGCTTGCTTCAGAAAGACTATTTTAGTTTATATAAATAAGCCGCTGTGTAGCCATGGGGGCAGCCATTCAACCTGGGAAAAAAAGGAGACAATACACAGGTTACATAGCAGATAAAGGATAAAACAACACTGTATTGATCAGGGCTTTTCTGTTATGTGCTATGTCAATTGTGCCTTTTCTTCTTTTTTTCCAGCTTGGATGGCTGCCCCCATGGCTACACAGCAGCTTGTTTCTATAAACTATAGTAGTCTTTCTGAAGCAAAACACAGTTTTTTTTTACCAGTGCATGCTAACAGTATGCTATGGGGCAGATTTTTCAAGGGTCGAATTTCGAGTTTATGGGAGTTTCTAAAAACTCTCAAAAACTCCCATAAACTCGAAATTCGAAAGAAAAAAAAAATGAATATTTTAAATTCGGGTGAATAGCATCAACCTGCAATCAGTAATTAAGATCAAATTTCAGATTTGAATTCTTAAAAGGACAGTACATGATACATTTTGAAATTTGTATTTCAAATTTTTTTTAAACTCAAATCGAATTTGGACTATTCCATAGTCGAATTACACTAAAATAAACTTGAAATTCAAATTCAAAAATTCCAATTTCAATTTGATCCTTGATAAAACTGCCCCTATTACTTTAAAACACTTTAATTTTTTTGGTGTTACTGATCCTTTAAACATATGTTGATGTGTTTTCATTTTGGGTACCCACATTATCTGTTGCTACTCTGCATGGTAAAAAAGATAGACAAGAGGGCTAATTTAGGTCCACAAGCACAGTCTGAAGCTAGTGCTTTTCCTGAAAGTGTTTTGCATGTAAAACCAATTTCATTAAAAGTACTTACGTATGTTAAAATGTGCTCAGTCCTTCCTGCCTTCTTTTCTGAATCGGGTGCTGCTGTACCTATTGCTGCAGAGGAATTTTCAGCACCAATAGCTCCTGGGTTCCCTTCATGCCCTGAATCAGAGGCACAGTGCACTTGTGCATAAAGATTCAGACGCAGATGTCTCTCTTACGTTGAACACCAGAAATTATGCCAAATATTTGCTCTATTGTGCTCAATTTGTGACAAAGCAAACATGAAGTTGTTTCCATTTTGCCAATTGTAGTGTGTTCAGCACAGTTACGACACATAGCTGGGATAAAAATGCTGCACTGTGGGAAAAATCATGACAATTACACTCAAGATTGCACTTTTATAAATGCATCTAAGTAAGTGAAAAAGTGCACATATTGTTTTCATTTCCTGTATTCCAATACTCCCCATATTAACCATCCAGTGATACATCCTACTTACCAGACCTGAACATCGCAGAACCCATTTTACACAGTTTAGATTTTTTTTTTAAAGAACAGGAGACTTTTTTCTGGTTGATTAATAAATTGATGCATCCTAAATATTATGTTGGTGAAATAGGGTTGTGCAGAAACACATAAAAAGGAAAAAATGTGTGAGGTTACAGTTTACTTTAATGCGAAACCTATTTGCAAAGGATAAGAATGACAAGTGTTTTAGGAATGGATAAAAGCTGAAATGAAAGATGGAACCTACAGTATACATGAAGCTTAGTCAAAATCTATTTTCAAATAAAAATCTATTTTTCAATAAATAAATGCAAATTAATTAAAAAGTCTGACAGATACAAGATTTTCTTTTCAAAACGCAGATAGAGCAAACTTTTCATATTGGGTGACATGCATGGAACTCCTAGACGTACTTATTTGTTTACAAAAGCAAAACATGCATTATTCAGTGGTCGGGGTTAAAGTAAAGAAAACAAAAGTGACACTGTGAACTAATAAATGATTTGTCTCCGGTGGACAGCAGGATTTGTGAACTTCTGCATGCATCATAAGGGGCTCCAGCCTACTAACAAGCATCAAAAAGTGTCATGAACAGCCAACTGACAACAGATTTATATTATTCGGTAAATTATAAATGAAATCTCCGGCACCACCTGACACATCTCAGCTGTCAGACTGGTTACAGAATGCTGTGTTTAATATGAAGAATTTTCTGCATAGTGAAACTCAGTATTTTCAGGCTGGTATATATTAATAATGGGAAGAAATACCAGGATGAATTATTTTAGATGAGTCTATAATATTATTATTATTGTTGCCATATGCATTTTATTTGCAGTGTTGTTACTAACCATGAGGAAAACTCCTACCACATTGAATTGTTCAGAAATGCCGTTTGTTTCCATATTAAAAGCATGTAAAAGTACTCTGCTGAACTATTTAATAGAGAATGGGACCCCCTACCTAAATTGATGCATCCTCACAGATGCACCCCTACCTTCATGGCATCTGTGCTTGTCCTTAAAAGGCCCTGGTGTTAGAACTGCAAAGTTGAGGAACAGGTTTGACAGCTGCCAGCTTTGGTTGTGTCAGACGCAGTTCCTGGCTCCTAGACACTAACCAGTGTGTGTGAAGTGAAAGCCTATCTGGTCCTGACTTCAACTGCACATTCTCCAGGGAAGCTCTAAGAAAAGCAAAGGAATGCTCCAATAAGAAACTGGTTAAATCTGGATCTGTGTTCTTGGTTCCTACATCTGTAGCTGGAATTTTTTTTTTAAATAAAGGTAGTTTTATATAGCAGAAATGTTCAATGTTCAAAACAACGTACAAGTACATTATACAACATTAGAAATAATTCACAAATTCACCGATTTTAGTAAGGTAAAATCATGATGCATGGCACAAGACAAACTCAATATACAGTAATGCGCTGTGGAAAGTCGAGATACAAGATTATCCTTAGTTATAGCAAATTGAGGGGGTAAAATCCAGCCATTGTCCCGTAGTCTAGTTATAGGATGATCTTTATTGGCAATTCCCATTTACTGCAAAGTTTTCCTAGAGGATCAGCCCTGCTTTCTTGCAGCAAGAGTGCATATAGTAATGGAGTTTAGGGGCAGATTCACTAAAGGGTGGAGTGGCTAACGCTAGCATTTCACCAGCGTTGCCACCCGCAGGGACATCGCCAATCCACTAACAGGCGCAGGCGCCAAATCACTAGTGAGCGAGACCATCGCTAGCGTTCATTCACGCTCTATCGCAAGATGACTTTTCGCTGTGGTGAACAATCGTTACACCGCAAATTCACTAAAGTGCGTATTTTACTGAATGTTACCTCTTTCACCAGAGTTGACTTCACCATCTCAGACCAGGCAAGTGTTAAAAAGAAGCTAGATCTTCCTCAATCTTCTGTCACTTACATCATATTCTGTGTGCCGAAAATGCATTAAAGTTCAAAAACACTGGCGACTTTTTCTTCGTTTTAAAGTGGGATTGGCTTCAAAAGTCCTAACTTAGACTTTTTTTTGGGTAACTGGTTTTCTCCACACATTTTATAACATGGAACATTCATTTTACATTGGGCTCATGTGTAGGGCATTATATTAACTCTCTTGTCTTTATTAAGGTTCCCTGGACATGTGTACTAAAAAGTGGTAACTTCAAGCATTTGCACCAACATTTATAATAAAGACCTCCATACAACTTTAAATTTCCCACCGTATGCAAATTGACCTAAGCGCAAGATCACTAACGAATTTTCGGTAGGCACAAATAAGCACTACACCATCTTCCGTATGAAATGATCTCACAGATGAATGAATGCAACAAAAAGTCGCCAGCGCCATAACTTTGCATTTTAGCGACTTAGCGCATTTGCACCTGGCAAAGTGTTGCGAAGCTGACGCTGGCGAAAATACACCCATTAGTGGATCTGCTCCAATGAGTTTAGTTGGGATATGTGTGGAAAGATGCTGAAGTTGAAAAGTAAACAGCAGATCAAATGGTTAATTTAAAGGTACAGGAGTACAAAAAAATAAAGCTTTTTTAATATGTACACTTTAGATGTAAATAAAATATTTTCACATTTTAGTGTTACTGATCCTTTGAAAAGTCAAAATTTTTGGTCCAAACGTTGTACCTCTTAGTATTTTAATCTCTGTGTGATCTCTTGTGAAACAGGGGGCTAGGACCAGATTAAAAATGATATTTTTTATACATCTTGCTCCCAGAAGGTGATCAACATTATATATAGCAATGTGCTTGCCATAATGGATGCAAAAGAAAAAGCATTTAGAGATAAAAGCAGAACACTGTTTTGAAAACAGTGACAATGAAAATACAGAACGCATCTAAACATTGAAAATAAACAGACAAAAAATAAAAGATAAATTGTTTTAAATTTTGTCTGTTCTTATGAAATGATTTATTAAGAATAAAAAAGCTCTTATCACATTACAAATAAGTAAAATTCAAATGCAATGAAAATAAAATCTGCAAATTGGAGTATTAGCTTTTCTGGACAGATGTATCAACCTAGACTTTCAATTTAAAATTGGAAAGCTATACAATGCTAGTAGTAAAACACAATTCATTTCCTGTGGCTTGATACATTCCAATATCTCCTGACATAATTACAGGACAGACGTTTTATGTGATTGGGCGGAAAAGACAAAGTTCACTGTCTTTCAAATGCTATTTTGAAGCAGCATTGGCGTTTGGCCACAGCATGTCAATGGATATTGACACATTAGGTGCTTGTTGGACCATGAAACTTCGCACACAGCAGATGTAGCCAATAATTCTTGATGTTGGACATTTAACCTCCCTAGAACTGACTCTTTTGCTCCCCCTAGTAGGTATCAAGTTCAATTACAGATGCAAGAGATTTGTCAGTTGAGAATTTTGAGATATTTTTTTGTTATCTGAGATACTGGAATTACTATGCAACTTTTGCTTGCCACTGTTCTACACTGCACTAACCTACAAAAACAAAACATTATTTAATACCTTTGACAGCCAATATAAAACCAAAAAGTAAGATTATTATTGTGAGATAATCCTACATCAATTATACCCTTTAAAACTAAGACATCAAGGGCTGTTTTTCAGTACTGCTAATGGAAATTAAATGTCCCCTTTAAAGGATGTGTAGCCTTTAAAAATTATTTGTTTTCAATTTTTAGAGCTATTTTATTGTTTCTTTATCTGTTAGAAGAAAAACAGAGAAATGTTCTGATGTTGCTCTGCTCAAAAGGAGATATTGTAAGAAAGGGAATCTGAGTTTTCTGATCTCCTTCCTGAGCAGGATAATATCAGAACGCTTCCCTGTTTTTCTTCTGAAATTATAGCCTGCTGACTGTACAGTTCTTGGAACTGACCAGCATTATTTCATTATATCAACAGTTCATTAAAACATAAATAGCTCAGCCAGTGGAAAAGGTTTACTTGTCATTTAAGGCAGTATTGTTTCACACATACTGTATGTTGCTAGATTACAACTCTAAGTATTTTCCAGGATAATTTAAATAGTCTTGATAGGGATGAGTCTCAATGGGGAATCCTTTACCATCTCTGGTTTTAAATAAGGTCAGGCCTCTTTACCAATAGAACAGGTATAACAATATGGACTATATACTATGAAGTTGCACTGGACTCTAATGTATTGTTTATATTTTGCTTTTTCCACTGGGACTGATGGGTTATGTAGTTTTCACATTTTGGTGATGTAAGCAAGGAGTGGATGCCTACATGGGGACCCTGATTGATGATGTAATTATGGGGTAGGTCCATAAGCATTTAAGCCCAAAAATCATGTTAGAACATGTCAAAAGGGGGTCATCCCAAAAACATGTTGTGTAGAATAGCACATTAAATGCACTCTTGCAAGGAATGAAGTCCTGCTGTTCAATCATCCTGCTTTTGTTCCAATGATTGCTTTCATTGCAATTAACCCTTTTGATAGTAAGAGTGAAGGGACTATGATTTTGGCTTTCAAATTGACTACAAGTAAAGCTTGAAGTACATGACGTCTTTGCTTCTGGCATCCATCCTCTGGTGCTCCTGTTTTGTAAATCCTGAAAGATCCAAAAGGTTCTGGGGATGCCCCAGTCCATAATATATATTATACAGCACTGACATGTGTGGGCACAAAGAGTTAAGCATTTAATGCACCATGTTCCACAATTATAACTGATCATATGGTAATGATGGAAACCATAAGAATATGTCAAATCCTTCATAAAACATTTGAACTGAATCTAAACTCTAACTTGAATATTAAATTAGGGAAAAAAATCCATCAATTGAATACAAAAAATAGTGGCCAAAAAATGGGATAGCAAATATATTAGTAAGAGCTTTTCTAAAGTAAATTCTATGCAATTTATCAAACATAAAAACAAACTTTACTATTAATATTCTATAAAAGTCTATAAAGCAAGTTTATGTTCAAGCAAGTGGTGATATTGCAGGCGTTTGGCACATTTGATTTTAAAATAATGCAAACTTGAAAATTCATAATTAATTACACCCTGTGGGACTATATTTGGTTCTGTTTAGGGGGGTTATTTATTAAAGTATGAATGCCAAAAACTTGAAAAATAAATGTTTACTATAAAATCCGAATTTTTTGAGGAAAAAACCCTCACATTTTTAGTGATTTGTTATAAACCAAGGCTGCTAAAAGTCAGAATCTGAAAATACTCCATATCCAAGCAGTCGGGTCCTGTAGAAGTCAATGGCAAAGGTCCCATTTCAAATTTGAAGATATCATGGTCCGAGCTGAGTTTTGGCAAAAAATCCGAAAACATTAGGGATTTTGAGCGATTTAATGAAATTTTTGAGGTTTTCCCGAATGATTTTATTGAGTGTTTTCAATAATAAATAAGGTCAAATCATGGATTATAGTTTGGTCTGACATTTTTACTGAAAAAATCAGAAAAACATTTTCAGCTAAATCCTAGCAACTTGGTACTGAACTGATCATGGGATTCATTGCACCCAAAGCTCAAATACTTGTTCAGAAGATGTGACCTTAATCAAGGATTTATCCTAAATGTTATTAATAGTTCTTATTTTATGTCTAAATCTAAATCCATTACTAACCTGGGTAAAGGTATGTAGACAGACAATGGGGCTGGAGTTGCTGGAGGGCTGCCATGGTGCAGCAGACCAAGGTATAGGGATGTCGCGGACTGTTCGCCCGCGAACTAATTCGCGCGAACATCGACCGTTCGCGTCCGCCGAATGTTCGCGAACGTTGCGCAACGTTCGCCAATTTGGGTTCGCCTTAGCTGGCGCTTTTTTTTGCCATTTCTCCCGCAGACCAGCAGATACATGGCAGCCAATCAGGAAGCTCTCCCTCCTGGACCACCCCCACACCCCCTGGACCACTCCCCTTCCATATATAAACTGAAGCCCTGCAGCGTTTTTTCATTCTGCCTGTGTGTGCTTGGAAGAGCTAGTGTAGGGAGAGAGCTGTTAGTGATTTGAGGGACAGTTGATAGTAACTTTGCTGGCGTAGGGATGGGCGAATTTGACCCGTTTCGCTTCGCCAAAAATTCGCCACCGGCGAATTGTCGCAGACGCCCATTAAAGTCTATGGGCGTCAAAAAAATTTTGTCGCGCGGCGAAACTGTTTTGACGCGCGTCTTTTTATTTTGACGTACGCTGCCATACGAGTCTATGGGCGTCATTTTTTCGGCGAAACTAGGCGAAAAAATTCGCCCATCCCTACTGGCTAGTAATCTACTTGATACTGCTCTGTATTGTAGGGACAGAAGTCTGCAGGGATTTGAGGGACATTTTAGGTTAGGTAGCTTTGCTGGCTAGTAATGCCACCTAGCTGTGTGAGCTTGTTCACATTCTGTCTAAATAATAACAATAATAATTCCGTGTCCGTAAACACCACCTGAGTGACGTTTTTCAAGCAGCAATAATATATTCCGTATCCACTACTGTATACGTTGACCTTGCAGGCATTGTTTGCCCAGTCTTTAACCAAGTGCCACCTAGCTGTGTGAGCTTTTTCACATTCCGTGTCCAGAAACACCACCTGAGTGACGTAGTGTGATTTCTGCCCTTTACAGCACAAAACGCAGCGCTGTGTCAACAATGTATTTTTCAGAAACATTTTTGCCCTTGATCCCCCTCTGGCATGCCACTGTCCAGGTCGTTGCACCCTTTAAACAACTTTAAAATCATTTTTCTGGCCAGAAATGTATTTTCTAGCTTTTAAAATTCGCCTTCCCATTGAAGTCTATGGGGTTCGCAACGTTCGCGAACCGTTCGCATTTTTGTCCGGACGTTCGCGAACATGTTCGCGAACATTTTTTCCGACGTTCGCTACATCCCTACCAAGGTACAGGGGTGGTGGGGGGATCAGAAAGAAGAAACAGCAGTAAACATATGATTTTCATGTGTCAACTGTTGTCGGGGGCCCTTATGATGATCACATCACAAGGACCACTCGTTCCCTCCGATGGCTCTTTGCCTTGGACCATTTTAAGTTTAAAATAACATAAAAGTATACAACCTTTTATTAATCAGTCATTAAAGTGGTAATTCCTATCAGCTATTATGATTCACTTTCAGGTTTTGAATCATGCAGATAGTTATTTAGATTCATGTTTAGAATCTATATAACTATCTATTCAGACCAATAGTGGGTGCTTTGACACAACTTTGAGATGGGAAGGGATCAGTAGAAAGTAACTACAAAAAAAGCAGTGGTCCTCAAAATGTCCCAGGTGTAATAGTGTTTATTCCAGAGAAGAATCCAGTGCCACCTGGTAAGACATAAGCAGAAAACAGACATTTTACATTGATTTTTTTTTTAGGAAGTTTTAGATGCCCCTTCAAATTAAGTTAGAACTTGTTAGGAACTTTAGCGGTTGACTATCGGTTTTTATTTTTCCTTGAGGGATATTTAATGAGATCCTTTAGTGAGTAGTGATGGGGGAACTTATTTGCCCGGCGCAAATTCGCATCAAATTAGGTGACAATTTGGACGTTTCAATGTTTAAAAATTCACACATCACAAATTTTTCACCCGTTTCATGAATTTCGCTGGAAATTCGTGAAAAAAACGGGACAAATTCGCTCATCATTATTAATGAGAATTGCACATGATCTGTGTTCATCTGGTTTCAAGTACACAATTATTGAAGCCTAGAAAAACTCATGTTTGATTAAAGGCAAATATGGCACATGTAACAATGTACCCAATAATTTTTACAGTAGTAACCACTGGCCGAACTAAACCCTTACGCTACACAGCACTGCCACATACAGAGGGGACTTGCAGTTGCACACTTAGAGGAGAATATGCTTGCTTGCATATAAACACAGGAACAGTGTCGGACTGGGACACCAGGGGCCCACCAAAAAACCTTAGACAAGGGGCCCACCAAAAAGCTTCAGACTAAGGGTCCACTCTCACTGTTTTCATCCTCTCCTCACTCAACCTCTATTCTCCTAGTCTCTTTTCTTTACATACTATGATCTATTATTCCATCTATTAAGCCTTTTTTTCTCATGGAAATAAGGAATGACCATGAAATAGTCCAAATGTTTTGCAGCATGAGGGCCCACTGACATCTGGGCCCACCGAGACTTTTCCTGGTATCCCTGTGGGCCAGTCCGACAATGCACAGGACAACATAATTCACAGTTACAGTATAGCTTCACCAATAATTATTATCTACAAATCCTACAGTTATCATCATTAAAAAAAACCTGGGTTGCCAGCACACCAGGCATGCCTGCTGCCTATCCTACTGTCACACCTGGACTCTCAAAACCTGGAATAAGGTTCAAGACTCCAGTCATGGCTCACCCTTCTGCCTCTAGCAGCTGCCTTTTGCTTTGGCAGGAGCCCTCTGCTACCCGGAAGCCATTCGGTCTTATATAGAGAGAGTCAAGGTTGATCAATGTTGTAGAAAGATCCTTAGTAGAAAGTATTGGTCTTTGTGGCCCACTCATTAAAGGAGACCCGTCACCCAAAAAAATTATTCAAAATCCTATTTTATCACATTAGTCAAGCAAAATGAACTTTAATTACATTATATAAATTATTTGAATCTTGTTTCCTTCAGTCTGGGATTTCAAAATTATAACAAGCAGGCAGCAGCCATTTTGTGCACACTGATATTAAGGCAAGCCTTGCATCATCTCAGAATCTTGTTTGTGCACCAGAATGGGGGACCTGATGTCCATCTCCATGCCCTGGCTACACAATTAAATGGTAAAGAGAACGGGGGAATGTGTGGAGAGCAGTGACATGTAGGAAGTGCTGAATGGAAAGTGAAAGTAATTGTCTGCCCCGCCCCTTTGCCCATGGCATAGAGAAGTGGCAGACAATATTTGATTGACAGCTGAGATCTTTAAATGAGCTTACAACAGCTACAGATGCTTTAATAAAAAATAGACATTGGATTTCATGTTTAATTTGAAAAGGACTTTTATTATACAGACTTTTGTGTCTGGGTGACAGGTCCACTTTAACTTAAATCTAGTGATGGGCGAATTCACTGAAAATTCCCCTGATTTGCGGCCGGTGAATAAATTTGCAAAAAATGGATGCCGGCATCAAAAACGAGATACCAACGCCATTTCGCAAATTTTTCAATGCTTCGCAAATATCACTGGAAATTTGCGAATTTTTTGGCGAAGCGAAACGCCCCAAATTTGCCCATCACTACTTGTTACATGCCCCTAGTTAGTTGCCACGAACCAGCTTTAAAAAGGTCCCTTCCAAAGTCACAATTTTGTAGTGTACTGAGAAATAATTGAAACAAGGAGATTTGTGAGTCTCAATTAGTGCAGATGAAAGAGAGGTTTTTACAATGTGGATATGGAGAACACCAGTTAGATCTGGCACTGGCTAAGGCCTGGGCTAGAGTGGTGGGGCAGCAAATGAGAAAACATAACAAAAGCCCTCTGATTTTGTCATCTTGATTTAAAAGCTGATGACTGATTGGGGAGAATATTTCCTAAACCACCTATGATTCATTTTTCTGAGGGGTCAAAATCTTCGGGACATTTTAGTAGTAAGTGACCCAGTAAGTTGTTATAGGGATAAAAGTCCGACAGCATCGTGGTTGCTAACTAACAAATGGGGATGTTATAAATGTCCATCATGTCTGTCTTGTAGGCATATGACCCCAGGTACCAGTTTGTACATCCACAGACAGGTCATCGATATAAGATCTATCATCACGTTACTTGTACCACGACACATGTAGTCTATCTCAGAACATGTCCTTATGGACTGTCTTATGTGGGCAAGACAGATTTAATTTTGAGGCTTCGAATCAATGTCCATAGATCTGCTATCAACAATGCTTTTAGAGGTCATAGGACAACTGAATCTGTAGCCAAACATTTTTTAGAGTTGGGCATAGTTTACTTACCTTTCATGTCCCAGAAGGGGAGGAGCACAATCACGTTTGCTTCTGCAATTTTAGACTTTTTGGATTAAAACCCCAGTCACACTTTCACCAAAGGGCCTTAATTTATACTGTAGGTTTAGTTGTTTTCTAGATAAACACTAGTAGTGGGTATGGGAGATTTTTACTTTGGTTCAACATCAGCTTATACTTGTAGCACCATTTTTTTGGATTCGTTCCCCTTGAGTGTGTGCAGACGGAGAAGGTGTAAGATTTATTTTAGTGAGAGTATGAGGAAGGTCTCTCTGAGCAGGTTACCTGTCTGTGTTAGGTACTCCCAGAGGGGCAGGAGCAGAAGGAGACTTGGCCTGGTGTCTGAGAGTCTATAGTGATTGAGGAAAGCCAGAAGGTGAGCCAGGCCATAGGCTGGTGAATTGTTATTCCTGGAGGGGAAAGGCATGGACAAGCCCAAATATTTCAGTGTGTGGAAAACACCCTGTATGGTGAGAACTCCATAGTGGGGAGAAATCCTGGATGAGTGTTGTTAAAACACTATTGAACTGTGTCCTTGTAACATTTATGTTGGGAAGAGTTTGCCAAAATATACCTTTGTTTTGCCTGAAGACAAGGTGTCCCTGTCTTTGTGCTCCTGATCCTATGTTTACATGCCTACCATAGCTAATATATAATCACATCATTTTTATGGAAAAATTGTTAGGCTGAAGGTGCAGCATGAGAACTTATGATGTAAAATGCAAACATCATGCCTACTGTGCTCTGTGGATTAGGTCAAACTGCATTTATTTTCACTTTGTCAAGAATCATTTACACTTTGTTATCTACAAAAAAGGAACTAACACCTAACAGAATTAAAATGCCTTGCTTCACATAGAGCTTACCTTCTCCTTTCAATGGTTCTGTATGAGAACATTCTCTGAGATAAAATAAGTAATTTGCTGAGTTCTAGACTGTTTAACACAATTCTACTGGGATTTTATCTGAATGGGGATGGTTTTAATTGCCTTTCTAATCTCTGAAGAATTAATGACCACAAGTCAAGGTTTTGTTGATCATTAATACACAAAAATTGATCGTTTCAGCATGATGTCGTTTGCCGAATGTGCATTTATTTTCGGAGCAAGAGGTAAACTTGTGATCCCAAGGACTTAGAATAAGCTCATTATAATTCTTTTGGAAGGGGAAAGACTCTAAAACAAGTTAACTTTCCTTGCCTGGAGATGCATATTTTTCCCCCACAGGCAAACTAGTTGACATCAAAGGCATCCATTTTTTTCCTGACATCAAAGGGATCAATTTGGTATCATTATACTAAAGAAATATAAAGTAAAACACAGAACACACTTGATTTATAGCTACTTTTTATATTACCATTTAAAAGTGTACTGTATCAGACTTGCCTCTTCTGTGTCACAAGAACTTGAAAATGAATTTCAGTTTAGTTGCCTTGATAGCAACAAGTGTAATTATTTAGCTATAATTATTTAGTTGAAAGTAATTAGGGATGTATTAGAAACCGATTTCACAATGCATAGTCTGCACTGGATAAAATGTCTGAATCTGAAAACTAACTGCAGACAGATAGCAATGCAAGGATAACATTTCCCAATCGTCCTCATGCATCTTCTCTCACATCACTTTAGTCTGTACCATTAAATCTGTAAAGGCAAGCTACCGTTTCTTATTTGCCTAACCAGCGGAAAATGAAAGCAAAAGCTGTGTGTCAGCTACTCTTACAAGTATCAAGTGAAGCTTCCAGGCTACCAGAAACATTCCCTGATTTTCCTCTGAACTGTAAATTAATTCCAAACCTAGACTGGTGATAATGTTATATATGAACAGAGGCAATCTATGCACATATCTATGCTTGCAACACTATTTTGGTCCCTAACATCTCACAGAACACGGATTACATGGGCTCTACAAAGGAGATAGTTCATCACATTTTATTCCACAATAATTGTGTCACTTCATTCCAGCTAACCGCCTACAGTCAGTGTAAAATGAATTTCCTGAGTAATTAAGGAAATCTTGGGACATTGTTCTGACCAGAGGAACAACAATTGACCCTTATATACTCACTAACTTAATTTTCTAAGCAGAGCAACAACTCAACAGTTTATTTTTTTACAGGAAGTGAATTTCAAATCTACTGAAGCCAGTGAAAAAAATATTAAATCACACAGAAGTAAACTTGTGTTGAGGGTAAATAGAACATAATTATTTTTTTTTTAATTAAAACATCCATATCTGTCTGTAAACTCATTTAAAAGTCTCAGATGTCAATCATATATTCCTCTATGCCTTAGGAGTAGAGATGGGTAGGCAAGTTATTTGACTTTGCCTTCTGAGCTTCCTAAATATCACTGCTCTCTCCACATCCCCCCTCCCTCTTGATCTAATTCTGTAGCCAGTGCATGGGGCATCAGTTCCCATATTCCGGTGCCTAAACAAGATTTTGGAATCATGCTAGGCTTGCCTTAATAACAAAGTAACATAGTAGGTTAGCTTGAAAAAAGACATGCATTTTTTTTTTTTGCATCAAGTTCAAAATTAATAGTAAGACAAAACAGAGGCGCCAAAAGGATAAAAAATAGCTAAAAACACTTAAAAACCCAATGGGTAATTCAGAACAATACTGTTTTGTGAATAAACTATTATTGAAAATTACCACTTTCGTTGGTGTCTGCTTGGAGGAGGTAAGTTTATTACTACCTCCTCTGAATTACCCATTGGGTTTTTTAAGTGCTTTTAGCTATTTTTTTATCCTTTTGGCGCCTCTGTTTTGTCTTACTACTATATCGAGTCCACCCTGAGTGGAGGGGTATCATCCCCTTTTTCTTCTTCTACAGAGAGCGACGTTTTATTCCTGAGTGGTGTCAGGATAATCTCCCCACCTGCCTATACAGTGGTTGCCTATCGGTAACCCTGGTTTGTGAGTATTAACTTGTTTACTCTACCATTACTCCCTGTAAAAACATATTACACTATTGGGGCTCTTGGTGTTCCTTTTTGTCTCCAAGTTCAAAATTAAGACTGTATAAAACCTGCCTAACTACTGCTTGATCCAGAGGAAGGCAAAGAAAACCCAATTGAAGCCTCACCAATTTGCCTCAGATGGGGAAAAATGTCCTTCCTGACTCCAAGATGGCAATTGGACAAGTCCCTGGATCAACTTGTACTATGAGCTATCTTCCATAACCTCTTTCTTCCAATTGGAATTGGTGTTCTCGTGTCAGCTTGAAGGACTTACTGGTAAATAAAGCATTAGAGAGGTTATTGCCCTGTGACTCCAATCCCCTTATATAATTATACATACTGTAGTTATCATATTCCCCCTTAAATGCCTCTTCTCCAGCGTGAACAACCCAATCTTGTCAAGTCTTTCCTCATAGCTAAGATTTTCCATACTTTTTACCAGCTTAGTTCCCCTTCTCTATACCCTCTCTAATTCAATAATGTCCTGTTTGAGCACTGGAGACCAAAACTGTACGGCATATTCTGGAGGCCTTACCAGTGCTCTATACAGTGGAAGAATGACCCCTTTCTGCCGTGAATGAATGTCCCTTTTAATACAGCTCAAGACCGTATTTGCCCTTGATGCTGCTGACTGGCATTGTTTGCTACAGCCATGTTTATCTACAAGGACTCCAAGGTCCTTTTCCATTATGGATTTGCCTAGTGCAGTCCCATTAGTGGTTTGTATATTTTTACATCCCAGGTGTATGACTTTACATTTATCAACATTGAATCTCATTTGCCACTTAACTGCCCAGTTTGCCAGTTTGTCAATATCCTGCTGTAAGGATTCTGCATCCTGGATGGAATTGATTGGGCTGGATCGTTTGGATAACAACATGGTGTCTGCCTCCTTGAAATCCAAGACTAAACAAAGATTAAAATTGTTTTTATAGTGTATGGCATTATTTCTTAAGGTGACAGGTCCCATTTAAGTGAGTGAGGTAACACATACTGATAAATGGCAACATAGTTGCTCAGTAGTTAGCATTGCACTGTTTGGATTTTATGATAATTACCTAGGAATTTTATTCTAGGTTGTGTTTGGGCTGTCCCTGTGTTCTCTGATTTCCTCCTAAACTCCAGAAATTTGTAAAGGTTAATGGGATGTCTTTGCTGGGGTTGTTCATCTTAAAATCAACTTTTAGTATGATGTATGAGACAAATAGATCATTTGCAGCATTTTGTTCAGAAGCTCTGCAGTTTGGAATTTCTACCCTGGAAAATGATTTGAAGGAGAGATTGGAATATGAATGTGAGAGGTTTCAAATAGAATTTTATTAGTTTAGAAAGAAGAAAGAAAAGTAAAACCCTGTCTGGAATCACTTAAAAAGGTTTACACTGCTGCCAATAAATAATTAGGAACTTATAAAGTGCTTGTGCTTGCTTATATAAAGGTCACCAAAGTACTTGTGTGCTGAGTTATATTATGATATATAATACAGGTATAGGATCCCTTATCCGGAAGCCCATTATCCAGAAAGCTCAGAATTACGGAATGGCTGTCTCCCATAGACTCCATTTTATCCAAATAATCCAAATTTTTAAAAATGATTTCCTTTTTCTCTGTAATAATAAAACAGTAGCTTGTACTTGATCCCAACTAAGATATATTAATCCTTATTGGAAGAAAAACCAGCCTATTGGGTTTATTTAATGTTTAAATGAATTTCTAGAAGACTTAAGGCATGAAGACCCAAATTACGGAAAGATCCATTATCCGGAAATCCCCAGGTCCCGAGCATTCTGGATAACAGGTCCTGTATATAATATATATATTATAATTCAAATAGAAAGATGATAGAAATAAATGGTGATGGACAATGTAAAAAAAAACAGAAGCAAGGCGATAAACACATCTTTATAAATATCTTCATGGGTATAAAAAACTAGTGAAAGGTACAATAACATCTGCTCACTGTACTGATTTGCGAAGACAAATCATACTATACATATTTGGTTTTATTTTATGCAGTGTTTTTTATGTATTAATTCCTATAGTATAAAATGGACAGTATAATTAACTATGCCCACGATGAGAGATGGCAAAAGCAGGTGTAAGAATACTGTATTTAGAAATGTATTTTAGATGATTCAGTCCATTTCCCCTGTGCTGCAGTGAATGGTATAAGTCTTGTAGCACCGACTGCTAGTGAAGGTTTTAGATGTTAGCTTGATGTTTTCTTATTTTACTGAAGTGTAAAACTCGTACTGTTATTTACCCTACATAAAAGACACATTTTTTCTTCACTTTGCAAGAGCCAAATTACACTGCTTTGAGAACAAATCCATGAAAATTATGTAAATGCATACACACGCTTTACATTTATTCACACAGCCAGTCAAGGGGACCCACTAATTTTATTTTAATGGAAGAAAACTGTTCCTTCTCAAGAATACTTTCAAATGTAAACACAATTGCTTAGTTATTTAATGTTACCATTAACTGTGCTTTCAAGCCCAGTGGAACATGCTGTATATACATGCGGAAACTTTAACTTGAATGTAAAGAAAGTCATCGCAAATCAATATTAACACTTCAATTACCCTCAAGTGAACAAGTAAAATAGCGTTCCTTATTACTTTCCACTTGTTGTAAGACCCTATAATTTTCAGAAAAGATATTTTGGTTAAATTAAAGCAAATATTTAAATCATTTCGGAGGATAATTGCAGTTGTGTGCCATGATTTTAACAAGCAAGCCCCTGGATTTTAAAAACATTAACAATTAAAAGGGACAAGCACTTTTTTTTTTGTCTGATACAGATATATGGAAAAATGTGCATCTTTGCAAGTGGCGAACATTTCTGTGAATCTGTGCTATAATTTCTCTTTGTGTTTTGCCAAAAAAAAAAAAAAAGAATCGGCTTAGGCGGAAAAATTCTAAGAAAAACTCCCATTGAAGCTGGTGTATTTGTAGCAAGAAAAAGCGTGGAGAAGAAATGTCCATCAACTCAACTATTAACCCTTTCACTGCCAGGCATATTTCTCACTTAAAGGGTACCTATAACCCAAAAAATGTTTCCCCCCACCAGAGGTATAGATCCACCCTCCACTTACGGAGAAGCTATTTTATTTCCACCCCTGCAGCCACTTCTCCACCTGCACTGGAGCTCCCAGTCTATATGGCCTTGTCTAGTGATTCACATGAGTCTATATGGCCTTGTCTAGTGATTCACATGAGCAAGTCTCAGTGCCCCAACATGGCCACCCACAGCAGGCGCTTCCTCCCGTTGCAGATGGCTTAGCACTCAGGGAGGACATTTTTTTGAGGGGAACAGCTGTTTCCCCTAACCAGTGAGCAGTCTCTATTAGCCCACACCTATGGGTGATAGGTGCCCTTTAATTTGCATTATTTGCTAGCAGATTTTGTAACTGCTGCAGCGCCTCTTCACTTCTTAATCATGGTGTGTCCATGGATTATGTTGTCAAACAGGGCCAATCATCTTTGAACTGACAGGATTGCAGGATGGTCAGTCAGTAGAAAACCCAGACATGGTGTATAGTATAGTATAGTAGAGAATAGTCAAACTGATCCACCCAATGTATGGTCATCTTAAAATGACCAACGAAAACTATATATGTTTGCAGAATCAGACACATTCTGACAAATTAAAAATTGTTAAAGTACGTTTTTCTACCGACAAAACGTAGACAATAGTAAAAGTGTCAAAAAATATTTGCAACATTGACAGATGTTACAGATTATATGAAACTTTGGCTTCTGCAAACACAACAAACTTTCTAAATTTAATGTGAATTTCAAAAAAAACAATCCTTAACAGTAAGTTGACCCCGGAAAAAAATATTGCTTTGAAAAGTTTACAGCCTGACAAAAAAAATAGGTGACAGATATTTTTTTACTCTAAACTTTCAAATCAATGCTAAAGTTAGGGATTTATTTAAATAACATTTCTGAAAATTATTTCAAAGCTTATACTTTACAGTTGCCATCTGCCCATTATCTGACTTGCATTCTATGGAACAGAGATAAAACATCATAAATGGAAGTGGAAGTGAAAATTTGTCTATAAATAACCGTATTTTTGTCTAAGAAATAGTTAAAATATTGTAGATCTGTGACATTGTAAAAGTTCTAGCAAAGCTATTTTACAGTTCCTTGATAATCCTCCAAAATGTTTTCTTTTTGTTTTTATTTGAGTATCTGTTCTCTACATACAGCACGTCTGCCTTTTAATATTCCCAAACTGCCATTTGGCATGCAAAAAAATGTGCATTATGAAGTTATTAACTCTGAATAAATTTTTTTGGATTGTGCAGGGCAGCAGTAATTCAAAACAGATTGCACTGGGATATATTGCATTCTGAATCAGACATCTTGATTAGTACCTAGCAATACCCATAGCAATTTTCATTCGGATTACTATGGGTAAAATGTGTTGCCTTTCAGAAAAAAACAAATGGGCTAAGCTAGAAATATTGCATTTGTTTACATTTTAATTTTCAATATTGATGATAAAGGAATGGGTATGTAGCACTTTGGAAATTAGGTATTTTAACTGCTTTGGCTCAGGTGTAATTCTTCCATCATATCAGGATCTCCATTTTGCCGGCAAGAGATTTAACACTACCCATTTGTGGTCCCTATAAACTCTCTGGTGTCTTCTTGTGAACTACCCAGTGTGCTCCTACTATTACTTCATGTGATACACAGCTCTTGTCTTACCTACTATAAGCTCTTGGTTTGAGAGTTCATTTCTGCTACCTGTGCTAAGGTGTCTGGCCTTCCTTAGTGGCCATGATTCTCTTTATTGAGGTCTCTTGTCTCAGACATTTTAGCAGTATCCGTCACTCCACAGAGTAAACTTTTAAAAGAAACAACTATGGGAGCTCTTCCCTTGTTCAGAATAGGGAATATCATTACAACCCTGATCCGACCCCTCCCAAAGAGCACAAGTTACACTACAAGGAATTTCTCTAAAGAGTTGCTAGTGTTTTAGTACAACATATTAATTGATCAATATGGGCATCTAACTAACTTTATGTATTATTAAACAGGGTGCCCAAAATGTAGTTTGGTATCTACAAGTATATCTTGAAGTGGTAACCAGTAGATCTCAGCATTGACTACACCCAGCTCCATTGTCACCGTTCTGCTCTCTGCATTATAGTAGTAAAAGAAATCGCTATGAACGCTGTAGCTAAAATAATACAGTATATACCAAGGTTAAAAGTTCAAGATGCAGTCAGAAGGAGATTGCTACCATGAAGGTTTAAATTGTGAAGAAACATTGAATGGACAACTACAGAAAAATAAGTAAAGAATAAAATACCTAATTAGGTTTGTGTAATGCTACTGAGTGACATTTGAAAAACTTTAAAAAGTGACTCCAAGAAGGCTTAAGATATGATTGACATGGCAGCTTTACAGAAGTAAGGTTTCCAGAGGTCTGCAAACGCTCCATAAAATTGTCCTATTAAAAACATTGGCCAAACCTAGACACCATTTCCAGACAACATTTTTTAGTGCTTAATCCTGCCTCTAGATGGTGATAGAGTACATTTTTTCAGTACATTGGACAAATACAAGAGGTCCTCTGCACTCAACCCATTGTCAACATATTAAGGACATTGAAACATAATTGGCTCAATTTAATTCCATGTGTTAAATGTCCAATAAAGTAAAGATGTGTTTACCTCTGAAAAATTATTCCAATCGAATTCATTGTGATATGTAATTAAGTCAGCGCGAGAAATGGTAAACTTTGTGGAACAGCATTGTTGCTGTTTGCGTTTTTTACTACCAGTTTGCCGAAATAGTTATCAACCTTTTTTTCTGCAAATCACAACACAATTTAACACGCAAAATTCTTACTCCTATGTGTGTTTTGTATTTCAAAATGAGGTTTACAGGGTTAAGTCGAGTTTTGTTTTTCCAAAAAATTATTTTGAGGGTAGTTTCAGTAAAAACTTGAATTTTTGTGATAAAAAAACTCAATTTTTACAAGATTTATTATGCTCCAAAGCTGCAACATGTTTGAATCTAAAAATACTCCAACTAAGACCGAGGTCATGTAGAAGTCAATGACAGACGCCCCTTGAACCATTTGAACAGAACAAGTGCCAAGCACCCTGGTCTCGGCTCGGCTTCACCAGTAGTGTGACCACCGTTGGGCTTCGGAAAGACCCCTCAGCTTACTTGGGTGCCACCTGGGTGCCACTTGGACTTAACGAGGGGTGCAAGGCGAGATGTTCTGGCTGGCAAAGGGGCACGGCTGTTAGCAGAGTCTTTTGGGCCGAAGGTCACGGTACAAATGGAGCAGGCAAGAGAATCGTCAAATAGGCTGGGTCGAGGCAGGCAGATATCAAGAATCATCAGGCAGGCAAGGGTCAAAACCGGGTAATCAAACAGATGGGATCAGGCAAGAGAGTGGTCAAAGTTCAGGCTGGGTCAGGATACACGGTTCAGAGTAGTCAAGATACAGGCAGGGTCAAACACGGATAATCAAGATAAACAGAATAACAGGATCAGACGCAGTAGGCTCAGAAACCACTAGAAACAGAGTTCTATCACGGGGGGTCAGAATGGGCCTTAAATACCGTCAGATTTTGCGCCAAATTGTGCGTCAATGCACGCTGGCGCAATCACGCCAGCGCGCCTGTACCTTTAAGAGGTGCGCAGGTGCGACACGAGCGCCCTAGGAAACAAGATGGCACCTAAGAACCACGTGGATCCTACCATCACACATTTTTGTGGTGTCAGGCTTTATTTTTTCATGTTTCTAAATAGTTTATGTTTGTATCCATTTCTAATACTATTCTAGTCTGCCATTCCAAACCCGGGCTACTTGCTAGATAGGAGTTGTAAGGAAAAACAGCAGTAGCTATGATGCAACACAAAAATATGGTCAATTAACAAAAAATTAAGCTAAGCATTTATGCTATGCTATGTTTGTTTTGAAAGCTTCAATTACATTGATTTTTTTCTCTGTGTAGTCAATGTTGTTATTGAGTGGGGCTCATTTATAAACAGTGGGGAAATTTGCACCTGGGCAGTAAACCATGGCAATCAGATGATTTAAAGTGCTCAACCTGCAGCTGTTTGAAAAAAGCTAATCACTGGTTGCTATGGGTTACTGCCCAGGTGCAAATTTCCCCACTGTTTATAAATGAGCCCCACTGTGTCTATAAGTGTGCCTCAAAGGCGTAAACACATTTTTTCCCCTTTTGTCAAACATTTTTTGAATATAATGAATCCTAACATGGTCCATTGTGGCAATATCATAGAGATATCTCATAGAGATCCACTAAACATTGGCTATCAAGTCAATATCTATCAAAGAGTCCAGCCTCCCCATAGCCAGCAAGCAAGACCCTGACTTTATATAGCCTTGGGCAGTGGCGTAACTAGTTGTTACTGGGCCCCATAGCAAATTCAATTTAGGGCCCCAAAATATTTATAAGTTGGCCTATTTTACCAAGCTATATTAAAATTGCTAATTAATTAGGGTCTCACTGGGCCCTCTACACTCCTGGGCCCCCCTGCAACCGCAGGGTCTGCTTCCTCTATAGTTACGCCCCTGGCCTTGGGGCATTTAGGGACAACAGGCAGGGGTGCTGCAGCAACTACTAGTAGATCCTCTGCTGAGCGGTGTAATGCAGTAGGGGAAGCAACTGACCTTTTAACCTGCAATCATAAGCGAAGTCTCCTTGCTCTTCTATGTTGTTTTCTCTTCTCAGTATTCCAAACACATCCTAGTCATATAGAGGCACCAACATTCCCCATCATATACAGGCAAGAAACCAAGGAGAGAAGGGTTTTTATAGTCCTGTTTGCCTTGGCCAAATTTAGCATTAACTCTTTTAGATTTGGGTCTTAAAATCAATATTGAAAATGAACTTAGCACTTTCATTTGAAAAGATGAAGGGTTAACAGTCATGTGCAAACAATTGGAGATGATGAAATGGTTTACACGGTGGATTAGTTTGATCCATTGAAAGGGAAATGATTAAGAATGATTTATGATGACAATTGTTGAAAGGCCAATTTAGGATTTGTGTGGATATGTTTTAGTTAACATATAAGATATTAATATTTTAATCACATCGATATCTTTTTAAAGGTTTGTGTTGATAGCTTTAGAATGTGACCAGTAACCCAGAAGACAAAATATATTGTGAGGTTGAACATTATAGTGTTACTGTCAGCTGTATACAAATTGGATTTTATGTCAAGCTCTTTCCAAGTCAACTCTGCAGTTTCAAACACGGGATGGTTGCTAGGGTCCAAAATAAATAGTGATATTTTACTAGTTTAAATATACACACAATTATTTAAAAAAAAAAAAGACATGAATGAAAATGAAATAAATAAAAATAAGGCAAATATGTCATATATTTTGAATCAATCTATTTTTTTTAAACATTAGAACATGTGAAAGTACTTTGTTAATGAAATAAACAGCAGCATAACTGTAAATGCCTGAAAGGGTAGAACTCCACTGCATGTTGAGGACCGATTCGTCGCCAGGCAATGACACAATGAGATGTGTAGGACTATAATATAGAATATATATAAGAATATAATGGGACTGATTTAGAAAAATCGCAGGTACACACTTACATGTATCCGACTGTTGGATGTGAACACCGCACGCTGCGTCTTCATCCAACAGTTGGATGCATGTAGTTTGTTCCTGCGATTTTTCTCGATCAGTCCCATTATATTCTGCAAGTCTGACACACCGCCTGGCGACGAATTGGTCCTCATCTCGCCGTGGAGTTCTGCCCTAAACAAACACTTCACTTGGTAAGCAGTTTCGGGTTGAATTGAATTGCAAAAGTAAGCATTCCCGGTACTTTCAATGGCCGGTTAGGTAGCAAAAACATAGGTCACGCATAGATATATTGGTTAACATGCTGTGTTAGAATTTAATTGTGGAGATACGAAAAGGCAAACTTATCATATGAACTGTATCATATCACATTGGATTGTATCAAGACCATTGTGTCTTAAGCTACTTAAAAATGGCTTACAATTTAAACAAAACATGGATTGTTTGTCCATATATTGTAATATATTTAAGATGTCCAACTACATCAAAGTCATCCCTGGTCTGGCCAGTCCTACTCTGACTTTCATCTGATTCATTAACAATTCTACTACACATTTTAAACACTTTTACCTGCAATTTACTTGCTTTCAAGGTTAACAATCCCAAAAATGGCTGTCCTTTTATTGGCCACGACTGGGATCACCTGACTAGAGCTGGAAATGGTGGGAGCTACAACATGGAACTGCATTTTTAAAAATGTCAGGGAGCAACAAAAAGTGAAATTCTAAATGTTTCATATTGGGTAAATGATTCAGATTTAGGGTTGAAATAGATACATGGGTACATAGATTCACATCATTAAATGCCATGTACTCCATAGATCCTTACTGGGCACTTTAGTATTAACTGATGGAGCTCTACTAGGCCTATGATCTAGAGATTCTATGAACTGTTCAGCTTGATGTGACAGTACTAACTTATAGGCACAGTTCCTGGGTGAATTCCAGAACCCTCATTTAGCTGTTTAACATGCTCTCTGTGCCTTTCTATGGTCATAAAGCATATAGTTGTCTTGTACAGTTCCTACATTGCTCATCAATGTGTGGAGAATAGCATGATAAATGAAGGTCATGCTTCTTAAAGGGCAAAAAAAATTTATAAGCAAGTTTGCAAAATACATTCATTACAAGTTTTCTATGGTTTTTAAGTTATTTGTATATGTATTGCTATTGAAAGCAGTGTTTGTCTGTCCCTTTCTATTCCCTGCCCTGATGGATCAGACTGTTGATACAATGTAAGACAAGTCAGCTGATCTGTCTTTGCTGGGGAACCAAGGGGCAGATTTACTAAAGGGCAAAGTGGCTGACGCTATCGTCAATTCGTTAGTGTTAGAGCCCGCAGGGACATCGCCAATTCACTAGCAGGCGCCAATTCGCTAGCGAAAGAGACAGGCGCTAGCGGTCATTTGCACTCTATCGCCAGGTGACAATTTGCTCTGCAAATTCACTAAAATGTGGATTTTACTGAACATTACCTCTTTCTTGCCTTTGCCACCTTTGACCAGTCAAAGTGCAATGGAGTGCATAGATCTTCCTCGATCTTCTGTCACTTATTTTCGCCAGTTAGTAAATCTGCCCCATAGACTGTTGCAACATTGTTTAAAAAGTAACAACTCGGAGTTAAGCAAATGCTGCTTTCAGTATCAATTATTTTTACAAATAACTTTAAAAGCACTGAAAATCGGGAATGTATATTGGAAAGTTGCTTAGAAATATGTTTTCTTTTATTAGGCAAAATTTTATTTTAGGGTTGACTTGTCTTTTAAATCAGCAAAAATCTTTCTTCCGGTTAGGGAATTTGATAGTATTTATTCCTTATCTGTTTTAAAACAAGGCTCACTTCCTCTTGCATAAATTGTATTCTGAAAATAATTTGTTGTCTACAGGGAAAGAAAAAAGAAAAAAAAACAGGGAAGCTATTAGTAAATGAGTGTTTGAAGAAATTTTGCAGACATTAAAAAGAAACAATTGACTGTAAAAACTGCTGGTCTGGAATTTCTTAATAACCAAAACTAGTTGTTTCTTACTGTGATGCTTACTTTTCCTTCCAGAGAATCTTGATTGTAAATTTTACATCTGTGCCAAAGCCATATCAAACATATCATCTGCAATTACTTTCTAGGAATATCCTTGTGATGGAGTGAACTTAGTTTTTCTTTGTTAATTAACTTTGCTGGCCAGTAATCTACTGTATGTATATAGCTTGTGCAGTATATTTATGTGTTTAAAGTATGGTAAGCGCAGAAAGTACCATCGAAAGTAGATAAGGCAGACATTCCGAATGAGTCTTTGCCTTCATGTGGACATGCGATTGGCCCGAGGTTATCTAGTCACCAAATCGGCCAGGGCGCCAGATTGGTTTTGGTCAGATAAATACACGCATCCCTGGGCTTGTGCACTTGTCGGCATGTATTAGCTCTAGAATTACCACAGTTATCCAAGTAACAGATGGAGCGATCAAAGGAACCATAACTGATTTAATGAGCCATTCGCAGTTTCACTGTACCGGCCGTGCGTATTTACATGTGCATTTAACATGTGCATGGCTTCATCTTTGAGACAAGCATATTTTACTGGCAGGATTAAACAGGTAATTCTAGAGCTAATACATGCAGACGAGCGCCGACCCCCAGGGATGTATGCATTTATCAGACCAAAACCAATCCAGTCGGCTCGTGCCCGGGCTGTTTTGGTGACTCTAGATAATATTGGGCCAATGGCATGTCCCTGTGATGGCTAAAATACATTTGACTGTCAGTCAACTTTTGATGGTACTTCCTGTGTCTACCATACTTTTAACACATAACTATACAATCTATATACATAGATTATACAGATAGCTATTTACATAGATTACTGGCCAGCAATGTTAATTAACAAAAAAAAAATAAGTTCACTCCATCCTAATGCTACTTACCCACTTAAAGGAAACCTGTTGGGTAAAAATGTTATCCCCAGCCAAAGATGCGGGCTAAAATAAAATACTCCCAGCCAATGCTAGGCTACTGAACTGGAAGGGAGCTCCCGGTGCGAGCAGCCATATCCGGTCACTCGCATGCACTTAACTCTATTACCCGCAACTTTTTACCCAATATTTATATGTGACAAAAAGGGGCATATCAAATGAAATTCAAGCTTTTGAAAAAAAATGCAAGGTCTAGAAAATTCAAATGAATAATATGAGCTTCTGTGGAAGACAATGACAGGTGTATTTTCAACATGCTCAGTAATTTTTTCCCCCAAATTTTTTATAGACATTGAATATAAATGGAACCATGCAAGTTTTGTTGAATTCAATGTTATTTTTCCACGACTTAACATAATTGAGATTCTGATTCAGGGTTTATTTTCCCCAGAAATATGCTCAATTAAGCTTTCTGATTTGACTGTGTTTTAAGCAAAATCATTCTAGAAAATTAGTAATTGCCCTGCCCTTACAAAGCACATTATGAACAAGATTTCATGCATCTGTATGCACTTAAGTAAGGTACTTGTGCCCATACATGCTCATTTCACATATGCCTCATGGTTCTGCCTGCTTCAGTCAAGTACATATAATTGCAAAATCCAAAGTAAAGGGCCTACAGATGCAAGGGAGACTTTCAGGAGGTATTACTTTAAAATAGTAGGGAAGGCCTGGGGTTCTTCCAGTGAGCCCCATGGAGAGATGGCTTCTGACTTCTTCTTTCCTCACACAAGTATGCATGCACAGTAGTGTGAAAAGCTAAACTTTAACGAAGAAGCCAGTAATTTTGTTCTACTGCGCATGCGTCTGCTCTGGGAAAATAGAAGAAAGAAGAAGGAATGAGATCGCTCCATGGTGCTCGCTGGAAGAACCCCAAGACCAGTGCAGTTTTCTCCTGATAGAAGCATCGGCCCATCCCTATGCATCACTTCTTTTTAGTAGTTTTAAATGTCTTAATTAACAAGATATGTGAACCTACAGTATATTTACATGTGAAATCTGGTATTAAAGAAACCTATTACAAAACCAAACTCGGGAAGGTTTCATTCTTTGTTTCCAGAATCCTTCTGCAGGCTTTTATACCTTAGCCCAGGCTTCTGCGTTGGATCTCAATGTAGTAATTGCACTGCTATACAATTCCTAGCAAACCCCTGGTGTTTTTTTTAATATTATTCTGCAGCAAGGCAAGCAGATTTTAACACTGAACAACTACACAGAAATGAATTTGCTTACTGAAAAAAGCAACCCTGACTGCCACCATCTGCCCAGGTTTGTGTAGGGCAGGTGAATCAGAGGGAACATTTAATTTTACAACAAACAGAACAATTATTCCTCATTTATAAAAGTAATGTTCTTGCTATCTCACTATTTGGAATTTGTATCTAAAATAAATGATCATTTAGATAAAATAGTGTATACTCTCTTTATGGTAAAAAATGATAATTCTGGAAACAGAACATAACTATAATAACACTGTGTATATATATATATATATATATATATATATATATATATATATATATATATATATATATATATATATATATATATATTTCTATATTTTTATATATATTTATATATATATATATATATATATATATATATATAATACAATCAATCGCTCTCAAATTACTATCTTTACTCTTTAGGAAATTTGAGGATGGGACAAAACCAGATTGTAAAATACAATTCAGCCAGCACTCACCAGGAACTCCAATCTCTCATTTAGTAATCATGTGCACATCATTCGGTGTCCACTCCAACCGACTCTGAATATCAACACACACTGTAGCAGACAGCACCAACAGGAATATTTGTTTAAACAGCCTTTATTTTGCTTTTCTTAGGCTTTGTGATCAGGACAGTTACAATGTTTCAAGCCAAACAATGGCCCTTTATCAAGCTTGATAAAGCTTGATAAAGTCTATGGGTGTTTTCCACAGTGAAATATTTTGCATAACCCTAGTCATAATGTCTAAGTTTGCTTTGAGCAGTCATTCCACAACCCTACCATGTAATCAAATCCAAAGATCAAACATACACTACCCAGAGACTAACCTGACCTTGTCTAGGTAACACTTCACCCTTCCTGCCTGCTCAGTTAAGGGGTTTGCTCCATTATTAAAAACATGATACCTATAAATATAATAAATACAACCAACTTGATAGATACACCCCATTATAAATATAATAAATACATATTGACATTTAAAAACAACCAAATCCAGATGATTTAATATAAAAGCCTGTCCTGACCAATGCCTGTTTCTGACCATTCTCTCAGATCCTGATTTTATACTGCGCTACAGTTGGCTTGACCCTGATGTTAGACTGCTCAATGCAAACATAGACATTATGACTAGGGATATGCAAAATATTTGAAAAACACCCATTGACTTTAATGAATAGAAAAAAAAATGTTGTGCAGTTTGAAAATTGTCATGAGAAAAAACACCCATTGACAATGTGTTTGACAAATTTTTTGGCATTTGATGAATTTTCTGCAAAATGGGTCAGATTGACTCATCACTATTGATGGGCGAATAAATTTGTCAGGCGCGAATACACTGCAAATTTCTGCGTTTTGCCACCAGCAAATAAATTCACAAAAACTGCAATGATAATTTGGCAATAAAAATGCTGGCATGCAAAAACAAATTTGGGTGCATGTCAGAATAGTCTTGCGCATAAAAATTGCCTTGTGTCAAAATTATTTGGGCACCCAATGACTTTAATGCGTTTCACAAATTTTTTCCCTTTTCATGAATTTCACAGTAAATTTGCGAATAATTCTGACAAATGGACACATTAATCTGGTTTTGTCCCATCCTAAAATTTCCTAAAGTACAGATAGTGTTAATATGTGATGTATTTTAAATGCCATAAATAGGATCCTATTTTCCCCACACATTTGTTAATTTAACACAACATGGCAACTCAATAAACAGTTAGGGGCAGATTTACTAAGGGTCGAATATCGAGGGTTAATTAACCCTCGATATTCGACTAGGAACTAAAATCGTTCGACTTCGAATATCGAAGTCGAACGATTTAGCGCTAATCCTACGATCGAACGATCGAAGGATTATTCGTTCGATCGAACGATTAAATCCTTCGAATCGAATGATTCGAAGGATTTTAATACAACGATCGAAGGAATATCCTTCGATCAAAAAAATGCAGGCAAGCCTATGGGGACCTTCCCCATAGGCTAACATTGACTTCGGTAGCTTTTAGCTGCCGAAGTAGGGGGTCGAAGTTTTTCTTAAAGACACAGTACTTCGATTATCGAATGGTCGAATAGTCGAACGATTTTTAGTTCGAATCGTTCGATTCGAAGTCTAAGTAGTAGTCGAAGGTCGAAGTAGCCCATTCGATGGTCGAAGTAGCCCAAAAAACACTTCGAAATACGAAGTTTTTTTAATTCGAATCCTTCACTCGAGCTTTGTAAATGTGCCCCTTAAACTACCCCATACCCCACTGCCTGCCAACTCAGTGACTGGCTAACTCATCCACTTCAGTGTGGGACCAAAATATCAATATGCTCATATGCTCAAATATTTGTTTGACTTTAAACACCTAACGGTCTATCTGGGCTTCAGGCATAAAAAAGTTTTTAACCCTTTGGGTTAAACTGCTTTGACAAACCTTAGCACTTTCCTTACTGCCAGCCATTGAGGACAAGGGCAGGGCCCGATATAGCCTGTGATGTGTTGAGAATCACTTTGGTTAAATCCATATTGGCTGCAGATTTGGTTTTAGATTGGAGCTTTCAGGAGGTGCTTCCACCATATTGGATTTCTAATAATGGCCGTGGTGAGTGACCAGAACTGGATTTCCCCTCAGAGACATCCCAAGGCCCAAGGCCCACCACCGCATGCACATGCACCATAGAGCTGGGGAACTATTCATTCTCAATACACATTAAGATGCAGCTGGGCGGCATGCCACCCCTAAAATTTTGCCGCCCTAGGCTCGGGCCTTTGTGGCCTTGCCACAAATATGGGCATGTGAGTGAGGAGTGACTGAGGAAGTAGAAAACTGAAGGGTGTGTTAGGGATTATGTGTGTTGTAATTTTCCTGGGTTGCTGTGGGGATGGGTGGAAACACAAGGGGTTAAAGGAGAAAGGAAGTGAAGGGGGGTTCTCTTTTACATTGAAGAGCTGCTGTCTGCCCTCCCCAGAGCAAGGGCTTAGTGGTGTAGGGGGTAAGTATTAGCTTAGTGGGAGGGGGAAGCCTGTGATAGTATTATCAAGTGTAGGGCATAACAGGGGTTAGGTGATGGAAAGTGATTTAAGGGGACTGGTGGAAGGAGCATGAGTTATGGAGGAAAGCAGCTCCTAGGAGGGACAACAGGCAGACCCCTCATTCTCAGGTACAGTTGTTTGCAGTCTTTAGCAGCTATCAGATGTTATATACAGTAAATGTAATTGTTTACATTGCCCTAAAATTAAATGATGTTGAGATATATTGGTTGTTATTTATGTAAATGTGTTAAAATCAAGCAGCACCCTTTTCAGCCAAAATATCTTGTGCAGTTTGGTTTGTTATCTTAAGAAAGGGTGGAGGAAGCTTTGTGTTGTTGGGAGAAACTCATCAGATTGGCACTTTCAGAAAAAAAAAACTACTTTATGCCACTGTGAAATCCAGGATCCTTATTCTTAGAAAAGCTTGTGGGTGCACGTGTTTTATTGGTTCCATGTTGGACAGATTGTACAATAAACCTTAGAGTGAGTTGGAGCTTTGGTCAGTCACATTCTACTCCCTCACCATGCAGCCATGCCTCCCACAACAAACATGCACTTCTACTTATATTTATCAGGCCTGTTCTGTTTCAGGTTCACTAGGATGTAATAATAATAGCTCAACAACATTGCTTTCTTTAACTTTAACATCAGCCTGTTCTTAACGTTGAGCTCTTGGCAAAGAGCCACAGCCGAAGAACTTGCAATATTAATCTGCAAAATATTTTCTATTCTTAGCTGAAATCAGCTAAGCACCAAAATTAAACACTGTAGATATTAAATGAGTTTCAAATATGCCTTTAGATAAACACTTTCGTTAATCATAGAATATGAAATATAAATTCATCTTTTTAACACATCTTTACAAATAAACATATCAGAAAATTGAATTAAGCACAGCATATGTACAAGATAAACGGTGACTATGGGAGTAATTTAATAATTGCATGATAACTTTTCTGCTTGCGTTTTATCAGGCAAAAAAATAATTGAAATGCATAAACGAGGGACAAGTTATCAAATTCATTATACAATACTTTCAGTTAACATAGAAAATAACCTTTGTGTCTTTATTGCCCAAAGCAATTAGAATGAATGACAGAATGTGTTCCTTTCATCCATCAATAGAACATTTCTGTAAGCTGAAAGAAGGGACATATAGAAAAGAAATAGTTTCTCTGCATGGAAAGAAATTGTCATCAAATGAATCAGAACCGTTGTTTGTATACTTTATTCAGGAAAAAGAAGCCTCTTGGGAACTTATTAAGAATGGAACAGAACCTTCAATATTTAAATAGTAGATTACAGAAATTACAGCAATAAACACCCCTCCCCAATTAATATAATTGAATATATAGAAAAGCCTTATTAGTGTTTGCGTTCATGCTGGAAATGATTTCTCCAGAGTCAAACAAGGGTTAGGGTGCAACATTTAATTGTACACATTGCAAAACTTTCTTTGACATTAGCTATTGTCAAGTGAATCCTAGGGATTTTACAAACAGTAATTTGAGAGCAATCCCATTATGGTTTTAGAGGGAAATAGACTGTGGGCAATTTTGAGAGATTATTACACTCACTACTTGTCCAGTAGCCACCGTCTATCCATATGTGGTCCCATACACACCTAAATATAGGCAACACAGTTATTACTAACATCTCATCTTTTGTCCCAGTTATGCTATAATGTCTTCTATAATCTTCTTGTTTATAACATATAGAGATAACTACACATTTTGGCTTCCCAATATTATAATCCTGAGAATAAAGGACATATTGCCCGTTAAACTTTTAAGGGGTTATGCAATTAATGGCACTTTGCAAGTTTGTCCAGGAGCAGCAACCCATAGCAACCAGATGGCAGGCAGAATTAATTGGCCACTTTAAAAGCAACCATATTACTGCTAATGGGCAAATTTTGTGCCTTTTATTACATATGGGATTAGTACCAGAAAAACTGTGTAGGGACCCGAAGGGTTAATTCCCTACAGAGAGCCACGTGGCTGAGCTATGGGGTTTTCCAGGGGCTGGGACCAGAGCAATGTGGGTGCAGCATGGCAGATATCGGAGGATATCACAAGGTGTTGCTGCTGCACCACTTTACTATGAAAGGGAGAGCCATGTGCTCAGACAGCCATTACAGATTTCTGCTGTCTTACTGCTGGATGTTACTTTTTGGAGGAGAGAGTGAATTCAGCAGCCAAGACGTAGCGGCAGGAGGCCTCTGAGGCTGGGGTAGGAGACCCCATGCCTGGGAGCTCGATCAGGAGGGTCTGAAGCTCCTGAGTTCCAAAACTGGATGTGGAAATGCTCGTGCTATAGACGGTGCTGGGAGTTACAATTCAGCTATGGATTCATCAAAGCTGCATTTCTTGGATAAAGAATCTCATCATTGTGGATGCCTGTTTCTGCTCTATGTGAGCCTGCCAGCTCTGTGTGTGAACCCTCGGGTGAGTCTGCCTGGGGAGAGTAGAGGAAAGGGAAAGGATCCAGCGGGGTTTCTATTGTGTCACCGGCTGTTTGTGTGCCTGCCACATGGGAGCCAGTACCTTGTCCATTGGGAAAGGTACTTGGGAAAGTAGCGCTTCCTGGACAATTTATGCTCTTGTTGGGAAAAGGGACAGAGACTCTTTGCACCAAAGGAGTAGTGCAGGACTTTGCCTGGTAGGGAAATACCAGGATAGGACTGGCACAGGGTCACCAGGGTAGTAGGTCATGCTTTTAAATGCATATGTGTACTTTTACAGTTTATTTCCCCTTTAATCTTCACTTTCTTGTATAAAGTTGATATCAAGTGTGTATATTGTATGTTTTCCTAATGGGGCCACCCGCAGGTGTATTCCCGGATCCCATTAGGTGGAGGCACTGCCAGAAGAGAGTTTTCCCAGTACCCTTTCACCTAGCAAAGGGGACTCGGGACCTGTAATTGGTAAGAAATGGTATGATGTATAACCTTTAGCACAAGGGGGTGACCAAAAAAGGGTTACAACTGCATTAAATGCTTTCAGATTAAATTTCAGAATCAAAAAGCATGGAGCCAGACCTACACAGATACAACAGCCACCTATCTGGTCATCAAAGGCCTATCCAGTAAAACACCAGCCAAAGCCTGGTCTGCTATTGAAATTTACCAGCAATGTACTTGCCAAAATTTTTAGTCCACCATTTTTAGTCCACTCTCCTTCCACATCAACCAAAGGGATCAAAGCAGTTCCACTGTTTATATAAGGACATATACAGTACATAAATATATGTTTTATTCATATTAATGTGGGATGCAAAGCACCCAGATATTATCTGTTGATGGTTGATTTATTATTAGTTGTTAGTTTTAGTGTAGTAGTAGAAACTATTATCAGTCAACCAGAAGTAATGTAAATTTCTACAAAATTGACAATATAGAAGTTTTTTTTTTCGAAAAAGCAGTTGTAGCATAGTGAAGAGGAGGTTCTCTTACAATATCGGGACAGATTCATTAACAGTCACCAGAGACCACTTTGCACCCATCAACACACTTCGACAGGCGAAAATTCGCTCAGACAACGCTAATTCACTAAAATGCAGAGTTTCATCATGGGCGCCGAACGCTGGGGACTTTTCACTAGCATTACTTCGCCAATGCAAGCAATTCAAATGCGCTACTGTTCATTTCTGCCTAGTGCAAATTTGCTAGAGGTCTTGGGCTCAGGTTAATTTGCATACGGCAGGAAATTTAAAGTTGAATGGACATCTTTATGTTATATGTTGCAGCAAATACATTACATTTCCACTGTTAATTACACATGTCCAGGGAACCGTATTAAAGACAATAGCGTTGTTATAATGCCCTACACATGAGCCTACTGTATAGTTAATGTTTCATATGTTAAAAAATGTACGGGGGAAACCGGTTACCCCCCAAAAAAATGTAAGGACTTTTGCAGGGTATCACTCTGAAAAAAGGAAAAGCAGCTAACAGACAAATAAACACCCTACATTTTATATAACCCTGGACTACCCTTTACATGGTTTCCTGTCTAAAACTACTGCAGATCAATAGGGATGGGCGAATTTGACCGGTTTCGTTTCGCCAAAAATTCGCCGCCGGTGAAATGATGCCGACGCCCATTAAAGTCTATGACGCGCGTCTTTTTTTTTTGTAGCACAATGCCATACAAGTATATGGGCGTAATTTCCGCGGCGAAACAAGGCAAAAAAAATTCACCGATCCCTAGATCAACCAAAATCACACAGCTTTTTCCAATGCAGAAAACTTTTTATATTTCCAGTTATACTGTTTGTTTATATTAGGCACAGTTAATGTCTTTTCCAAATGTAACTTGTTTCTGAGAAAGAAGAAATATAATTTCTCTCTATTTTGGAATTAAATAGGACTGTCAGTTCTTTATTTTAATATGCAAAACAAGTTGCTAGCACCCTTTAGAATGATAAAAATATGGTTAAGCTTTGGCAAGTATCTTTCATAAATTATCCAGAAGGTTTATTTTTGTGAACACTGGTCTGCAAAGTTCCATTTTCTGTTAATAATTTTATAGTAAAGACATTATTATTTTTAAATCCAAGGCAACAGATTCTACAAAAATGATTTCTTTTTTTCCCCTATAATAATAAAATGTTGGCTTGTACTTGATGGTAACTACGCTGCATGAATCCATATTGGAAGCAAAACAATCCTTTTAGGTGTATTTAAGTTTCAAATTATTTAGATTTAAGGTATGGTGATCCAAATTAGGTAATAGCCCCTTATCCAAGAAGCCCCATGTCCCATTCTGGATAATTACTATAGATAACTTTTTATGCAGCTATTTCTAGCAGTCATGATTTTATTTTTATTTAATCAACAAATTCACCCATCAGTAAAAACTACTAAAAATACCTTATAGCTTTTTTTTTAGCTTTGTAAAGAGCCATTTAGCTAGACTGACCAGCTTTAGGGTGAAGTACAATCACCTTTTTGGACTTTCTTCATTTTTGTTATTTTTGGAGATATTAAACACATATTTCTAGCACTAAATACTTAAACAATATTATTATTATTATAATATTTGATTGCAGTTTAATAGCATCAAAGTTAAAATTATAGCTATCTTTCTAGCTCTCATAACAGCAAGATCAATATCAAGGTAATATTGTCACTGGAGAATTCCTTTTATATGTGTAATTAAGTTGGCCAACTATTCTGGAAAGCTGAGAATTGCAATGGCAACATTTTAATAATGTCTTTTTTCCCTTGGAATATGCAATTGTCAATGTGAGAATCCTTTTATAAAGGGGAAAAAAAACTTCCATAACAGTGTTGGCCAACCAGTGATTATTCAGATGTTTATAGGCAACAACTCCTTGAATACTCCAACATACTGTGCTGTCATGGGTAAAATATGCTAAGAGCTATAGTCTAGAAACATCATTGAAGGATTCTTAAACAAGTACTCTTTTCCTTACTAAAACTTTTCCCCTCACTTTAGGGTCTATGATCACCTAAATGCATGAAAATCTTCCAGTACACAGTACTGGCGAGCCAAGAATTGCATAGTAATCTTGTTGATAAATTAGATAGAAATCCTAGTACAGGAAGATGGCTCATTTAGTATTGGTAATCAGGGTTTACTAACTCTTTGTATAACTCAATTTCCAAAACTGTTGTGACACTGTGTAAAATTGAAATAAAAAAACCCTATTTTTAATTGCAAATAGTATAAAGGCAACATATAATATGTAGAATCTGAGAAATGTTATTGTTTTCTGCAAAATATATGCTCATTTAGAATTTGAAGCCAATAATCTGTGATTTGCAAATCTGTCCCATTTTGCTTCACAGTAAAACTGAAACAGCAAAAAAGTTTGAAGTGCTTTGAGGTCAATGGGCATTTTTGGCGCATTTTTTCATGCAAAATGCACTGAAGTCCATGGCTGTTATTTAGTGACTTTTGCTGTTGTTTTTTTCTCAGCAGAAATGTTTATGTCCATGTCCTTGTGTCCTTGGCACAAATTGTTGCCTGGTGAAAAGTTTTGCTCATTACTAGCCAGCAAAATGTTATGGAAAAGTTGGGACAGGGGCAGCAAAAGATGAAAAAGTTCTATAAAGCTAAAAAATATGGTGGATCATCTCACCAATTGGCAACAGTTTAGTAACACAAATGGCATAAAAAAGAGCATCACAGAGAGGCTGGATCTCTCAGAATAAAGATGGGAAGGGATATCCCACTCTGAGAAACACAATGCGAGGAGGGGGGGATATTGCAAAAATTCATCATTTATAGTACATATTATGATTACAAGCAGTGATGGGCGAATCTGTGCCATTTTGCTTCACAGAAAAATTCAAAAATTTACCGCGAGACTATTTGGTCCAAATATATTAAAGTCAAAGGCCATCCGAATCATTTTTATGCGCGACAATTTTTACGATTTTGACATGTGACAATTTTTTTTTCGTGTGGATTTTTTGCTTTTGAATTGTCGCCACAGTTTCACTAATTATTCGCTCGCAGTGAAATGTAGAAATTTATTGTGAACTCTTGTCTGTTGAATTTATTCACCCATCACTAATTACACGATTCAGAGAAATGCAGCAATCTCTGTGCACAAAGGACATGGCTGAAAGCCAGTATTGCCTGAGGTGGCAGTGTATTAAAAATATACATAGTTCTGTAGTGGAAATCACTGTATGGGCTCAGAAATTCCCAAATCCATTGTCTGTAAACATAATCCATTGCTACTAGATCCAAACTCTACCATGCAAAAAAGAAAGCATTTTTAAACATGATCCAAAAAGACCACCAACTTCCTGGACTGCGGTGAAGTGTAAAACTGCCCTGTGGTCTGAGCAATCAAATCTTGTTGGAAATCATGGTGTAAGGATCACTTACCCTGGTGGTCTAGTGGCCGTCGGGGACGCCCGTCGCGTCTCCAGCAGGGACACCCGCCACGTGGTTCCTTGTGTCCTTGTGCCTGTACCGACCCGGCCTGTCTGACCTTGCTTGAACTCTGCCCAAACCGACCGCGGCCTGCCTGACTACGCTTTTGTCTATTCCTTGAACTGTATCTTCCATACAAAACCTTGATAATGACCATGCCCCTTTGCCAGTCCAGAACTCTTGATTGGCTCCTCTCTTATTAAGACCTGGCGGCATCCGATTAGCGGAGGGCTTCTTCTGAAGTGAAAGGCGGCTGCTACAGGTGGAAGCAGAGTTGAGACCAGGGAGCCTAGCACCTGTTCTGGATTTAGGGAGCTGATCGTGACACATGGATGCTGCATCATACTGGCTAAAGGTGGGAAAGACCATTTGGCTGGTTATCAAAGCACAGTTCAAAAGCTGACATTTGTGATGGTATATGGGGGCATTAGTGCACATGACATGTATAACATACACATTTGGAAAGGCATTATTAATGCAGAACAATACATACAGGTTTTGTAACAACATATTCTGCCATACAGATAACTCTTTTTCAGGGAAGACCTTGCTTATTTCATCAAGACAATGCCAGACAAGACAATTCTGCATGTATTACAAAAACATGGCTCTGTAGTCCAGGTGCTACATTGGCCTCCTTGTAGTCCAGACCTGTCATGCACTGAAAACATATGGCTGATTATGAAATTAAAAATATGACAAAGGACACCTTGAATTGTTGAGTAGTTGAAATCCTATATCAGACAATGATGGGATAACATTTCACTTTCAGTACAACAGCAATTGGTCTCAGTTGCCAAGTGTTATTAAAAGAAGAGGTGATGCAACACAGCAGGAAACATTCACCTCACTTTTTTTGAAACACGTTTTTAAAACATCAAATTCTAAATGAGCGTGTATATTTCAGAAAACAATAACAGTTTCAACATTTGATATGTTGTTTAAATAATATTTGCAATTAAATATAGGGTTTAAATTATTGGCAAATCATCCGACTTGTATGACCCCTTTAATGCAATGTTGTGTCTCCAATTTCAGGACTCATAGCATTTTCTATATTGTGCTTATTTTTTGCAGCAGACATCTAATCTGTATGTACCCTTCTGATATTTGATTACAGTGTAATATTGAGAACCAAAATTCTGATTTAAATCTAATTAAAAGTGGGCCATATGGTATATTGCTTGTAGGAGTCATTTTTTTAGTTAGGGTTAACATGATGCAAAATAAATTGTTTTGTGTGAATAACTTTTACCTTTAATATAACATTTAGAAATTATTTATTGACCTTATACAGACAGGGCTACAATCAGTAGTCATGGGGCCCATACTACTAAATGAGCTGGAGCCTTAACCCAATTATTAGCACATTGTTCACTTGGGCCCTTGGGTGGTGGCCCCGCCAACAAGTGAAAATGGAGCTCCGATTGAAAGAAAGCATCTTGCAGGCATGGTCATGAATTGATCCAACCAACACACACTTTTTGTCAAAACTCCAACCCATGAACTACACACTCTTACCTTGTCTCTAAGCCCAACCCCTTTTTACAAAATGCAAATATCACCCTTTAATCTCTGAGATCCCCTCTGCCACTGGCCCCCTGACTTTAGTACCTGAATCCTCCTGATTGTGGCATTGAATGAAGGAGTGGAAAACCAATCGGTATTTTTGTGCCACGAAACAAGCTTTAAATATGTGCTATGTGCAACAAATGTGTCAAATTGCAAAATGCATATTTATGGAAACATTTATGCAGATTGTTGTGAAGCTTTTATAACTTTTATTATATTTCAACATTGTGTTGATGTAGAACATCCATGCCAAGATTGTGGCAATGTTGGTAAAAAAATTTCCAAAATCTGGGGGCTGCAACAGGCTGAAAAGCAGTGTGTTTACAACATATGAGTACAAAGTAATTCATCTAGTCTCTGCCATATATTTCACCCACAGCCAGATAATTTTATACCATGTGTATCAACTTTCCCCACCCTATACATTGTAAGCCTGTGGGCAGGACCCAGGGGTGATCCTGGCCCCTCCACTGCCTGAGGCAGCTTGTTGTTGCTGCCACCCTTCCCTGTGCACTTACCTTTTTGCACCAGAGGGGGTTGAAGAGGGGGATCGAAAAGACAGAGAGCATAATTGTGTTCTCTGTACTAGAAGGGCCAAATTTCCAGTTTGAAAACCCAGTAATTCTGCTGTTAAAGTTACTAGGAGCTTGAAAGGTGACATCTACTCCACTTATTATTTGGACAGATTTTAGAGCTGTGACAACTATAAAAATCCTTCAAGGAGGTTTTGCTTGCTCCCTGTTCTCTATGAATGTGGGGACAAAATGAATTTTTTTATTTTTGGTCCCTCTAAAGATAACCTACTGCGGTGTTCAGCAAAGAACTATTACAGTGTAGGATCTTGCAATGGTGATTATTATTTTTAGTGATACATGGCAGATCCAGACTGATCCATGGATTGTTATCTCCATCCTTTTTCTTATGTCTAAGCTATTTCTTTCTATACATTTTTCCTGCTTCTTTGTTTTTACAATTTCTAATCTGTGTAGTTTTCCAAATGTTTCAGAATTTTTGTTTTAAACTTTTATTCAGTTCTATTAAAAGAAGAAAAAACTATAAATAGATAGATAAAAATAACAGATATTAGTAATTTTGTTGAAAATACTTTTTAAAATCAAAAAGTAAAGATATCTTTTTGCTTCATTGACATGTTATATTCTTCCAAAAAGCTCAAAAAACCAAAAACCATAATCAATATTGCATTGCAAGAGGTCTATAAATGACCTCTATCCTCTTTAATTTTGAAAACAAGTAACAATATATTGTATAAATAATTAATTTGATCTGTGGTGTCACTGTAATGCTTTGCTTTATATAGTTTAGAGGGGTATTTGATGAGCATACATCATATGTATGGTGCACTATTACGCTACTGTGTTTATGAGATTGTTGTGCCTGCAAGGCTGCAAGATTCTATAAAATGTGATGTAAACTGTGTTAGTACAATAGTTAAATTTTTCTTGTTTGCACCATTCGCATTTATGTTTTTCAAACCAAGGTACTGTATGTATGTATATTATTTGTATTGCGCTCCTTGAGGACAAAGCACTGTACAGCAGAACAATACAGGGGGTCATTGCAATAGTAAGTACAAACATAAAATGCACATAAATATAATGTTCAGTTACGATACAGATTAAGTGCTGAGGAGCCCATATACTAAGGGTCAAAGTGAATTTTCGAATTTAAAAACTTTGAAATTCGAAGTAATTTTTGGGTACTTTAACCATCGAATAGGCCAAAATTTAATTGAAAAAAGTTCACATATTCGACCATTCGAAAATCAAAGTACTGTCTCTTTAACAAAATTCAAATTCAACACTTCGCCACCTTAAACCTGCTGAATTGCTGTTTAGCCTAAGGGGGACCTCCTATAACCTTTCTGAGTGTTTGGCTAAGTTTTGAGAAGTCAAAGTATTTTTTTGTAAAATCGTTCGAATTCGATTCAAATGATTTAATGGATCAAACAATTTTTACTTCGACTGTCTTCAACTATCGAAGTATCAGATTTGATGGTCGAATTTCAAAGTTTTTTAACTTCGAAATTCGACCCTTACTAAATGTTTCCCTTAGTGTCAAAGAAACAAAAGAGTGGTGAAACTGCCATATAAGTGCCAGTTCCCAGTCCAGGTATTCTCCAAGTGCTCCAATAAGTAGTCTTTGAGTTTAGTTCTTAAGATATTGAGGGAGGATTCTTTCTGGAGAAATTCAAGAATGGCTTTCAAAATATAAGAAGCAGCAAGACAGGAGAGTTTGATGTGGGAAACAGTAGTAGTAGTGGGGGGTGCAACCAAACAGTTGCTCTGAGAGGAGTGTAGGATTTGGCCAGCAGCATATGGAGAGACAAGTTGACAGGGTTAATGAGCATGCCTTCAATAGAGATTGGAGTGCCATCAATAGTGCTAGGAAGCAGTTCGAGATTTGAGCCTCAGCTGTTAATGAAGGGGTGGATACATATATTTGGGTATCATCTACATACAAATGATAATTAAACATTTTAAAATGGATATTAGGAAACCAAATTATAAAATTTCATTGCAAACTATAAACCCAAAGACCTGTCCTATCCTTTTATTAGAACTATATCTTAGAGCCCATTGTGGCTTTCTTTTTTTTTTCTTACCTCTGATTTTGAGAAACTGTGTTCCAATTACACTACTGTGTCTCCCATTCCAGGTACCTTCAATATCTATGCATATATATCAAAATACTTTTTTTACATTGGCATCTTTAGGGGGCAGATTTATCAAGGGTCGAATTTCGAAGTGCAAAAAACTTCGAAATTCGACCATCAAATAGGTTAGTTTGACATTCGAAGTCGAAGGATTTTTAACATTGTACGAACGTACTTCAAATCGAACGATTTCCCTTCGACTTCTAAAAACTTAGCCAAATGTTGGCTATATGTTCTAGGAGGTCCCAATAGGCTAACATAGCAATTTGGCAGGTTTAAGGTAGCGAAGTGTCGAAGTCAAAGTTTTTCAAAGAGACAGTACTTCGATTATCGAATGGTTGAATAGTCAAAGCATTTTCACTTTGAATCAAAGTCGAATTCGAATTTGGTCTATTCGATGGTCGAAGTACCCAAAAATTACTTCGAAATTCGAAGTTTTTCAATTCGAATATTCACTTCGAATTCACTTCGACCCTAGTAAATGTGCCCCTAAGTGTGAATATTGAGTTGTATAAGGCTAATTTTATATTTTTTACTCAAATAATGTTTTATTTTAACGTTTATGATCTATTAGTTATAAATAAATAACAGATTCATATTTAGCTGATTTAATGGTGGAATACGTGGGCTGATGCTAGTACGCTTCTATGTATTTACAGCGTAATCAAAGCACAGGCCACAGGTCATGATAGATGAAAAAGCCAGAGTCAATTAAAAGACATAGTAACAAGCACAGTTCAAATATCAAATTTACCAGAGTGAACCACAGATTATAGATAAGCAAAATGATTCAGAAAGGTTTCAGATTCAATTCATAGCAGTTGTTCATAAATGGTATAGCAAATTGTCAATGCTCAGCCATTATTGGAGTCGGATGACCAGGAATACTTCTTCACTAGTAGAAAAAACATTTTGGCATATTTTTATGATATAATAAAATAAAATTGAGCAGTCACGTTATATCCAAAAATGCATTTCATTAAAATGACAAAACAAATGATGAATTTGTGTTTCAAACTCAGGAATAATTAATCAGTAAGAAAATAATGCCGGCTAAAACTGCATTATATAGAGATGCTCAAAACTATAATGAACAGCAGTCTTTTTTTTAATTCTACACAATTTTATCAACAAACAAGATTTCAAATTATAATTCATCCTATTATTATGGAAATGTATTGGCTTTTTTAGTTTCTGCTTATTTTATCTTTACAATGCCTAGGCAATCTCCTGTTTTACATATATGATAACAGATAACATGTTTTGTGTGCATTGTCATTTACCTTGGTGTAAAACAATTGAAATAAAAAAATAACACAGAACTAAACCAGCATTTGAGTCATTCTGCAGAGCCCAGGGTGGACTTCCAAACAAATTAGCAAAATACACATGGAGAAAATCAGTTAAATTCTAATCCCAAAATGTTCATGGATCAGCCAGAGTTTTGTAATATGCTGTAGAGCAAGCTGGAGGCTTAATGTTAGTGACAATAAGGGTATGTTTGAACTCTGGCATGCGTGAAATTGCAGAAGCAGTTGTGCAATTTTGAAGAGCTATAATGAGACTTAAGTTAACCCACTGTTTGTCTGACCTTAACATAGGAGGTATCTGGAACTGTCTAGGTCATTGCCAAAATAGCTTAATGGCTAAAGACATGCAATAAGGATAGGTAGGATTTTATCATGGTCGGAAATCCTGAATCTGGGATTAACAAGTTTGCTTGTGGATGCAAATAGCAGTCGTGGATGCAGAGGGAAATCATGCTATAGCTATTTGCAAAGCTGACACAGAAGGGCCTCCTGTGGTTTAACCATGAAATGCATCTGTTGATAACCTCAAGCTCCAAAGTTCCACTGACACTACCTTCATCGCAAAGATGCCAGAGTCTAGAGCGTATTATAACAAAAAAGTTGAGCTGCACTCTGGACAACATTCTTTATTGGTATCAATAAAAGCAGTTAGCACTGGGACATCAAGCCTAATTTAATTTATCATAGGCATTGTGCAGATAAGAAATATTGCATGCAAGTTAGGGAGCAGATAGAGGGATGCTTACACACCTCCCACCCCTCACCATTACATTGCTTTATTCTTCAGGTATGCAGCAGGTCATTTAGAAAGAGTAGAATGCAGTGTGCAAAGTAGAAAAAATGCATGAAAATCCGAGTGTGGGTCCATCTTGCAACTTTATACTCATTATTGACCGAGCACCTGTAATTAAACTCATATATATATATGAAACCTTGTGTAAAACACACAAATATACAATAAACATACGAAAATAAAAACAAGGTCACTATGCATATTTAATCGCAGAGCCCAGCACAATTTATTCAGTTATTATAGACCCACACAGAATGCATAACTCTCATATTCAAATAAGTCACTCCAGATATATGTGTCAAAGTATTGACAAAATCACCTTATGGCTTGTTCTACAAAGTATCATTAAGCACAATTTCTGACAATTGTGAAGCACCGTAATTCCAATGAGTTTTGCCATTGTTAAGTGTAATGTATTCATGAACTTCAACAGCACGCAAATGTTCACCTATTAATTCCTATCCCGTCAAAAAAAAATCAGCAACAATCATCACTAATTGCAGACTATTAGCATACCAACATTTTATATTCACATATGCCAATCTTCTATATCCATCTGTCACTCAGAATTTTGCCATCTCATGCATCATCTCATTCAAGAGGCTACTGTTGCCAACTATATATCAAATCTATTCAGCAGACTACAGAAAGTATCTGCACTTAACTGCTAACAAATTCACTTGTGAAACATGCCCATCTATGATAAAAGTTTACTTAACATAACTTCTTTCAATATAATGAGCACTTCTGGTTTTAGAACTTGAAAATGGTCTTTGCGTGAATTGAAATGTGGATCAAATAAAACTAATAGTGTCTTTTGATCGGTGCACTTGATATCAGTCAAAAATAAATACAGGCCTGCCCTGGATATTCTAGTGTAGTAGAAGGTCATATAGTTGTTATTGACCTCAGCAACAGTCCTACAGAGGCGCTAACAGTAAATTGAGAAGAGCATTAAAGCTTTTCCAATCAGCATACAATGACTAAATTATGCACACAAAGCCTTTGTGCTTTTTAACACTTGAAGGCCCATTTACTTAGCTCGAGTGAAGGAATAGAATAAAAAAAACTTCGAATTTAGAATGTTTTTTTTGGCTACTTCGACCATCGAATGGGCTACTTCGACTACGACTTCGAATCAAACGATTCGAACTAAAATTCGTTCGACTATTCGACCATTCAATAGTCAAAGTACTGTCTGTTTAAAAAAAAACTTTGACCCCCTAGTTCGCCACCTAAAACCTACCGAAGTCCATGTTAGCCTGTGGGGAAGGTCCCCATAGGCTTTGCTTTTTTTTGGTCATTAGATCGATGGATTAAAATCCTTCGAATCAAACGATTCGAAGGATTTAATCGTTCAATCAAACGATTTTTCGTTCGATCGTTCAATCAAACTATTTGCGGCGGTAAATCCTTTGACTTCGATATTCGAAGTCGAAGGATTTACATTCGGCAGTCAAATATCGAGGGATAAGTAAATCTGCCCCTTAAACTATAGGCATTTACCTCTTAATTTTATTCATCAGACCCTTGACAGGTCAAGAATGGGACTGTTCACCTTTGAAATAAATTTTAGTATGACATAGAGAGTGATATTCTGAGACAATTTGCAATTGGTTATATGGTTATTATTTGAGGTTTTTGAGTTATCTTTTTAGTCAGAAGCTCTCCAGTTTGCAATTTCAGCAATGTGGTTGCTAGGGTTCAAATTACCCTATCAACCATGCACTGATTTAAATAAGAGATTGGAATATGAATAGGAGTGGGCGTGAATAGAAAGACGAGTAATGAAAATTAGGAATAACAAGATTTACAGAGCTTTGCTTTTTAGAAGGGGTCAGCGAAGCTACAAAGAGTCAGAAGAAAAAGGCAAATAATTATAAAACTATAAAAAAATAAATACCATCAGCCATTCTATAACATTCTAAAAGTTACCTTAAAGGCGAACCAACCCATTAAAGAACAGAAATATTTTAAAAGGGTCTCTGTCATGATATTTACTGTATGTTGTGTTTTTATTTCTAACTTACACGGTATGCACTGCAAATAATTCATATCAAATTATATTCCTGAACCAACATGTATATGTTTTTTAGTTGTAATATTGGTGTGTAGGCAGTAATCTCAGGTCATTTTGACTGGCCACGATCTTTCAAAAACAGCCAGCACTTCACAATGGAACTACTTTCAGATACACTATTGTTTATCCAACTCAATGTCGCAGTGGGACTTTTACTATTGAGAGCTATTCTCATATGTACTAAGGAGCTGTTATCTGGTTACCTTCCCATTGTTCTGATGATGGGCTGCTGTGGGGAAAAGGGAGGGGGTGACAATACTCCAACTTGAAGTGAAGTGTGACTAAAGTTTATTAGAGCACCTGAGAAACTGACATGTCTATCCCCATGTCAGATTTAAAAATTAAATATAAAAAAGGTTTTTGCTTTTTTGAACAATGTATTTCAATGCAGGCTTCTGCTGGGGCAACACTATGAACTGATGCATTTTTTATAAAAAAATAAAAGAAGTACATGTTTTCCATTGATAGAATTTCTGTAAAATAAAAATGACAGAATAAAAAGAAAGGATTTAACCCTTAATTGAAAAAGTGTTTTGTAAAATGTATTCTTTTTTAAAGGTGAGCTAAATCTTTATTTCTTATAAAAAAACATCATCTAACTATCTGTCTAGCCATCTCATCTACCTGTAAGTTCTATCTATGTCAGTTTCTCTGTTCTTGTTTATACAAGTTTTATTATGTTTAATTGTATGGTGAGGTTGAAGAAGTTTCCGACGTTTAACAGACCATCATATATATATAACTCATTATACAATGTCTTTTTTTAAAGGCTAAAGCATTTCACGGCTGTTCCTTTATGACTCATTGTACAGTCATCAAAAGGAATACATTTCTTGGTTTCAATTTTGCACCTTAGATGGGAAGGCTTGTTTCAAGTTTGAATCTCTATAGCTATCTGTGGAAACTCTCTTATCCTAATTTATCGACACAATAAAAATGCACTGAATGAAACAAAGTGTAACATGGCTATTCTGGATCTAAGTGCTAAGGATATCAAATAAATGTCTTTTTCTGCTGCACTTCAAAACCATGACATGGTTTAATCATTAAAGAGCTCCGGAAGCTCTAGATATTATGCTGGAAATGGTATGGATCTTGCTGGGAATTCAATATGTAACATTTTACAAATTGTATTGTATTTATTTATATAGCAGTGCAGATGTACGCAGTCAGATTTCTTCTTCGTTTCCTTGCACAATCCGAAAAGAACTTGCTAAACTAAGAATGAGTTCATTATTTGAAATTCTAGCAGGGAATTCTGTGGGTTATTCGTCAAGGTTGCACCACCTTCTTGGCAGATTTTTCAGAATGCTAGAACCCAAAACTAGCAAAATAAAGTGTAATGACTGTGTAAAAGTTTGTACGAAACCATAAAAAAAGAACACAATGCAAATAGAGCATCTATGATTCTTCTCATTGGAGGATACACCTGTGTCTACTTGGCTGCTTGCCCTGGATGACTTGAAAAAATGCATACACTGTTGCCTTAAGAATTCACATCTACTGTTGCTACACACTGGGGAATGTTGGAGGTCATAGCCCAAAAACATTTGGAGAAGCAGTACTGTTATTAAAGGTATATATATCTTTGAAAGCAATACTACGCATTAATACGTTTCCCCTAGTTTTTAATGGGGTCAGAGACTCAACTTGGTAAAAATATCTTTTTTCAAATACGGTCCCTCTGGGGGGGGATGATATAACCTCAGTGTTGTATTCTCTATCAATGATTCTTCCCCAGTATGACAAATGCCATGGGGTATCTTGCTTCTTCAAACTTTTGCTGCTTCTGTGCTCACCCACTTGTGTCCCTGTCTGGGGACTTGATCACCGCAAGGGTGCTAACCCCAACTACTCTCCTTGTTTTGGAGCCAAATAGCTGCTCACTAGATACACTACTACATAACATTCACTCCTAAAGCAACTGTTACAAAACTTCTGTCACTACGTAGAACTGTCCTTAACTTGGGCCTGACACCTGCTCAGACCCAGTTCCGTAACAACCTGCCTACCAGGTGGGATCCAGGAAAAGAGACTTGAGCTGCTACTGGTGAAAACACTGAATCAGATCGCATTAATGATAAGCCTAGGTAAGGTAAAAAGCTACCTAGGGTGAACCACTTTAGGTGTCCAAACTAAAGGGGCCACCAAAACAGCACTATATCTATCCTTTTAAAATTTTAATATGCTGTATTTATTGGCAAGTTTAGCAAAGCAATCCCAATATGACGACTAATGTAGCACTTGTAGGGTCTATTTGATTTCCACTAGAGAATTCTCTTGCATATGTATTTAATCTTGGCATACCTTCCTTAGAGTACTAGGGGTGTAAAAGTGTACATTTTTGGGAATTTGTATGTACCTTTTAAAGTAGATCAAAACACTGTTGGTCAACAATAGGTCACTACAGTGATACCTACACTAACTGTATGTTCTCCTCATAGTTGTGTGACAGATTTCTCTGGTACTCTCGTTTGCTTTCACACTATGGAGTCTGGTAGGGAATGAACTTGTAGTTCTAGACGGGGAACAAATTTATTTGACTTTGTTTTAGTTCTAGTTCATAAATTTAATTGGAGAAAGACAGTACTGCATGTTATCAGTAGAACATTCATGTCATACTGATATGAATTAATGAAGCTATTTTTAAACAAAATCTGGAAGTTCAATTGTATTTGATTCTGAATCCTTGCCTTCTAGCGAGATGCTTTTTATCAGGATGTTTGCGGAGGCTATTCACCATGAAGATAGCACTGCCTTTCCTTAATTTTCAATCCAACAATAGATGCAGATTCATAAACTGAAAATAGTTATCTATGTGACAAATTAAAATCTGTTCAGAAGTGAGTAATAGTTATAGATAAATGCTATTGTTACAAGACTTTGATGCATTCTGTCTGAACAAACTGTTCTGTCAGAAAATAGCAATGCCATTTATTTTACAAGTCTAAATCCAACAAACTGTGCTAATGCAAGTAACGTCGAATGATCAACTTTTGAAAATGAAAACTGCAGAACCTGTATTTGCTGCCTACAGGATTGGGTATGTTAGCGCTACATCCCCTTGGCAATGGCTGTGTATATTTAAATGTATTTGTCCTTTTCTAACTAGCAGTTAAGGGGTTGGATAGATGGAACTGTGCTCCCATGTGGTAGGTTACCCAAGTTCAAACAGCCCTGCTGAAACAACAGCTTCTTGTTAACATTATTTTCCACCCAGGACTAGCTTTCACTCAACAGATACTCAGTCTCAGCTGGACCCGCACATATATGCATGGAGGAAGTTTGAGGTGTTGCAGAACTGTACCACTCAGCTGCTCAAAACAGGATTTTTGGACGCCAGGAGTCCTTAACCAACATAACAATTTATTAACAATGACAGGGTACTCATACAGTACACAATTTCTCTGAGGCAAAGTGGCCAAGGCACATTCAACAGCAGAGCATATCATACACTGACACCCTGTTGGAGACAGACTTGGCAAGAATCCCACTTCACCTCTGTGACACCCTGTAGTTAATCACCTCCAGCTGAACCACCAGGGAAATCCTCTAACATATTCCCTTTCCACCATGACCCCTGCACTAACAGGCAGTGTCACCTGGGAGAGATTCCTCCAATCTATCCTCCTACGTTGGAGCAAAGAACTGTTAATTGTAGATCAACCATTGACTTACACTCTTAGACTGTACTATGACAGGCGCTACACCTACCACTATATCATACCTCATTCACTGGGCCCTATTTACTTGTTCTCCAAGCTTCACCTCCCTTGGGACCTTTCCTTACTGGGGCCAAAGTCCCAGGCTCTCCAGTAGACATCCACCTTGTGGCAGCTAAGAAGGAAGAGCACAAGCTGCCTCTTCTTTATAAAGACCTAACTTACACTGGCACTTCCTGGCCAAATCTGGAACTGCCAAGGGCACCTTCAACCTTGAAAAGGAAACATCCCCCTCCCATATCTAATATAGGCCCAGCTCTTAGCTGGCCATACCAGTCAATTTCCAACAAATAGGGGATTTCCAGAGCAAAGGAAATCCCTATGGACCCTAACACTCTTTCACCTTGTGTTTTTTTATCATTTATTTTTTTTAGATTTGTAATTTTTAATGTTTATGTGTGCTTTTTGGCCCCTTGTTGCTTTATATTCTTGTAATTAGTCCACAAATGTGGTTGTGTTTATGGTATGTGGGTGATAATAAAATTGTTTTGATGGTGTTTCAACCACCAATGGTGGAGGTGAGCAACAGTTGGTTGGTAGGTGATCGATGCAGGGTGCTAAGGGAACTCTGGAGCTACCACCAACTCATGACCACTGCAGAGCCCAATTCAGACAGGTAGGCAGGAAGAACTGAGCGGTGCTGAGAGCAACTACAGTATATGAAAGTACAATTTGGATGCAAGTTTCTTTAATGAAAGTATTTGTAGATGCAACTCATTGCGGGGAAAAGTGCAAGTTATACACTGCATCTGTGGACAGAAATGATCCCTATTATGTTTTGAAGCCAAATGCTCTGGCAAATGAATCACAAGAGATCCAACAACTCTGGCTGTGAAGTTTTCATGCATATACTGTTAGTACAAAAAAAGAAACATACAACAATCTGATACCTCTCTGAAACCACTATAAGTCTGAATGCTAAAAACTGGAACATTTTAGGTTTTTTTTTAACTAGAAAAACCAAATTTTCTGTGGAAAAAAAATCTTATAAGTGAATGGGAGAGGTCCTTATCCTATTTGGACGATTCTGTGGTCTGCACTGGAATTAGCCCAAAAATCCGACTATTTCAGGCTTTTGGGGCAAAAATCCAAAAATTTGGGCTTTTCAAGAAAAAGCCTGTAAAAATCTAGCAATTCAGGAAAAAAATATGAAAAAAGCACATGATTCAGGTTTTTGCTAGATTTATCGAGTTTTTCACTGATCTGATTAAATCGTGCTTTTTTAATAATAAATAAGTTCAAATCATGGAATTTAGTTTGGTCGGACTTTTTTATTATAAAAATTCAAATATATTCGGATTATTCAGTAAAGGTTGTCTTATAGTAGTTGCTACCATAAGAGGCACCATTGACTACAGGTAGTATTTACTTTTTTATTTTGTTGTTTTTTTTACAGCAAACATTTGATTGGTTGCTATAGTTTATTTGGTCTAGAGTAAAACCTGTTCTTCCCATACATCATCCCTATAAAACATATGATTATTTTTATATGAAAAAAAATCTCATTATTTTATCCAAAACCCATAAAAGTTCTCTGCATGATGCTTAAATCAATCGACTATAGCAAATGGTTTCTTTTTTTAAAGGACAAATGGTTATCAATCATCTTGGAAGTGGCATTTCCTCTCCGCGGGAGGTTGTATAATGTGCAGCCAGTTTTCCACTTATTCCTACAGTCACATAGGGAAACTAGTGCTGATAGATAACCATAGATAACCGCAAAACGATTTCTTGTTTTAACTATCATTGTGATCTGGTGATAAGTATTATAAACCATAACCACATAATAACAATAAACTTAGAATGAGAAGAAGATACCAATTTTACAAAGTGTATTAAAAAAAAGAAATAATTTTGTAATCTCTCTTAAATTTATTTTTCACAGATATAATGAAGTTCATCTGACTAGTAATGTCTTAATAATAATGACAGTACAGACAGAATTCACTTTCAGGGTATTGCTTCACACGTTATGATACTTTTTGGCATCTGGGCCAAAGGCTGCTGAGAGACAGAACAAAACAAACTAAAGGTATTATTTCTTTCCATGTACGCTGATTGTTTTTGTAAAGGGATTTTTCCCTGAGGTTTTCTGACCTTCAGTCTGTGATTTGTTTGGTATCAGGGGGCTATGGCTTCAACCAAGCTAATTATTCTTTGTGTCTCAGTATAAAAAAACTACAAAACCAACTTTTCAGGACTAAATCCTCTGTACGACAAAAATCTTTTTCAGTAAATCCAGACAATTTTCTCAATAAACACTTTTTTGCAAGGTATTAAAAAAAAAATTGGATTTACATTGTAATTTGGCTCAGTTTGTTTGTGGGTACTAAGCCTGACATAATATATCATTAATACATTCACTTTAGAAACATACACTGTATTGTGTATTTTTTACTACTCACTACCCATACTTGTATGAAGAGATTCTTTTTGCTATCCTAAATACATCAGCACTTTGTTTCCTTATGTTTGTTTTAAATGCGATTGTCATGGGCATACCAAAGAGAAAAACATGTTAACAGTAGACAGCTTTATTTAAATATGGTACCATTTGCATCTTTTTATTTATACAAGTTAGACATCTATGCATATTTGGTAATATAATGTTAGGTAGACATGATACTTTCCAAATTAGTTGTATTTTCACATATTTAAAACATTTAAACGACTGCGCACAATAGATGGATCTCTGAAACATTCATTGTCTCGTATTTACAAGATAATTATTGATAATAAATATCCTAACCTCCCATCATACACTACAATGTGGGAAAACAAACTGAAAATTGCATTAAGGGAAGAAGATTGGGTGAAAATATTTCAATATACTAACAAATGCTCTAATTAGTAACAGGCTACAAGGATCCTCCTATAAGTTTTTGTCAAGATGGTACAGAACACCAACAGTACTTAAAAAAATGGGTTTATTAGACAATGACTTACAGTATGTTGGAGGTGCGATATGGAGCCAGGGACATTAGAACACATATGGTTTTTATGCCCTTTACTTGAGACATATTGGAAGGATGTGCTAGATGCATGTTCTTTAATCACAGGTGAACAAGTAAAAACAATCAGCTATTCTCTTGTTCCATAATTTTGAACCGGAAAATTTTACCAAAAAAGATTTATTACTACACCTCCTTATAGCAGCTAAAGCACAAATTACTATGCTTTGGAGACAGAAATTGATTCCAAGTAAAGGGAAATGGTTTCAATTAATAAATGATATATGCTTAATGGAAGAATTGACAGCCTCATTAAATAACATATATTGGAATTATTCAGCCACTTGGCTTCCCTGTAAAGAATATATTGCAACTAAGACATAGCAATTATAAATTGATATCAAACACTAATAAATGAGTAAATGTATCAATATGATTAGTCGTAATATTGTGGATACTTACATGGTAATAAGTAGACCTTTTCATGGCTGAACCTGGAAGGAAACAAAAAAGAAATTACAACTAGAAGTAAATTACCAAGGACTAGGATAATTGACTTGTTATATGTTTTAAAAACTTTTGCAATTTATACTGATGTATAATTTAAAAAATGAACACTTGTATATTGTATGTCACCTATGGTACAAAATATACATTTTGGTTTTGTAATAATGTTAAAAGTAACTACGATGTAATTGACTACTTTATGTTCAATAAAAAAGAATACAAAAAAAATTATTTGGTATTTGGAAGCCTATAGGGCTCATTTATAGCTGTTATACACAGCTGAGGTTGCACAAAGTTAGATGCAGTTGCTACGCAAATACACAGCATTCATTATGGTACTTGTGTCTAAAGGCATTCCTTGCACTTCTGCATAGGTGTGCTTGGTGCCACTTGGTTTATCCTGCCTCTCTTTTTATAGTTTGGGGGGATTTTACCCTAAATATCACTAAACAACACATCTCCTGCCCAACTTGCAGCTCTAACATGCTTGACCATTGTTACACCGCACACAAAGGTGTGTACCATTCTCTCCCTTGCAAACACTAGGGTTTGTCTGTCTGGATGTGAAAAGGACTCTTAACAGAATTAACCCAGTCCAGACTGGATTCTGGACTTTCTCACAAGAAGACCACATCATATACGAATTAGTAAAGTCACTTCCTCCACCTTGATCCTGAGTGTCCTGAGCCCACTACTGTACCCACTGCTGTGTCCAGATACAGTTCTAATACCATCTTTAAGTTCACTGACAACACCACCACCATTGTGGGCCTAATCACCAACAATCATGATCTACTAGTAAGTCTAATAGGTCCCCACGTGTGCCCAGTGCAGGAGTGTTCTGTGAATTAGATGGCCATTTTCTTTTCTTCAGTTCTATTAATAAGTTTATGCTTTGTTTTATGCTTTGTGTTTCCTAGTGAATTTAGACTGAGGTGTGCTACTCATTTCAAAAATTGTCTAATTGCACTAATTGAAATGTGAAATTCATCTGGCAGTGGAAGGATTAAGGCACCTAGATACTGTATGGGTGAAAAAAGAAGAAGAACAGGAATAAAAATAATATTTTAGACTATGCTAGAAATTGAAATGTTGAGATCTGTATACACATAAATTTAACATCAGCAGTGCAATTAGAAGTGAATAAAATATTCTCATACAAATGTTGCTAGATTTCTTTTCTCAATAAGTACTACAGGCTGCATAGAAATGTCCCAAGAGAAGCTGTGACCCTATTCTAAAGGTGGCCATACACGGGCCGATAAAAGCTGCCGACAGACCGAGTCGGCAGCTTATTGGCCCGTGTATGGGGGCCCCCGACGGGCTTCCCCGGTCGAGATCTGGCAGAAAGTCGGCCAGATCTCGATCGGATGGGACAAAAAATCCCGTCGGATCGCGGCCGCATCTATTCGTTGATGCGGTCCCGCGATCCGACCGCCCGTTTGCGAACGTGAAGGATCCGATCGTTGGGCCCTCAAGGTGGGCATATCGGAGGGAGATCCGCTCGTTTGGCGACATTGCCAAACGAGCGGATCTATCCGTGTATGGCCACCTTTACAGCAGGAAGGTAATGCAGGCTGGAGTTTCCTATGTGACATTGGACCATATTAGACAGAGCAAGGAAAGCACTTTGAAAGGCACATGGGAGCCATATTGATTTAGAGGCAAGATGCAGGGAGTGCACAGGGAGTCTTTGGCACACTGTGTTTTCCAGTATCCCATACATGCAGGGCAAAAGTGCAATTTTCCATCAACTCCTATGAGCATTACCTTAAAGCACAAGTGCTAGGACTTTGCTTGTAAACACACGGAGTGACACAGGACAAAGATTAACCCAGAAGTGTTCACCGCTGGCACTACAGACTTTACACTGTACAGCAGTTAAGAAGTTACAAGATCAGGCTAGAGGAAAATAACTTTTATTTGAAGCAACGGAGGTGGTTCTTCACAATGAGGGCAGTGAGGTTGTGGAATGCACTGCCGGTGATGTTGTGAATTTGTGATGGCTGGTTCTGCTTTTAAGAATGGCTTGGATGATTTCTTGAACAGACATAATAGCAAAGGCTATTGTGATACTAATCTCTATAGTTAGTGTATGAGTATATATAGTTTATGTGAGTATATGGAGGGGTCAGTGTGTACGTATGGATGCTGGGTTTCACTTGGTGTGGTTGAACTTGATGGACTTTGGTCATTTTTCAAATTAATCTAACTATGTAACTATGTAAGTATATCTTTATTTTTAATGTTGACAATAGCTTTGCCTACTGAAAAAAAGTGTTCTTTTCAATTTTAGCTTAAGCAGCTGTTGTATCACTGTCCACAAGGTTATTTTACATATCATCCCATTTAAACAACCTGACTATTTCTGTAAGGGAACTTACTGCATAGAAGGAACAACACCTTCAGCCTTTTTTCAGCCTGTTTGGAAAGTATAGAAAGTACAGTATATGTTTTCTCCTGACACCATCAAAGGTATACTATTCTTCTGTACTAAGAACAATACTGAAAAGTTATCATGGACCTTCAATTCCCACAGAGCAAGTGCTTTAATCAAGACTGGGCCGAGTGGCCTATAGTTAATGTTTCTGTATTACAAGATTTTATCAGCTATTAAAAAGTGGATGCCTGTCTGCATTACACGATTCTTTCCTAATCATGCCCTTTGTTGAATAGTGTGAATATTATTTCCATGGTATAGATAAAATAAATATTTTCGTGTAGTAGTTACCCATGGAGTTGTGCAAAGTGTGTTGAGGTTTTTTCGTTATGGTTTGTTAAGTTATGTTCCATGATTAGTGATGAGTGAATCTACCTCTTTTTACTTAGCCAAAAATTCTCAAAACTGTGAAAATTTGCAAAATGTATTAAAGTCAATGGATGTTTTAAATTTTGCAGTGACCTAGCGACTTTTTACAGAAACCTTTTTTTTTTCATACTAGATTGGAGTCTACGGGCATTATTATTATGAACATTTTGCTCATCATAATCCATGATCAATTAATGGTGTAAAATATTATATTCCATATAATATGCATTATGGCTAAACAACATGGTATTTTGTATGTAAATTAGCTCTTTGCACACTGCACTTGCATTGATAAATAGGCCATTTAGACTCTTAAAACTATGGCTGAATGATTTCCTGTATCTGTAGCCTTCTTATGAGCTAAAGGGCACAGAACTAAAGCTGGTCCTCTAATCAAAAAAGTCAGGACACCCACTGATGTTGTTTCTAAACAAATATGTAGAAAGTTGTTGCTATTATATGTAAAGGGTGAATGCATACTATTAGTACATAAAAATGATAAATGCAATGGATATCGCTTCCAATACAGAACAAAACAGATATATGCTTGTTGCTGCTGACATATCTGGCAACACGAGCAAATCGTTAGTAGCCAGTCAGCAAAAGTGCATGAATTTTACTGCTTTCAGAGATTGCCAAAACATTTTGAATGAATAAATGAATGTAATGAAACCATAACTGTGGTAATATTTCAGATACATTGACTGGTAAAAGTTGGGCTGTGAAGCAATAGCTCCGTTTTCACGGAAGAAGATAAAACAAGGGTTACTGAACATGAAAAGGTTAAAGTCATTGGTTTCGGTTTTATTTGAATTGCCTGGGGATTTAATTAGTGACTTTATGAAGCTTTAATAGAGGGGTTGGAGCTGATGAAGTGAATTGCAGAAGAAAGCAGATGAGTCAGGGATTTTAATCCAGATAATACTAAAGTGAACAACTCTTTTTTTAATAACAAAGATAAAGCATGACTTACGCCAGGAACTGGTAAATTAAGCAGACACTTTCAGCTTGTAAAATGTGATGTTTGAATAAATATAGTTTACTCTCTGTTGTTAGTATTAATGACAAGTCCTAAATATAACATTTTAAGATGAGCCCACTGTTTATCTGTGTTCCATTGCTACTCATGAGAGGGTGGAGGGGGTGGCATAAGGGTTCTGTCTTATGTGGCAGCAGCACCTGATATGGCACTGAAAACATTGCAGTTTTTAAGAAAAAAATCTTTTTAATCTGTTGTTGTTCCGAACTATCTGTGACCATATACCCCATTATACAGTACCTCAATCATCTTGGTTTGTTCTCATTAATAGTTTAATAACAACACCGGCTGGTAGAAATACACACAATTATCTACTGTAGTGTAGGATAATGTCATTTGCAAGTATACAAATATATAATCAATATATAATCAATTTACAATCACTCAGTATGTTCTGTGACAATATACTGTAGGATAATGGGGTAAGTTTGTGGGGCTATGATAGCACATTGGGATACAAATTTGGTGGGGTAAGCCGTGCGGGGGGAGCAAGTAAGCTTACGACTTGGCCCCCTTTTTCAGCAGGAGACTACTGCCTACTAACCCTTTCACCAACTGCCATAATGTGTAATGTTTTGGTTACAATGCATTTATTTAAGAAAGCTGTGACCTTATTCCTTTAAGTAAGGTGTTAAGTGTCTTATTTGTCGCATACAGTACTTGGCCACATCAATTTTGGTAGTGGCTTTGACCCCTGTAGCAGCCATATGACCAAGCAGGAAAACTTTAAATCATAATTAAGAGGGAAGAATAGTGTAATTTAACTATGGGCTAATATTTTCCTCTGATTTTCCCACTTTTCAATACCAATTTGGTATTGTTTTGAAAAATATGGGTTCAAAATCAACAAAAAAATATCAAGGCCTTATTATTGTAAAGAGGAACTTAAGGGCAATTATTCATGAGAGTTTCTTATGCTACAAAAGAGTTATAAGGGGAAAGGGCCATTTGTATTGGGTTGGGATATATATATATATATATATATATATATTGGGAGTAGGCTAAATCTTGGAGAAAAAGACACAAGAAGGACAAAGCTCTGAACTAAATTTTTTTTATTACTCAGTTCAACTCAATGTCAAACATATTAGAGTGATATAAAGTAAGGCTTCAGGTCTGTAAAATCTAAAAACTGTTATAAGCTTTCAGTGTGGTTTGTGATAAAAGCAGATGCATAACTATTATGTTTATATAATACACAAAAGCCATGAATATCCTGTAAATTATATCCTTATAAACGGTGAGTTCTGATGTCATCTGTTATAAACAGTGAGTTCTGATGTCATTTCTGTCACATGACTCACTGAAATTTGTGTATTATAATAAATAAAGTACCCCCAGTTGCAAAATATGAGGATATTAGAAGTTACCTCGGAGTTCCATGACCTGTATAAAAACACTCGGCCTTCGGCCTCGTGTTTTTATATGGTCATGAAACTCCTCGGTAACTTATAATATCCTTATATTTTACAAGAGGGGGTACTTTATTCACTATATAATGTTATTATGCATAATGTATGTTGTGTTTATTGCTTGCAATATTTGTCATTCTTTGTCATTGAAGATTTTTTGTTTGGTATGAAAATGCAAATAACTACTTTCTGTGTTATAACTACTAATTCTGTGTTTTAGTTTTTCTGCATCCTATCCTTGTTTGCTATTCACCCTCCTTAACCTCACTTCCTCCATTTTCCTCCTTTTTTCACCCTCCCCTTTTTATGTAAGCTACACCCAGTATGTTGCACTTTTGTTTTTTGTTTTTTGCCTACCTACTGACCTAGAAATAATTCAGGTTATAAAACATTCAGATTTGCCCTTTCTTCTATTACCCTTAAGGCTGTGGTCCCCAACCAGTGGATTGCAAGTCACATGTTTCTCACCAACGCTTTGCTCCCAGTTACCTCAAAGCAGGAGCTTATTTTTAAATTCCAGGCTTGGAGGCAAGTTTTGGTTGCATAAATACCTTGTGTACTTCCAAATAAAGCCTCTTACAGGCTGTCAATACACCTATGGGTATATTTATCAAAGAGTGAAGTTAATAGTGAAGTTCCGCCACTAGAGTGAAATTCCGCCACTCTCCATTCATTTCTATGGGATTTTTATAGGCGTATTTATCAAAGGGTGAACTTTCACTTCCCCCATTGATAAATACGCCTTTCAAAATCCCATAGAAATGAATTGAGAGCTGCGGAATTTCACTCTAGTGGCGGGACTTCACTCTTTGATAAATTTACTCCATAGAGAATACCAACAGCCAATCAGCACCTGTGCCATGTTTGTGTTGCTCCCCAACTCTTTTTACATTTGAATGTGGCTCACAGGTAAAAAAAGGTTGAAGACCCCTGCCTTAAAGGAAAACTATACCCCCAAAATGAACACTTAAGCAACAGATAGTTTATATCAAATTAAATGACATATTAAAGAATCTTACCAAACTGGAATATATATTTACATAAATATTGCCCTTTTACATCTCTTGCCTTGAACCACCATTTCGTGACTCTATCTGTGCTGCCTCAGAGATCACCTGACCAGAAATACTACAACAATAACTGTAACAGGAAGAAGTGAGGAAGCAAAAGGCAGAACTCTGTCTGTTAATTGGCTCAGGTGACCTTACATGTGGTTTGTATGTGTGCACTGTGAATCTTACGATCTCTGGGGGCGGCCCTTATTTTTTAAAATGGCAATTTTCTATTTATGATTACCCAATGGCACATACTACTAAAAAAGTATATTATAATGATAATGGTTCATTTACATGAAGCAGGGTTTTACATATGAGCTGTTTTACTCAGTATCTTTTAATAGAGACCAACATTGTTTGGGGGGTATAGTTTTCCTTTAAGGTATATACAGCATTGAATTCTACATCAGTGTAATAATCGGGATTTGTAACTGTTTTTTTAAATGTCAGTCCATGCTTAAAAAAAGTTAAGCTTCTCTGCATTTAAAAATAAAAAGAACCCTAACCACAGCAGATTCGCTTCCAGGACCCAGCCTTTTTTGTTGCTTATTGAAGAACTAATTATGGAATCTAAAATAAATTATTACAATCCCTAAATTCTTACGACTGTGCATTTTCTGCATAGGAAATTGGCCTCATGCTGCTCACACTCTATTTTAATCTACAGTACAGTGTATCATTTATGTGTAGTACTGAAGCAGTGTTCCATATCACTGCATGGTTCCATCTGTATAAAGAGAGATGGAAGGAGAAAAGAGAGAATGAGCTTTGAGCTGCTGACTATTCACAGTTTTGAAAGTTTTAACATGAAATGTATTATTGTACAGTAAGTATATTATTAGTCATTATTGTATCCTTTATGTATATCGGAACAACGCTGTACACAACTTCAGGCCAGATATGCTTTATCATATTGTTTACATTACAATTAACAATTTCCTGAAACGTATGCTGGCTTTATTTTTAATGTTTTTAATTGAAACTTACAGAATGGTTGAGTTTGTTCATTTCCAGCTTTCACCACTAGATAGAGCTGAAGTTATATGAGATTTATATTCGGTTCCTTCCAAATGAAACAAGTTGTGTGCTGTGAAAGAATGAAGGGCTATTTTTTTCTTTGCACTAGAGTCCTGTAAAATGCTAAGAATGCTATGAATAATGAATAAAATAAACAGATTTAACCCCATGATAATTATCACCATCTTTCATATTTGCATAGCATGGTGAGTAAAGTGATCATCATATAGAAAATAATATATTATGACAGGTGCCAAGAAAGGCATTTTCTGTTATTGCGTTTTCATTGACTATATATGGTTGGTACTTATGCAGCAAAGACACAATCAATCAAACTCACACGCACTTTTGTTCATTTAATCAGAACTTATATCATGATATATAACATCTCGGGCTGGTTTACTAACATAAAATAGGTGCTAAGCTGCACCATTGCAGCTAACCACAGGGAAAATATAGATCTTTGCTTTCATTTTCTAACTTGTAGTAGACTCATCAAACCAGTTGGCAGTTGTTATGTACTTGTTATGTTTCACAGCTTGCTTGCATGTGATGTTTCACAAGAAAATGTAGCTCATTTAATAAAAATATAAAAGCCACGTTAGAACTGAAGTGTCAGCTCTGAGTTATACCACCCTTATATCTTCCTTCTACATCTGTCCTCCTGCCTGAAATAAATATCAATGTTGATAGCTAACATATATCTCAGGTCCAAAGTTATGCTGCTTTTGACTTTACCCTCTCATTTACTGCCCAAATCCTCATGCTCACAGATTGTTGCTGCTTTTCAAGTCTCAGCACTAAGGCGATTCCAGGGGCTGACAATCACTGTACAATTTAATGCACTGTACTGTTTATCTTTATGCTGGTCATCAATATATTCTGTTTAATGCTTGATGTCATTGTATCAGATTGGAAGTGTGGTTACAAATAGTGTTTTCTATGTACATGACCTATGCTAAGTCTCCATGGAATGCTCTGTGTCCTTCTTTTCTAGGATCCATACACATGGTCTGCTTTTATTTTCCAAAATGTTAGACCCCTGGCCAGTGCGGCCCAGGGTACTACTTAAGCCCTAGTCAGTAGTGATGGGCGAATTTTGTGCTTTGCGAATTTCGCGTTACATTTGCGAATTTTTAGGCGAAGCAAAAAGGGAGAAATTCGCCCATCACTACTAGTCAGGGCTTGCATGTGCATACTACTGTGGGCCATGTTGTAACCATCTTCCCCTTCTATTTTCTTCTCTTCGCACCAGTTCAGCATAATAATGTGGAAAGCCTTTTTTTAGTGCTAAATTAAGCTTTTCACACTACTGTGTATGCACACTGACCCGGTGTAGAAGAGAAGAAAATAGAAGCAGAAGATTGTCTCAACATGGTGCACCTACATTAATACCCCAGGCCAGTTCAAATAAACAGGGGCACTGGCCCATGGCACCAGGTATAGGATTAGGAATAATTACTTGGGGTTAAGACCTAAGCTTTGTTTTTCTGTATTTGGCTACATTTAAGTAATAAAGTTGGACAACAAGCCTCTCAATCCTGGGTTACTCAGCAAGAAGAAAATTATTGGTGAGGCCTTCATGACATGTTCACTGTGGCCCTTGATGTCCCAGTCTGACATTGAGTGAGCCTTTTGTCATTTCACCAGCATAAGCTTTCCCCATTTTCTTATTTTTTCATTACTATCTGGCACTTCCATTTGGCCATTTATAGTAATGCATTTGGACATATCTGGCTACAACATGTGACCCAGCACCCAGTGACCCTGCCTTGTGGGAGTTCAGACTCCATTTCCAGCTCATGATGTGGAGGAAGCTCATAGTTTTCCACTTATGGTTGCATTGCTGGTAAAAAATGGACTTAAATCTGCATTACGCTACTTTTTCAGAACCTCAGAGACATTGCTGCATATACATTAAGTGCCAGCATATGTGTTTTATATTGCAGTTATGTACTTATACATTTTTATATTGTACTGTTTATTGCAAACCATTCCTGCATTCATTTTATTTTCTGTTATTTGTTACAGTTTCACCTCTTTCCCACCTGTATAACATCCAGTAAAATTCTACAGACTTCATTCTCAGTTTCTTTTATTGAATTGTGGGGAAGGTTAGCTGAATGCCAAAGCTGACTCAGGGTAATACAGTGAGGACAGAACACCTTCTTACAGTAATGTTCAATAAAAATATACAGTTTATACTGGTTACTATTATATAAGATACAGGGTATATACACAGATAGGAAATGGCTGGGTTGACAAAGTACAGCAAATCATTATGGGAGCCAAAATATTTTGTCTTGATAATATACTTAACAAAACTTACAGAATTTGTATTCAACTTTGAAAAGCTTTAAAGCCTCCTGGAAGGCATGTCAATCCTATGCCACTTCGTGCTTACTTTTATTTAATGCATGAAAAAACACACCAGAAAAATGTCAATCTATCAAAGCAGATATGAGGAGCTGTTGATAAAAAAGTTGAATTGACGACCTAAATTGTTCGAAAAGATTTATGAAACAATAAAAATGTATTCTGAAATTCAGCTTGGTGTGAATGAAAAATGAATTAGAACGTTACTTAAATCAAAATATACTGATGCCATATGTAAAGGAAACACAAAATCAATTGATCAACCAGCCTAGCCTTACATTAATTCCACATTCTGGTTATAGAAATAAATAAAGCATAAGGGATGACTGTATTTAAAGTGCAAGGTGACTGTATTTAAAGTGCAACGTGTCCTTATGTTGTGCTAGTTAGTAGAGCTCTACTGCACTAGCACCTGTTTGCACTGGGTTAGGCCCAGGCCTTGCTAGCAAACAGGTTGCTTTTAATTTAATGTAAGATGACTGGATGGAGTACAACTGTAAATGCCATGGGTGTGCTTGTATTATTAGTCTGCCCTTGGGGTGGCGAGCAGTTTTGTCCCATCTAGCCACACATTCTCTTAGCTATGTTCATGTTTATTGTGTTTCTATTGTTTCATTTTGTAATATGTTTCTTTAGGTCACGGATTGCAAAATTTTGACTTACAATGCAATAACTGCCAATTGTCAAATTTAAAAGGAAAACTACACTTAGCACTATACTATAGAATACTATAGAGTCAATACTTAGCAAACAGGAATGTGCATGAAAAGTAACCTATTACAGAATCCAACCATATTGGCATATATATATATATATATATATATATATATATATATATATATATATATATATATATATATATATATATATATATATATATATATATATATATATAGCAACATGATTTACGACATTAATTATAAGGTAACTTCATTTATTTGTCTTTGGACACTATTTGGATAGCACTGGTCTCCGGATTTCAATCGTTCTGCTGATACAATCGGTTTATCAGCAATTGTTGCAACATTGTATATATCCGTATTGTCACTAATATGCTATTGATACTTTGTTGATTATTGTTTTTTTATGTTTTACCTTTTTTCGTTGTTTTATGGGTGTTTACATGTTCTGTAATTATTTCCCACGTTAATGATGTTTTTGTGACGTCCCTTAAGCTCCCTTCCCGCCATTAGAGTGTTAAAATGGTTGCTGTTTCTTCACTTGTACACTTTGAGAAAGGCTAGGGATCTAGCCGAAAATTCAGTTCTTTTTTGTTAATTAAAAACCTTTTTTCTGCATAAGCCCTGTGTATGTGAGCTTCCATTGAGCCTGCATACTATTTTTATAGCTTTGCACCCAGGCAACGTACCATTTTACAGGTGTTGTGGTGGTATCCGACGCTCTAGATATATATATTGGACATGGGCGCCAATTTCCATTTTTCGTGATTTTTCTTGAAAATTTACGATTTTCATGATTTTTTCGTGAAAATGTCAGATTTTCACAATTTTTTCTTGAAAATGTCAGAATTTCACGATTTTTTCGTGAAACTTTCCGATTTCACAAATTTTTTGGCAAATTTTGCGGGAAATTCACACATTTTTTCAGCAAATCGAAATGGGAGAAATTCGCCCATCACTAATATATATAAATATATATATATACCAGCACTTAATTATATAATTAATTAACTGACTTCATTACCCACACTTAGTTTTTTCATTGATAGATTTGAACTTCGTATTTGTGATTTTGTCCAGTCAGCTTGCTTCACGTCACATTTCTTCATTCGTTAGCTTGTCACACGTCACATTTCTTTGCTTGTCACGCACCTTCCCTCCATACCTTGTATATAATCTTGTTTCTGTATTGGTGCTTCACTTTGAAAAAGGCTGTTGATCCATCCAAAACTTTAGTTTCTGTGCCCACAATAAAAAGTTTTTTTTATTTTTTGTAAGACCTGCGAGTGCAACTTGTGCAACTATGTATTCTTATATATATATATATATATATATATATATATATATATATATATATATATATATATATATATATATTTATATTTATATATATATATATATATATATATATATATATATATATATATATATATATATATATATATATATATATATATATATATATATATATATATATATAACCAACAAAAAAGTCAAGACAACTTCGTGCAAATAAAAAAAGTTTTACCAACAGGTAACAGCAAACATATATATACTGCCTGGGTGCTGGTTTAAAGGTGCAAATTCAACATAAACCAAAAGTTGAATTAAACCAGAATTTTGTTGCTGATTAACATAAGACCTGTGAATGCGGTTTATGTCAGACTGGGCCAACAGGATAAAAACTCAATGGGCCCCGGCAACTTCTAGAGTGTCCTATGAAAGTGAGTTATCCTATCCTTACTAGACCTGGCCTTGTCTAGGTTACACTTCACCCTTCCTGCCTGCTCATTTAAGGGGTTTAACAAAATGGACCCTGAGCACATGGCTGCTCAGGCCTATATACTTTAGCACAGTGCCATCTATTGAACACTTATACTACAGGGGCATAACTAAAGGAAGGATCAGGAAAAAGGTCCCCCTCCTAACTGTATTTTAGAACCCAGTTTAGGAGACTATAACAGTAAGAGCTGCCTGTTAAATTATAACAGGAGACTAATTTACCAGTCCCCTGCACTATTAATAGTGATGAGTAGTAAATCTAGTGATTAGTAGTTAATCTTGCTTTTTTATAGTTCAGCCAGTAATATGGTTTAAGGACTAATCAATTTGTAATTTACCATAACAGGGTACTTCCTAAGACGCCACAACTAACAGCCTGTGCTGCTTTGTTGTACTAAGCTACAGCTATTCACAACCAAATTAATTCACTAAGATTGTTGCTATTTTCTTGTGCATACCAACCAGGAAAACTTTTCCTTGTCTTCAATAAATCTATTCAGTATATTTTAAACAATTTAATTTTCCAACATTATGTACTACTTGTTGAGTTAATTCATTATGAATGTTTTTAATTAAAACATTTTTAATAGTATTGCAACAGTTTATTAAGCTTGGGGTAAATCTATGAAAGATGTGCCAATATTTTCTAGATTGAACTATTTGATATACAAAGGTTGTGTTATCAACAATGTTCAGTTCTCTGTGTATCCCATTATTTCTGCCACATTAATAGCTATAATAAATCAAATGATGCAGCATCACTATCAGTAATTATTGTAGCATCATTAGCCACATGTTGTTTAATTAAAAAAATACGGTTGCCTGGTATAAAAAAGTTGCTATTCAAATGCTTTTTTAATGTAATACTGATACAAGTATCTGTTATCCAGAATCCGGTTATCCAGAAAGCTCCAAGTGACAAGAAGACCATCTTCCATAGACACCATTTAAATTAAATAATTCACATTTCTAAAAAAAATATCCCTTTTCTTTGTAATAATAAAACAGTAATTGATCCTAACTAAAATATAACTAATAATTATTGGAGATAAAACAATCATAATGGCGAGGGTCATTTATTAAAGGTCAAATTTTAGTGGTATTAGAGCTTTTTGAAACCACAATAAAACTCATTTCCATGAATTTCAGTCATTTATCAAAAGATCTGAACTGAAAAAGCATGAAAGGGAAAATGTTTCAGAAAAGACACATAGACTATGACTTTTTTGGCTTGACACACAAAAACGATGACTTTTTCGTAATATCTCACAAAGTCAATTTCAAAAACACCTGAAAATTTCTAAAACCACAAAGCAAAGAAGGATCTTCCAGTTGTAATAGGGACATCTGCCATTGACTTCTATGTGAATTTGACAGGTTGTAGCTGGAGTATTTTCAGATTTGAAATTGTAGCAGTTTTGTCACATAAAATATCCCGACAAAAACCCTGACCCGAAAAAGTTTAGTAAATCAGCCCCTAAATGTTTAAATAATTTTTTAGAAGATTAACAGGTCCATTTATTAAACCTCAAATTTATCTGGTGGAGGTTTTTAAGAGGAAAACCCAAAGTTTTCATGGAAAAGCTGCTAAAAATCTGAATCCGGAAATACTCCATCTCAAATCTGTTTTTGTCCTGTAGAAGTCAATGGCAGATGTCCCTGAAGTTGTTTCTTGACATTGTGATCTGCGCTTGATAATCCAATAAAGACTGGGTTTTTAATCCAAAATTAAATGTTTGCTGTGGCAATTCTATAAAGTACAGTTGTCGGAGTGTCAATCGTACAATACAACTATTTTGTCGCAATGTTTTGCCTCTCCGATTTTTTCGAGAAAAAGAGATAGTGGAAGGAAGTTTGGTTGACTTTGTTTTCATAAAAACTGAAATTAATTTGAGTTTTAGTAAACCCCGTTAATGTATGGAGATCCAAATTACAGAAAGATTCCTTATCCGGAAAAGCCCAGGTCCCAAGCATTATGAATAACAGACTCCATACGTAATATAGCAAAATGTATAACATACTATTCTGTGTTTTATGTTTTTTGTTTTGAGGAAGTATCATCTATAGATTTAATCTAAGTCAGAACATCTTTCATGTGCTGTTTGTGTGTAAATCGTTTTTTCGTCATGTCAATGTTTATATGAGTTTATTGTTAATGAATTGATATCTCAATGTACCATCTGTGTGGATTTATTTTATATTTATTACATATGGTTGCCTCCATGACACATGAAGGTAGCTGAACAGTCCCAAAGCTTTGCTTTGCTGAATGTATAAGCTGACACTAATAGCCTTTCTGTAACAGAAACAAAGACACTAAGGGGAAACTAAGGTCTGCAGATGAACCCAATTTATCTACACAATACCCCTCTTTAATTTGGTTGAATTGGTAGTATTTCCTATAACATCCTTGGTTAACAGCTTTCTACCGTGCCCTCCATAGTGTTGTGGTTACCTACTGGTACATGCACATACAAAATCCCCTACATGCAGGAAATCCTGTTTCTTGTGTCCTGGTAGCATGAACAAGGAGAAGAAAGGAAGATTTCAAACTTGCACAACCTCTGTATGACAAGTTTGGTGGAATGGTATAAAGCATCATGGAAAATATAATTTTTCTGTTCTTTTTTTAGGGGCAAAAAAGGAAAAGACATAGAAAAACATATTGGGGACAAACCATAGGGGTTAGAGTTGGAGACCTACAGTGCCTTCATTAATGTTGAGAATAGGAAATATCTTGAGGACTTTAGTACTTCTCTAACCCTGTAAGTGCCACCACTCTCTATCTTCTCGTGATCTGGCTTTGGAACAAACAACAACATAAATTTGGCTTTGGAATAGTTTAGGTACTGCCTCATTTACCTCAATCAGTTTTTGCCACTTGTGGGCTACTCCACATACATAACCCACAACCATTAGAAGTATGACATCATAAGGTAGAAAAAAAATATCTAATTGTTTAGGAAAGCTCCCATCTGTATATTCTCTTCTAGTCACCCTAATCCTTATCTCACAGCACATGTTGGATAATTAAAGGCATTTAAACACTCTATAAAACTGGCCTACTGCATTCCTAGTTCTCTAAAGAAGATGAGCAAAAACTTACAGATGCAATGAATAACCATTCTGCTGACCAAAAATCTCTGTAATATATAAATAACATTTTCCGTTCCAATTCAGGAAAGAAAGTATTTTGTAGTACATACGTCCTGTGAATTATATACTGTATTAAGTAATCGGTAGGTAATTTTCTCAATATTTTTGTGCATTTCAAATTCATAGTAGCAATTTTCAATTAATACGTGAATTGTACAGTTGTTGATGAGAAGACAGAGCCCCATCAAAGTGTAAACATAGTTATTTTTTCAAGTATAATTGCCAAGCGCTTAGAACAAAAAGAAATCAAAGACAGAAAGGATTTAATTATTTAGCAGCAAGAAGATGAGAGCTAGCTTGAAGTGTTACATTACTGGGCCGGTGTGAGAAAAATGGAATGAAACTATGACCTTATAACGGTTCTAAGCAATCAAATTATCACACTTAGCACTTCAAAGGGTAAAATGAGAGTGGCATAGAGTCTATGACAGAGTCTTTCTTGTTTCACATTCAAATTAGAGTAGCAGTGCTTTTTTATTAAACCAACAAGAAGAAATAGCTTAATGCTAAGACCTCTTTTACAAAAATACACAGTACATCTATTAAAGATTTGTATGTTTTACAACATAGTACCGGTATAGGATCCCTTATCCGAAAACCCAATATCCAGAAAGCTCTGAATTACCATAGACTCCATTTTATGCAAATAATCTAATTTTTTCCCCCCTTTGTCTCTGTAATAATAAAACAGTAGCTTGTACTTGATCCCAACTAAGATATAATTAATCCTTATTGGAAGCAAAACCAGCCTATTGGGTTTATTTAATGTTTAAATGAATTTCTAGTAGACATAAGGCATGAAGACCCAAACTACAGAAAGATCCGTTATCCGGAAAACCCCAGGTTCATTTCCATTTAGTTGAATTATAAATGAACCCACATGTGCCCTTGGATGGCATTGAATGTTTCAGTGCAATAATCACCTGATCGATACGTGCACCACAGTATACCTTGCTGATCTATTTGGCTTTAAATTCCTTTCATGTCTCTTCTCCGGTAGAGCATCAAACTTGTAGTGTGTGAATAAATAGTTGTGATATAGTTTAATGCAAATGAACACAAAGAGGCCTATATATCATAGTGGGGCTCATTTACAAACACAGGGCGCATTTGCACCTGGGCAGTAACCCATGACAACCAGTTAGAATTCAATGATATGCTTGATGCTTGAATATTTCCCAATGATTTTAACATATTATGCAAGGTCTGAAGTGGCTTAAAATAATGTTTTCATATGCAGTATTTGAGTGACGTAAAATAAAACACACAACATTTTTTTGGGCATTAATTATTTTACTCAGTATGATAAAAAGGCCCCCTAAATGTATTACAACCTTAATGGCAAAAGAGAAATCTTTTAGGATGACATCACATACTGTATTACTCTTAGGGGCTGATTTATCAAGAGTCAAATTGAAAATTCGAATTTCGAGTTTCGAGTTTATTTTAGTGTAATTCGACTAGGGAATAGTCCAAATTCGATTTGAGGTCAAAAAAATTTGAAATTAGAATTTCTAAATTTATCATGTGCTGTTCCTTTAAGAATTCAAATTCGACAATTCGCCATCTAAAACCTGCTGAATCTGTGTTTTAGCCTATGGGGGATGTCCTACAACCAACTGGGATTCATTTGGTGGGCTTTTAAAAATATATATATTTTTTTTTTGGTGTAAAAACTAAACTAGAATTTGATTCAAGTTTGCAAGTTGATCCTATTCAACCAAATTTACAAAAAGTTAATTTTTCTTAATAAATTTTGATTGGTTATTTTTTTTCGAATTTCAAGTTTATTGGAGTTTATGGGAGTTTTTATAAACTCACATAACTCTAAATTCGACCCGTGATAAATAAGTCCCTTAATATTCTGCAAATTTTTTCACCCACTGCAGTCTGTGGGCATCATTTTTGAGGCAAAATTTGGTGAAAAATTCCGCTCATCACTAAAAATGTATATTTGTTGTTTTAGGAATAAAGTTTTATATAGTAGAGTGGATTATTTGCAGTGTAAACAATGTAATTTAAAAAGTAAAACTACACCATGATAATCATGACAGAATCATGACAAAAATTTTAACAATTTGAATGTAAAACTTCATTATCTAAAAGCTGTCAATGGAGGTTTTCCTTGGGAAAATTAAGGGGCAGATTTATCAAGGGTCGAAATAAAAATTTGAAGCAAAAAAATTAGAATTTCGTGATATTTTTATGTACTTCGACTATTGAATAGACCAAAATTTGATTCGAATTTGAAAGAATTTGAATTTATTGATAACCTAAGATTTCATGTAATGGTCTTCTTTAAGACACAAGTACATTTTTTTATTGTTTAGTTTTGATCCTGAAATCAGATATTTTCTTTTGTGCAAGCTATGTATCTTTTCTTTGAATAGACATGGGTCAATACTTGTATTTAGAACAGAAAAACATACAGTATGTAAAATTATTTGCTCTTAAATGCTTTACTAATGTGAACATTTAATTAAAAATGTACTTTTCAACTTCAGTATTTCTACATCAGCAAAATATTATTGCAGCATAATTTACACACATTTCAAGAAAGCGGGTGCAACAAAAGTGCATTTAGCACAAATTTACATGCAGAATATGACTAAAAGCTACTAACATGTCTTACAGGGAGATAAATAACACACTTAAGTAGCAGAATGTTTTAAATGACCCTCTAATTTCCTTACACAACTTAAAGACATTTGGTAATGATTAATATACCCTGCTGATAAAAAACTAAATCCCACTAATTTGCTGGCTTTTAAAATTGCTTTTTATTACACTTGATTCATCACGGACAATTTCCAGCTAAGTGAAATAATAAAGCATAAATATTGTTACATGCAAAGCTGGATTCTTTTAAAGATCAATTTTCGACAGCAGCCAGCTTTACAATTTACAAGCCTTCTTGTGTACAGGTTATGGTAGGTAACTGCTTAGCTCTCCTCTGCTTTAAGATATTTACTTTGCAAACTCTCAGACTGTGAATGATGGTCATTAGAAAAGCTTTCAACATTAGAGATATATTTTTGGAGATTAGTATTATAAATGGAATTTGTCAATATGTCAAGTTATTATAACGGGCATATAAAGGGCACAGAATATATTTCTGCTGCAAGTTTTCTGAAGGAACGGTCTGTAACCTTTGATTTAAGGTTTCCAAAGTCATCATCATTTACGTATATAGTGCCACTATTTATGTAGGGCTTTACAGTAATGATATACCAGAATTAGGAAATTGAAATAGATTAATAAACACATTTAAATATAACAAAGATAAATGTTGTTACACCACTTCTACAGTCATGATCAGTACAAATGTCAGTGGATCAGTTCTCAAGCTGTCATTTACGGTGAGTAATCCTGTGTAGATTCTCATTATTATTCTTTGCATTTTTGTCATGTCACTTCTACTGATTTCTGTTGCAAGCATAAAGCTGAATAGATCGTTTTCACCAGAATATGTTTTGATGCTTCCAGTTACTGATCATGGAATTTGATCATCTTTTTTTAAATTAAAAATGTTCTGTTTCCACCAGAAAGTTTTATTTATAGTATTGTTACATGTTAACTGTGATTACACCACCATTACATGGTACCTTAAATTCTAAACTGAATTAACACGGCTCAGACTTGGATTTGGATTTACATAGTGATTAATGAACCCCCTATTGCAAAATATAAGCATATTAGCAAGTAGTGATAACTGGTATTATTTGACAAGTTTTGCAGTGAAAATTATGCCCATAGACTACATTGGGTGAAAAAAAATGTCGCCCATTAAAAAATATTGGCACCATATTGTATCCAGAAAGCTCCAAATTGCAGAAAGGCTGTCTCCCATAGACTTTTTAAATTATTTCCTTTTTCTCTGTAATAAAAAAACATTACCTTGTACTTGGTATAAACTAAGATGTAATTAGTCCTTACCAGAAGCAAAACCAGCCTATTGGGTTTATTTCATGTTTACATGATTTTCTAGTAGACTTGGGGGCACAATTACCTAGGGTCGAATATCGAGGGTTAATTAATCGAAGTCGAAGGATTTTGCGATATTCCTACGATCGAGCGATCGAAGGAATAATTGTTCGATCGAGCGATTAAATCCTTCAAATCGAACAATTCGAAGGATTTTAATCCATCGATCAAAGGATATTCCTTCGATCAGGAAATTGTTAGGAAGCCTATGGGGACCTTCCCCATAGGCTAACATTGGCCTCGGTAGGTTTTAGGTGGCGAACTAGGGGGTCGAAGATATTTTTAAAGAGACAGTACTTCGAATGGTCGAATAGTCAAACAATTTTTAGTTTGAATCGTTCGATTCGAAGTCGAAGGTCATAGTCGAAGGTCGAAGTAGCCCATTCGATGGTCAAAGTAGCCATATTCGACCATTTGAAATTTGAACTATTTTTCCTCTATTCCTTCACTCGAACTAAGTAAATGGGCCCCTTAAAGTATTCAAATTTTGAAAAGATCCATTATGTGGAAAACCCCAGGTCTGGACAACAGGTTCCATACCTGTAACTAGATAATAACATACAAATATACAGAGGAACACAGCTGCCAAGTACAGGTATCCTACTCCATTATGTTGGATTAACCTTTGTTTAACAAAAAAAAATTAATTAAAAAGATATACTGGTATGGGAGCTCACAGAAGGTCTATTTTTGCAAATAATAATTTTTAATAATAATTTTTTAAAAATGATATCCCTTTTCTCTCTAATTAAAAAATAATGCTGTATATGCATACCTCTATAGTGAAGGCAAAACTATACTACTAGATTTAATATTGAAATATTTTTTAGTAGAACCCAGATGCCAAGCATTTTATATAATAGATTTTGTATCTGTATTTTGTTTTAACACCTTTCCCAAGCATGGTTTTAAGTGGTCCAGAAAACATTTTTCCTTCTGATTTGTATTGACAAGGGGACTCCTCAATTGACTATTCAGCCATCCCATTGAACAACATTGTTACATAAAATGTAACAATGTTACATTTTAAACCAGCACAACTTTTCTCCACCTTTAACACTCTCCTTTCCCCTTCTCCACCCCCTCCATGCACATCTGTCTCTGCTCAAGATATTGCTGAGCACTTCAAAAACAAAATTGACACTATCAGAAGGGACATTACACTACTCAACCCCCCTAGACTTCCACCACCCTCCCTGCACACTGCCCAGTCTCTCCTGTGCTCCTTCACCCCTGTCACTGATGAGGAAGTCTCAAAGCTTCTGGCCTCTTCTCACCTTACCACCTGCCCGCTTGATCCAATTCCCTCGAAACTTCTCCGCAATACCAATCCTTGTCTAATCAAAGCCTTAACTCACCTATTTAATCTTTCGCTCTCAACTGGACTGTTTCCTTCTCAACTATAACATGCTCTTGTCACCCCCATTCTGAAAAAACCCTCTCTTGATCCCTCCAATCTTGACAACCTCCGACCTATCTCTCTGCTACCTTTCATCTCTAAACTACTTGAGCGCCTAGTCTACAACCGACTTACCTCATTCCTCTCTGACAATAACCTGCTGGACCCCCTACAATCTGGTTTTAAGCCACAACACTCCACAGAAACTGCCCTGACTCGACTAACTAATGACCTTTTAACCGCTAAAGCCAACAATCATTTCTCACTACTAATACTGCTTGACCTCTCAGCCGCATTTGACACTGTAGATCACCCTCTCCTCCTCCAGTCCCTCCAGTCGCTTGGCCTTCGTGACACAGCCCTGTCCTGGTTCTCTTCTTACATCACCAATCGTTCCTTCAGTGTCTCCTACAATGGAGTGTCATCTTCTCCCCTACCTCTTTCTGTTGGAGTTCCTCAAGGCTCTGTCCTGGGACCATTACTATTCTCCCTCTATACTTCCTCCCTTGGCAAATTAATAAATTCGTATGGTTTCCACTACCACCTCTATGCTGACGATACTCAAATCTATCTCTCATCTCCTGATCTCAACCCAGAACTCCTAACTCGCGTCTCCTCCTGCCTGTCCGCTATCTCTACCTGGATGTCGCAACGCTACCTTAAATTAAACCTCTCTAAAACTGAAATGGTTCTCTTTCCTCCAAGAAACACCAGTAGCATCCCCGAAGTATCCATCATAGTTAACAATTCCACTATCACCCCCTCTCCCCAGGCCCGGTGCCTTGGGGTTATCCTAGATTCTGCCCTGTCATTCACTCCTCATATTCAGTCACTTATTAAATCATGTCACTTCCACCTAAGGAACATATCCAAAATACGATCATTTATCACCCAAGACGCTGCCAAAATTCTTATTCACTCTCTCATCATATCGCGTCTAGACTACTGTAACTCTCTTTTAATCGGCCTCCCCCTCCAGAGACTGTCACCTCTCCAGTCCATAATGAACACTGCTGCGAGGCTCATACACCTCAGCAACCGCTCATCCTCTGCCTCGCCATTCTGTCAATCCCTGCACTGGCTTCCGTTACCTTTCAGAATCAAATTCAAATTAATGACACTGACTTTCAAAGCACTTCACAACTCTGCTCCACCCTACATCTCTGAACTCATCTCTATATACTCACCCACTCGCTTACTTCGCTCCTCTACTGACCTGCTACTCAACTCTTCTCTCATTACCTCCTCACATGCTCGCATTCAAGACTTTGGAAGGGCTGCACCCCTCCTCTGGAACGCTCTCCCACGATCTGTCCGACTTTCTCCCAACCTTTCTGCTTTCAAAAAATCTCTGAAAACGCACTTCTTTCGAGAAGCCTACCCTCACTCTGCTTAACTACCAAACGCAACACCACATACAACACCACATTTCTCACCCACTTACTTCGATCTTGCCCACTCCCACACCTTGTGTATTACTCCCTTCCCTTTAGACTGTATGCCTATGCATAGGGCCTTCCTCACCTCTTTGTACCTGTATTGATTGTGATGTTTGTTACTCCATATATTCTATGTATGTAATTCATGTGATGTAGTTGTATAATCACAGTTACTTTACAGTGCTACGCAATATGTTGGCGCTATATAAATACATGTTAATAATAATAATAATAATAATAATGAAACACCAGGAGTCAGAAATGGTGAAAATTTGCCATAGCATTTATTCACATTTTATCAAATAAATAGGACATTGCCAGCCTCACCACAAGGCAATATTTAAAGCCAGAATTCCATAAGAGATACCTACTATACTCTGCCATTCCTCACTTGAGATCAGCACTATGTCATTTTATCCACCACTTAGTATTAGGGTGCCTCTACCTACAAAGAGGATGGCCCCAAACTCTGCCATGAGCAGGAGCTGCATCTCCCACCATGAGAGAAGTTCAGCAGCCCTGCTGTAGGTCCGGAATCTGCAGTGTTGATGATAGGAAATCCAAGCAGTCTGTCACTTAGCACAGTGTTGTACTGGCCCGCCAGTCATTCCCTATTTCTATGTGAACAAAGAGGCTAAATAGATGGAATAATATATTATAGTATGCAAAGAAAAGAGACAAGGAGAATAGAGGTTGAGTGAGGAGAGGAAGAATAATAGTACTGAGAGTGGACCCCTGGTCTATGGTTTTTGGGTTGGCCCCTGGTCTAAGGTTTTTGGGTGAGCCCTTGGTGTCCCAGTCCGACACTGACCTAGCACAAGCAGTTGTAGCATCTGTATCAATTAACCCACTGTGTAGTCACAGGAGAGGACCACCTTTCTCCATCTTCTAAATTTACCTGTACAGTACTCTGGCAAGGTCCTCCTGCTGCTATAAAAAATAAAACTTAAAATACAATATCATATATCCACTGCTTTGATCCAGAGGAAGGCAAAAAACCCAACCTGAAATCAGTGGCAATTATGCCTCAAGAGGGTAAAAATTCCTTTCTGACCCCAGTGACGATCGGAAACATTCCCTGGATCAAGCATTTGACATTCCTTTAACATGACAAATACAAGAGTCCTCTGCACTCAACCCATTATCAATATATTTAAGACAGAGACATTTTGTGCAGACTGCTACTGAAAAATGCAATTGAATTCTTAATGAATGAGATGAAAATTGAGCGTAGGACTGGCCAGATATGGGATGACTTTGACATAGTTGGCCAGCTTAAATATATTGCAATATATGGACAAACAATCCCTGTTTTGTTTAAAGGGTAAGGCATTTTTCAGTAGCAGTATGCACAAAATGTCTCTGTCTTAAATATATTGATAATGGGTTGAGTGCAGAGGACTCTTGTATTTGTCTATATGTATTTTGTTGTCACAGCCTCATTGCACCCCCGCTTAATGTTTTTAAAAATAGTGGTGAGCACAACTTTCCCTTATTCATTTAACATGAATAATAACATGCAGACTCTCATGTTTGTACTGTATAGGCTTGTAGGCTTGACAAAGGATCTTGTATAGGCCCGAAACGTTGCCACTATTATGAGCTAAATAAATAACCCACAACTGATTTCACAGCATCGGATGTGCCATTATTGTTTTGTTCGTTTATAGATACTATTTTGGGCCCTTGGCAGTTTTTGGGGCCATACACCTAGAGGCTAGTGATGGGCGAATTTATTTGCGCGAAAATTCGTGAATTTTTTGCCGAAGGGAAACGGCGCAAATTCGCCCATCACTACTAGAGGCAAACAGGTAATACTGGAAGCAGCATGTATAACAGTACTGAAATAAGGAAGTGAACTGCTTCTTCCCCTGACATCAGGTCCCTCTCTTACTCCACCCCAGCCCACCTTTCCCTTGCCTTAACTCATTCCTTCTCACCCAATCACATCTGCATCTGATTCTGCCAATCTTCAAATACAGTGTAATCTAGCTGCTGCTAATTCAGCCCTTGCATTTATAGCTCCCAGGCTTTCCTTTCAGGTCTGCTTTCACTTACTGCATAGCCCATTACGGCAAAAAGTGTTCCTGAATGTCCTGCTGACTTATCCATGCAAAGTCACGCAGCTCAGCTCATGGGCACCATCTTCTGCATCTTTTGTTATCTTTAGAATGAGACCGCTGACACTGAGCTATTTGGGGCAAATGCTAATGACGAGAAGGAAGCTGCAAAGGAATGTATTCATCACGATACCAAACCAGCTGTTTTGTGCTAGGTGGCCCAGGTAAAGAAGAACTTGAAGAATATTGTGGATTCCAGCACAACAGGTCTGAATGTATCATGCTCAGTATTACTCTGCAAGTTGCTTTCAGTAATAATTAATTGTCCTCTTTAGTGATGGGCGAATTTGCGCTGTTTTGCTGGAAAATTGGTGAATTTTGCGCAAAATTCTGGAAACGGTGAAAAATTAGCGAAACAGCGCCGGCAATTTTTTTTTCGGGCGAATTTTCGCAGACATTTTGCGAATTTATTCGCTGGTGGCGAATCGCGCAAATTTGCCACAAATTCGCGCCTGGCGAATAAATTCGCCCATCACTAGTCCTCTTTTTTTCGTTAATCTGGCGTGACAAAGTAAAAATATGTGTACATTGCATATGTACATTTACTACAGTAAATATGTACATACAGTATAGACATATTTAGATGATTTATGCGAGAAGCTGCTTGGGCTTATGCTGTACATCTGGAAGAGTTGTAACACATATCTTTTTTTCTCTATAAAGGTTCCCACTCATATATAAATTCATTCTATTTATAAGTCCTGTAAACTCTTTTGGCAAATTATTTAATTAATTTTAATTTCTCTTGTCTCTTCATTTATGTTGTAATAAAATTTTATTTTAGCATTCCTAATAATAATCACCAAGGCATACCATACTTTATAAACACTGATGCTTCTCCATCTGTGTTTTAATGGTCTTGTATTTAGCGTTCCAGTTCAATGCATGGAAGGGATGTATACCTTTGTATTTAACTGCTCAAATTGCTGGATCATAAAGTCTATTACTGTATGCCATGAGTTTACTCCAGGGCATGCAGTGTGGCTAATTATATTATTAGTAAAAGATTTTAAAATAGTTCTATGGTATGGACAAGCAAATATAAAAATTACAACAGCAACAACTCCCCCCATAAAATATTCCTACATCAATGGGATTGGATTTTAGGGAATAATCATTAAAATTTAGATGACCATCTTCATTGACAGAGCTGAACGATCAATCAGGTTGACAGTTTGTCAGCACAAATGGATGTTAATGACAATAAAATTACAGCAGTAGTGATGAAAAATAGTGTTTATACAGCAATGGGAGAAAGATGTATGATGTCCAGTCTTAGGTGCTATATAACCCATTATATCTACTGTCCATTCACTGGAAAATAATATCCAAATAATGTCTGTTGGATACGGTCATTAGCTAAAAAAATGGATTATTTGATTTTATGTCCTATTAGTCATAGACACATCATGTCATTGTGTTAAGTTTTTTTTTTTTTTTTACAAGAAAGATAAAATAAAATAAATAGGATGGATCAAATTGAAAAGTTGATGTTGTAATACAATGCCCCAATTTTTATCTCTGTAGATTAAATTTATTGGACATTATAGCTTTCTACAGTAAAATGCCTCCACTGGGAATTTTGGAAGCACATTTATAAATGGGTGAAAGTTAGAGTTCCCTATTTAATAAATATGCTTCTAAAAATCTTGTCACATTTTGAGAAATCTGCTCCAAAATGTGAAATTATAGCTCACCATAGGAAAATGTGCCCACGTTGACAGATGTCCCTGAAGTTGTCTCTTGACATAGTGATCTGCGCTGCATAATCCGATAAAGCGGGGGTTTACATCCGATAATTCGAAAAAGTAGAGTTTTCAAGTGTCAATTGCACAATACTATTTGCCGCTGGATTATGTCACAACGTTTTTTTCACTCTGACTTTTTCGGGGGGAAAATTGATACATGTATACAATTTGTAGAAGAGAGTTTGGTTAACTTTGTTTTAATAAAAAGCTGAGATTAATTTAATTTTAGTAAATAATCCCTTTAAAATGTATTTTTTCCTTTTAACAAACAGGCTTCTTACTGCTGTTCTTCCTCTTTGTCCTAAATTATTTTTAAGATCTGTTTATTACTAAGTGCAATCTATAAAAATAGAAAAAATATGTATGAAAAAATGTTTCATTATATATAAAGGGGAAAAACAATTTCTGGGCCTTTTTCTTACCTCTTTCCTCATGTGTAAATAATAGTTATGATTTAAAATGTGTAAGGACATAAGGCATTTGGCCTGTAGAGGGCAATATAAAATAAGACATTCCAACAAAAATGTCTTATTATTCCTGAGATTTTTTTTGCAGTTTTAAACTAACTGATTTTGTGATGACAAGCCTAAACAGAGATGGGTTTTTATGTAACGTACAAATGTTTTTGTCTACAAATAAATCAAATTGTCTTACATTGTGCCATCTGCATGCCATCTGAATTACTTTTTTTAACATGTAAATGTAAATACTGTTTGGTCCCTGCTGTGCATCCACCTATTTATATACAACTGCTTAGGAAATCCAAAAATATATTCATTTAGTGTGAAAACTCTCAAGATATAGACATAAGCTCATGAATATTTTGTTGATTGCTTTAATGAATTCTTTGGTGCAACTGTGAATGTCCTGTGACTGTTGAGAACAGAAATACAGGTACAAACATTTTTCAATTCACAAAATCCCTCTTTAATAAGGTAAACTAAATACAAAATTTCCCCAGTATGTGTTTGATCATTATTTGGGCTCATACAGCCTGTACTGTACTGTACTGGTATAAACCATTAAATGAATAATTCATCTTAAGATGTATATCTAGGGGGTTCTTTATTAAAGTCTGAATGCCAAAAACGTTGAGGGTTTTTTTACTATAAAATCTGATTTTTTTTTGTAAAAAAAAAACTAGAATTTTTCATGATTTATTTTACCCCGAGGATAGAAAAAGACTAAATCCGAAAATCTGCCATCTCAGATCTGCCGAGGTTGTATATAAGTTAATGGGAGAAGACCCAATGATATCCTGATCTGCACTGGGTTTCATGCAAAAATCCGAAGATTTTGTGTTTTTTTTTGGAAAATCCAAAAATTTTGTACGATTCGTACGAATTTTTTGAGTTATTTTTATCCGCAGGAGCAGACGACTGGACAGATAGGATCTGGCTGGATAGTTGCGGAAATAGGGAAGCAATGCTTTTCATGGTGGGAACAATTGGTTCTTGATCTTCACTGATGCGACCCTCAGGCACAATGCTTCAGTATAGGGCATCTGAATTCCGATTCCTGGAGCCAGGGGGTTATGTAAGGATGAAATTGAATCATGTGAAGAAGAGTGCCCACCAAACTTGACAAGGTTTCTGTCTCTTGAGAGTCTGGATGAATTCCAAATTTTTGTGATCAGTGTAAATGATCCAAGAAGTGTCGCCACTCCTCGAGTGCGAGTTTTACTGCCAGAAGCTCACAATTCCCGACGTCATCATTTTGTTCTGCCCGGGTAGAATTTCTTTGAGAAGTAAGCACAAGGGTGTAATTTCCCATCTGCGATTTGTCTCTGAGAAAGAATGAAGAAGGGTTGCAGAAGGTCAGGATGTCGGAGGACATGAGCTGAGGCAAACAAATCTTTCAGGGACTCAAAGTCCTCCAGAGCATGAGGGGGCCAGACATTAGGTTTTCCTCTCTTCTGGATAGGAGCAATACGGGAGGAAAATCCCTTGATAAATTGTCGGTAGTAGTTAGCAAAACCGACTAATCTTTGTAAAGCCTTGGTCTTGAATTGCCGTGACATTAGAAGGATCCATCTCAAATCCCTCACGAAAGATAATGCAACCCAGGAAGGGAAGCTAAGGCCCCTCGAAGACGCAATTCTCCAGCTTGGCAAAAAGGGAATTCTCTCTCAGACAGGAGAGAACTTCTTTTACCTGGGATCAGTGAATTTTCCAGTCTCTGGAGAAGATTAAAATGTCATCCAAGTACACGACTACAGATTGCCCCAAACAATCTCTGAAGATGTCGTTCATAAATTCTTGAAAGACGGCGAGGGTGTTGCAGAGGCCGAAGGGCATTACCAGGTATTCATAATGCCCATCTCTGATGTCAAATGCCGTCTTCCATTCATCTCCCTCTCGGATGCAAATTAGGTTGTAAGCTCCTCGTAGATTCAACTTCGTGAAGATCTTCGCCTCTCTGAGTTGGTCGAATAGCTCGGAGATGAGAGGCAGAGGATACAGTTTTTTAACCTTGATTTTGTTGAGGCCCCTGTAATCAATACAGGGATGCAATCTGTCATCTTTCTTCTCCATGAAGAAGAATCCTGCCCCTGCCAGAGAAGATGAAGGTCTAATGAATCCCCGCTGGAGGTTATTTTGAATATATTCCTTCATTGCAGAAGTCTCAGCAGGAGACAGTGGGTAGGTACGACCTCTGGGGGGCATGGTACCGGGAAGAAGTTCAATGGGGCAGTCATAGGAATGATGAGGAGAGAGAATTCATGCAGATTTCTTGCAAAATACAGCAGAGAAGTCTTTGTAAACTGCGGTCAGGTGTAAGCATAGTCAAGTTCAGGCAAGAGTTCAATAAGGCAGGCAGCAAGAATCAGAATCAGGATCTAGAAGAGGGTCAGGAATCAAGGAAACAGCAATTTAGGAACTTAGAAAACCCAGGAACACAAATCAGCAATTCCTATAATCGGGCATTGAACCTGTGACCAGGAAGTCCCTTTATTTTCTGTGCCGGACGCGTGACGTCATTGCGCAGGCATCAAGACAGCGTTGGCCCACATGGTTCATGGGGGCCGCCATCTTGGATGGGCCACCGCCGGAGACGGGAGCCAGTCTTTTCTCATAGCTAAGATTTTCTATATCTTTTACCGGTCATGGCAGTACTGTTGCACCAGTAAATATCTGGGGAAATAAACCCCCCCCATTGTCATTACTTTCTCCAAACTAGCAGCCTTTTCTATTTGCATCAGAAGCTTAGCCTTCTCCTCCTCACTTACTTTACGGGGTCTGTACCATACTCCTACAATGAATTTGCTGGACTCTTTACAATAAGTGAAAAGCTCCATCCATAAGGCTTCAGCCCCCTCATTTTCTAAATTCTGCATAGTAGCATTTAAATCCTGCCTAACAAACAGACATACTCCTGCTTTTCTATTGTCTCTGTCCTTCCAAAAAAAAGTATTTGCTTCAAGTGTGCTTCAAAAGCGGACCAAGCTCCTTGCAGCCCCGGGTGCAAGCTGTACCCCCTGCCAGGGCAAACTCTGCATAAATCCAATGAAAACAGCAGAACTCAGGTATTATTGACAAAAGTGAAGAGAGTTTTTCACTTTTTGTCAATAATACCGGAATGCTGCTGTTTTCATTGGATTTATCCAAAAAAAAGTATAGCCTCTGATGTTAACTGCCCAGTCATGTGACTCATTCAAACATGTTTCAGCAACACCAATCACATCATATTTTCTCTCTGACGCCAGGACCTCCAGCTCTCCCATTTTACCAGTCAGACTCCTTGCATTTGCAAACATACATATAATACTTGTACCATATTGAACATATGACATGTGGTCCTCCCTGTCCTTAACTGTACCCCATACCAGATCTCCTCATCCATTTTCCCTTCCTATGCCCACTACCTCACTAACCTGCCTTCCATGGATTCCTTTACTGCACCCTTCCCCCCACACCTAGTTTAAATTCTGCTCCAACCCAATAGGCATTGGGATGACTCAACACTCTTTGGTTGATGTGGAAGGGGATGGATACAGTAAGTCTTTTTTTGTCACACGTCATTTGTGTTTTTTTCGTGCAAAGCGAAATGAGCTGCAGGGCAAATATTTAACATAGTTTCATGAAAACTGGAGAAATGCGGATATTCATGGTGAATCTGTACATAGCAAAGTTATTTGCTCATTCGCTAAAAATTTAATGCCATTGGCAATGATCAGATGTAACCAACAAGAGAGTCAAGTTTAAGCAGCAAGCAGTATTCTTATTGGCGGATGCTCGATAAGGCTTATTTGAGCATTTGGCCTTATAGGACTTGAAAAAAAGTAATTAATCAGTGTTGATTTAAGAATCCATCTTTATGGTTTTTGAACTACAGTATGCATCATACTTAAAAGAAGCACTAAAGGTTAAATGAGAAGTAAGCTATACATGCTATTATATCTAATTTATAAGCACACAAATGCAGTTTGCAAAGTGCAATTTTGTTAGCAAATTGTCATAATTTTTATGCAAACTGCAGCGTTGTTTACCCATAACTCCAGTCTAAGGAAGTTGCATCTGCTGCAATTGCGCCTGTTGGCTCAAAACAAGCCAATTGCATGCACATATTGTGCAAATTGCAACCAACTTGACTGCTTCACTTCCAGCCCATGGCGACATTGAAAGTCTGGACCATAACTGCTCAACAACCTTGCTGGTATGTATATAAAATAGATCATTTTGGCTTTAGTTCTCCTTTAATCCTTGAGGTATAGATGTAAAGTTCAACAACAGTTAGAGTGGAATAGCACAGCTATGAAAGGTATATTTGATATTTTACACTTTCTTTTTACATTCTGAAACAGCTTAATTTTCCCTGTCATCGAAAACAAAAAAGTTATTCAATTTTATAAACATGAAATGTGATACTCTAAGGTTTCAAGCAGGACCATTGATTTTGGAAGATTATTTGGAAATAATACAATTATTTTGCTTAAGTATTTTAGTATAGCACCAATTAACAGCACTTTCAACTATTGTGCCTTATTTTTTAGCTTTTCTGATTGAAGCTATTGCCCTTTATTGCCCTGAATATACAGTAGCTGACATAATTTTAAAAGTACATGTATAAAATGTATAATTTAGTGATGTCCTTTGACGGGCTAAAATGCTTTTGGATTGTATAGGTCAATAAGAGGTTCTGAAAGCTTTACCTATACCTTTAGCCATTATGTCTCTGTGTATAACCGTCTGTTAGTGAAAGAGCAATGCATAATTTGCCTTAGTAATATAACTAAGCAACCTCTGCCCATCAAAACTGTTAATTCCTTAATAACTATGTTTCCGTTAGCAGCAGCCCCATCAACCCACACAACCAGTAGAGCAAATAGTTTTTTTTCTCACATTTTCACAGCTGCAGAAACACATCACTAGATGTGTACAGTGATATATTATAATGATGTTAGTTACGACATTATTAGGAACATAAAACTGCATTGCATGCTCAATGTGAGACTTTAACAGCGATAGGTAAAGAGGCAAAATTATGTTTTCTTTCCTCAAGTCAATGCACATTTTTCTGCAAGTGAATACTTTATTTGCCTTAAAAATATTCGGGGTTACTTACAAGGCCAATATGTAAATTCAGTAAAAATCCACACTTATGTACAATAATTGTATAAAAGTAATAAATTAGTCACATGTACAGGTTTAAAATTAATTCACATCCATCAATCAAAATATGCAACCCTCCTAGAAGTCCTCCCACTTTTGTTCCATTCAGGTTAGTTGACACACTCCTTTGTTCGTTAACACTGTCGGTATTCACACAGTTAAGAGCCTATTTATTAAACCTCAAATTTTTCAGGCCACGTTTTTAAAGTGAAAAACTTGAATTTTTAGAGGGGAAAAACTCTCACATTTTTAGAGATTTATTATACCTCAAAGCTGCTAAAAATCAGAATCCAAAAATACTCCATCTCAAACCTGTCGAGGTCATGTAGAAGTCAATGGCAGATGTCCCTGAAGATGTTTCTTGACATTGTGCTGGTTTTTGTCCGATAATCTGCTAAAGTCTAGTTTTTGCAGTGACAATTCGATAAAGTCGAGTTTTTGGAGCATCAATTAGAAAAAGTCAGATGATTCAAATTTGAAACAAAAACTGACTTTTTTGTGAAGAATTATTGATAAATGAGTTAAATTTGTGATTGGGAGTTAGGTCGACTTTGATTTAAAAAAATATGAGATGAATTTGCGTTTCAGTAAATATGCCACTAGTGTTAGTTAGTTGAGTTACTCTCTCACAACATCTCGTCTATAGCAATTACTTTTGGTTTACATCAGCACACACCCATAAAAAGTGTAAACAATTACATTTAGGTCATTAATAGGTAATTAGGCAATTTATTAGATTAATGACCTAAATGTAAGTGTTTATAATGATTGGTATAGTAAAAACTTTAAAACATTCCCATACTTGTACTTCCTGGTCGTATTCTGTGGTGTATGGAGTAGGAGCACCCCAAAAGTGTTTGCCTTTGGGTGTGTCCGGTGTGGGGACCTGTAGAGTCAATGTGGGAGAGGAAATAGAAATTCTACACATCCACAGGAACAGTAGGCAGTGCTGCTCCGAACTGGGGAATGTGGACGGAGGAGTTAGGAACAACTTTGAAACCACAGACTGAGAGTCAACTAAGAGAAGATTCTGGACAGTGAAACCTGATTTCTGGCTCGTTCCACAAATCAGACTTCATAAAGATCTTGGGAGTTTGTGAGGTAAGGATGCAGCCTTGAAGAGCTGGGATGAAAGCCTCATAGATAACACCATCAAAGGAAAAGCACTGGTGCTGCAAAATTAGATTCTTCCCAGATTCATCCCAATCTGCACCTCCCAGGTGTTGCTTCAGAGATATTAAAAGGACAGGGGTTCATCTGGGGCTCCAAAATGTTAAGAGTGAACAGGGCTGAATTTGCATAGCGGGCACCCCTAGGCCTGCTGCCCCCTATCCCCTCCCCTTTATACACAAATTTATAGAGAAATGGGGATTAGCGCACGGGAAGTTTAAAAAACTGTTATATCTCAGTGTTATCTCAGTGTTTCTGAACCAATGTGGGTGTGGTTGGGCAGCATGCTGCCCCCAAATTCTAGTCCTGAGACTGAAGCAGGCCGTGATTGTACAAGGTGGTAAAGGAACATCAGACCAGCACATTGAACTCATAAACTAAGGACCCAGAAAATTACACATATAAAACATTAACAAGCAATATAATCTTCCATTCAAAATCCCACATGATCTGTGTAAAGTTGGAAACATTATACACATTTTCCTTGTACAGGTATAGGACCTGTTACAACAGTCAGGAGAAACATGGTGCCCCAGAATGGTTGGTAGATAACTTACCAAATAGTAAATGTGGTCCGGGTGCTCCTGCCCCAGGCCCCCAGCTTTAGGGAGCCCATTACTAAGTGCCCCGAGTGGGTGCGAAACGCGTAGGGTGAATGGAGATGATATGCATATTTTAACTTTGTATAAATAAAAATATTTTTTAACAAATTTTCTCTGGTCCTGTGGAACAGTTTGAGTGCCGGTTGGCCCTGCTTCTACCTGTTATCCAGAATGCTCTGGACATGGGGTTTCCTGGAAAACAGATCTTCCCGTAATTTGGATCTTCATACATAAATTCTACCAGAAAATCATATAAACATTAAATAATCCAAATTGGCTAGTTTTGCTTGCAATAAGGATTATTTATATCTTTGTTTGGATCAAGAACAAGGTACTGTTAAAAATTTTAATTATTTGGTTATAATGGAGTCTATAGGAGATGGCCTTTCCATAATTCAGAGCTTTCTGGATAACGGGTTTCCGGATAATGGATCCCATACCTGTACCCCAAAAATATGACTTCCCTCTTCATGTTTAATTACAGTGTAGTATAATGAAACTAACCTTACACCATAATCTCCATATGTATGTTAGCAGCAATATTACTTGGGAATTGTTATTAGGAAACCTGTTATCCAGAAAGCTCTGAATTATGGGAAGGCCATCTCTCAGAGACTCAATTTTAAGGAAATAATTAAAATTGTTTCCAGTATCTTTGACTCAAAGGAGCAGTAACACCAATTTTTTTAATGCTTAATTCCCCGCAAAACAGCTATAATAATAGGTAACTTTTTTTAAAAAATCTTCAGCTTGAATTTGACTTTCAATATGTCCCATAGGAGAAAGGCGAAAAGGTGACGGCAGCTTGAATTCCTCTGTGTGCTGAACTGGAAGACAGCTTCGTACTGGCAACCTAAAGCACCTAAGCTTTTTTTAAAGCATCTGCATCTTAAATATATGCTCATATAATTTCCCTCATAGATGTCAGAAGGAATAGAAACATAAGTTTAAGATGCAGACTGTAAAAAAGCTTCGGTACTTTGGGTTATTGGTACAAAGCCATCGCCTTTTTCGCCTTTCTCCTATGGGGCTTTTTGCATGTCAAATTCAACCTGAAGATTTGATTTTGCGGAAAAATAAGTGTTAAAAAAAATGTTGGTGTTACTGGTCCTTTAATCCCAACTAATATATAATTAATCCTTATTGGTGGCAAAACAATCCTATGGGTTTAGTTCATGTTTAAACAATGTTTTAGAATATTTAAGGTATGGATATCCAGATTACAAAAGATCCCTTATCTGGAAAACCTTACTGTAGGTCTCAAGTATTCCAGGTAACATGTCCCATACCTGTACTGCTAATTAGCATTCTCACTGGCAAATTATCTTGCACATGTAATTACATAGTGGATGTACGTTTTACATCCACATTAAGGTGTTCCTCCCTATTTAGAGTGTCTCTTAGCCTTTATCTATTGGATTTCAATCTTAATTAAAAAAGCTGCTATTAATCATAATAGCATTGCTTGTGTTTAATGTTGCTAAATAACTGATATCTTGTGATATCCTGTACAATTGGTAAATTATTTTAGTGTTGTGATTCGCCTATAATTTTGTTTGACAGCAATCAAACAGTTGCCTGTTATAATTCTGATATGAAACCTGCACATAATCTGCACTGCGACTTTCATTTGACCTTGTCCCAAAATAGTAAATGCTCTTGCATTACTTACACGGTTCACCAAAGACGAGAATAATTAGATTAATAATCAAGAATCAGATAATCAGTATCCTAGGATTTATTTAGTAACAAATTGAAATGTTCTTACTCAGAATCTCCCAGGTCACTTATCTTTCTTTGAGCCAGCTGTAATTTTATTCCATATTTGCCCAAGGCCTTTTTTTCCTATCTGTCTGCTGAGCTGTCTGCAACAGTTTATGCTGTGTGACTTTTCTCTGGATTCTCCCTGCTAGCCAACGTACATGTCAGCTCTTTCTCTGATATAAATCAAACTCTGAATAGAATCATATGGTGGCTTTCTGTTTACATGTTTATTGCAAACACTGCTGTCAGACACACCATGCGTATCCCACTGAATGTTTCATTTAAGCTTCTAAATCATTTATCATAAGAGTCTTCAGAGTTACACTGGCATTTCACATAGTGCTCATAAGCTTTTGATTATGTAATTATTATTAAAGGAACAGTAACGTTTAAAAAAAATTTAATTTTAAATTTTATTAAAAAATCCATTCTACCTACACTAATAATAGATCTACCCTGCATAAAGTGTATTCATGGCAATGCTTTATTAAAAAAAATACTGTTAGAAAACACTGCTTCCTGTCTACTGGAGAACGGCGATATGGCGACTCACTCTGCAGCTCTGCACTCCGCATCTTCTCCCTAACCCGACTTCCGGAATGCTGGCCCTTGTTTGGATAATGGGACCGGGGACGCAGTTTTTGTATGCATCTAAAGCACTTCTTCGGCATTCCTCATCCTCAGCTAATCAGTTGATTTACAGGGCAGAGGAGAGAAAGGTCGGCAATGATGAAGCGCACTATTATCCTGTGCAGAGCTGCAGTCACTGTGCTTGCTGTGCTCTCTCTGCTCTTTCCGCGCATCGAACCACCGAGCAACAACAACTGGAGGCACAAATCCTTTCTGAGATCCCATCGCGAGGCAGAGCTGTACAGGTAAATCCAAGAGAGTCGCGCAGATCTGCTCCTCTTGCTCACTTCTCTTCTGGAGGGGGGTCGGGGGATGAAGGGATGCCCGGATCTCACCTATGTAACTGGCCTCAAGCCTGTGGGCTCCGGATTCATAACTTCCGGTTTTGGCAGAAGTTGGATTAGGGAGAAGATGCGGAGTGCAGAGCTGCAGAGTGAGTCGCCATATCGCCGTTCTCCAGTAGACAGGAAGCAGTGTTTTCTAACAGTATTTTTTTGCTTTGAATACACTTTATGCAGGGTAGATCTATTATTAGTGTAGGTACAATGGATTTTTTAATAATATTTTTTTTAGCGTTACTGTTCGTTTAATCAAGTATCGATTACTACGGTCAGTGAATAAATTAGTTTATAAAGAAATGCTACAACAGCATAGGAATAACTACTGAAATGCAACAAGTGCTTTTATTCCTCTTATCTGTACTATTACATAAATTGGTAATGTCATAAATGTATTCAAGATACAAATGTGTTTGTTCAGATTGGATGATTAGCCTAGTATAAAAAGATGGAGCTGAGATATGTTCACTCTCATGGCAATACTTGAAAAGGACTAACATATTGCCCCACAAAAGCAATGGACAAAAACAAATTCTGCAATGATGTGGAAGATTTTTTTAGGAAAATACCCACAGATTTTTTTAGGAAAATACCCACAGAACCCATGAACTCCACAATTTCCATGATATTTGTGTTTTTGCATTTTGCGAATTTTTCAGTGTAGCGAAACTGGAGAAATTCGCCCATCACTAGAAATCAATAATCATGGACAAGCAAAGAAAACATAAGCACAACTTTTGATCATCCAGGAAAAGAAGGCCATACAGTCAAAAGCATATAATAATGATAAAACCAGTGGACAAATGAATGGCAGTGGTCATTATAAATAACTTAGACTACATCATAGTGACCCACACAAGGGCTCACAAGGGCCTATAACAAACACTCTTTTGATATTGTAAAAGCTCAAAAACGTAATCAATGGATACCCAGACACACAGACAACCCTAAAAGACTTGATGCCAGAAACCCCTAAAAATAGCCACATTCCATATATTTCCCAGGGTGCCATATTGTCTCTGGCATCAGAAGACTGACAGAAAACATTTCCAATTGGATTGAACTAATTCTACAACCCCTGGTAAAAAATACTGCAAGCTATTTACAGGATGAAAACGATCTCCTACCATTTTGGCAACAATGGATGTGGAATCCATGTACACAAACATACCCCATGAAGATGGGACAACGGCATGCAAGAAATTCTTTGAAAGTCACAACCGACCAGCTGATACTGTTGTGAGCCTGATGGAATTCACACTAACACATACTGTAACAAATTTTCATTTGTCTAGGAATTGTACCTACAGCAGGTGGAAACCAGTATGGGAACCCTGGTTGCATCCCAATATGCTAATATTTTCATGGCTAGAACAGGACTTCATCTCCTCCTGCACCACCAAAACCCTACCAAAACTCTGCTATATAGATGATTATGCTTTGGGCAGATACTGAGCAAAAGCTCATTACATTTCACAAACAATTTCACCCTATCATCAACTTTAAATAAGCCCACACTTCACTCATTAATTTCCTGGACACAACTATTGACATACAATAAAAAAACAATACTCTACATACCGCCATATATTGAAAACCAACAGATAAAAACCAACACACCTCAGGTATGACAGCTTCTATGCAGACCACATTAGACATGCCGTCAGCAAGGCCCTAAACTACAACCAGGTCTGTTCTGACATCTCAGAACCCTCATAAAAGACTTACTTGACAAAGACCACAACTAAAGACTATAGCATACACAGAGCCACCAAGGCCACCAGGTAGCAATTAATAAAATACAAACATTAAAGAGAATTACATCATGTACCAATTGTAACAATATATAAAGCTCAGTTAAAGGCCCTTGGGACAGTAGAGATGCAAAGAATACTGCAAAATGATGAGAAGCAAATAACAAATTTACATATCCACTTCTTCTGGTATTTCAGCAACCTCCACCTTGGTACACTTTCCCTTTTCGGGACCTAGCAGCAATGAAATACACCAATGTGGAAGCAAGAGATGTGAGCCATGCCCACCCACCTCTCCTTAGACAACGTTCCTATTTCTGGCACACAAGAGGAATACGATATCCATTACGACAACACTTTTTTTCATCCACTAATGAGATGAGATGTAATAAGATGTATAAAATGCCCATCAGGAGGTATTTCCATTGGTAAAACCCAACACTGGTTTAACATAAACAATAAAAAAACTGAACAAACTATTAGGAAAGGAGTTTAATTGTCCAAACCCCAGCCTGGCAACTTCAAACTCTCTCTTGTCGAAGGCAAAAAGAAAATGAAAGAAAAGTATTGGAAAGCAAACTTATGCAAATATTCAACAAGAAACAGGACTGAATTTAGGTCATGGATTTATGACTAATTACCTATGTTAGGATCTGTTGTACAAATTAAAAATACAAACATCTGTGGAGACAATAGACTACTACAGTTAATGTAATCTATTTAACACCTTACCGTAGGTCTAATTTGTGCTTAGTCTGCATGACCCATTTCCACATAAGTATGTCTCTGCTTGCAATCCAAATTATGCAATTATGCAATATGTGCTTTTTCTTTTTTCACTTTTTTTTCACTTTTTTCACTTTTTTGTGTACAAAATCATCTTGATATTTGTCAGAGCTAGTGATGGGCGAAACACATTGAAGTCAATGGGCGTCAACATTTTTGACACACGACAATTTTGACACGATCGACAATTTTTATAGGTGCGACTATTTGTCCAAATGCATTTAAGTGAATGGGCGACTGAATAATTTTGATGTGCAACAATTTTTTTGTTGCGGCGAATATTTCACCGACATTTCCGCCAAAAAATTTGCGGGTGGCAAAACATGGAAATTTGCCATGAATCCAGGCCTGGCAAAATTATTCGCCCCATCACTAGTCAGAGCCAACACAGCATTATTGTAATCAGCTTTGAAATGGGAACTGATATGTTCTGAATGTGATTATTGATGTAAGATGTGATTATCATCTTAGTTACCAGATAAAGGTATAATCTTTACACTACTTTTGCTAAGCTTTGTATCAAAAGTTTTAACCTATAACTTTTTAAACTGTACAAAAAACTTTACCTAAAACTCTCTTGGCTCCCAATCAGGAAAGTATATTCAAAGTTAAGATAGTGAAAGTTAAGATATAGGACCCCATGAAACAGGGGTAGCCAATAAGAGGTATAGGCCTTAAGATGAGTTGCTGCAGCAGAATTCCAAATGCTTGTATAGTGTTGATTTTTACAACAATTTGCAAGAGCATCCTCTCATGAGAATCCTGTATGCTCTGTTTACACTCTCTGTTTTTGGTTTCACAACATTGTTGCTGAAGATATTGCATGCATTTGTTTCTAAATACCCAACTAGCATGAAATGGCTAATTTACATAATAATGAGCATGGTGCAAAGTGTAAAAGCAAATCTCTCTTTGGGGCAAATTTACTAAAGGGCGAAGTGACTAACGATGATGAAAATTTGCCAGTGTGACGTCATTTCGGAACTTTGACTATTTACTAATGGTCGCCAGCGTAACTTCAATAGTGAAGGAGATAGACTATAGCGGTACTATAGCGGTACTTCGCTCCCTCACGCCTGTCGAATTAGCGCTCTGGCGAATGGACTATTCTATTCCTTTTTTTCAGGGTGATAGGCTGCAAAAGAGTGTACATTTTTTTGGGGTAACCAGCTTCCCCCCTACATTTCCTAACATATGGCACATAAACTATAGACTGGGCTCATGTGTAAGGCATTATAACAACTGTATTCTATTTTATTAAGGTTTCCTGGGCTTGTGTAGTGTAATGTATACTGCAACATATACGTCCATTGAAATTTAACTTCCCGCCATATGCAAATTAGGCAACGCTAGTGCAGCTACGCTTCACTTGGTGCAGGAACGCTGGCACAGCTTCGCCAGCTTTTGGTGCCCTGGATGCAACTTTGGATTTTAGTGAATAAGAGTTATCCTGGCAAATCTATGCCTGGCGAAGTGTTGCACTGTGAGCGAAGCCATCGCTTGCAAATTTTCGGAGGTTAGTGAATTTTCCCCATGGTCTCTTGGGTTGTGCCCTAGAATCAAGCTCAAAGAGCATTGCATGCATTTACTACCACTGTATTCAAAAAGGGTGGGTAGTACATGGTCATCCCCTGAAGAAAGAATAAAAACAATTATCCATTAATATAGCATAATAACATTATTTAATAGCAGTACAAAAAAACAATTATAAACATTGTGCAGCACGGAATGATTCCCACAGTGAGCATATTTGCCCTGCACATGTTTACATTTCTGAAGCAAGACAAGATTGATGTATTTAATGTGTAAAACTGTTTATTCACACTGCAATTGTCCTTGATAGGGATGTAGCGAACGTCGGAAAAAAAGTTCGCGAACATATTCGCGAACTTGCGCAAAAACGCGAGCGGTTCGCGAACGGTTCGCGAACCCCATAGACTTCAATGGGAAGGCGAACTTTAACATCTAGAAAAGACATTTCTGGCCAGAAAAATGATTTTAAAGTTGTTTAAAGGGTGCAACGACCTGGACAGTGGCATGCCAGAGGGGGATCAAGGGCAAAAATGTATCTGAAAAATCTGCCTGTGTGTGCTTGGAAGAGATAGTGTAGGGGGAGAGCTGTTAGTGATTTCAGGGACAGATGATAGTAAGTTTGCTGGCTAGTAATCTGCTTGATACTGCTCTGTATTGGAGGGACAGAAGTCTGCAGGGATTTGAGGGACATTTTAGCTTAGGTAGCTTTGCTGGCTAGTAATCTACTGTTCTCTTTAAACAACTGCCATACGTTGACCTTGTAGGCATTGTTTGCCCAGTTTTTTTGGACGCAGCCACTGAAGCACAGTTGCCAGAAAAAATATGCCATATAAATGCTGAAAATAGTCATTTTTCGCCATACGTTGACCTTGTAGACATTGTTTGCCCAGTTTTTTTGGACGCAGCCACTGAAGCACAGTTGCCAGAAAAATTATGCCATATAAATGCTGAAAATATAAATTTTTTTGGTTGCAGCCACTGAAGCACAGAGGCCAGAAAAATTACGCCATATAAATGCAGAAAATATGCATTTTTTTGGTCGCAGCCACTGAAGCACAGTTGACAGAAAAATTATGCCATATAAATGCTGAAAATATAAACTTTTTTGGTTGCAGCCACTGAAGCACAGAGGCCAGAAAAATTATGCCATATAAATGCAGAAAACATGCATTTTTTTGGTCGCAGCCACTGAAGCACAGTTGACAGAAAAATTATGCCATATAAATGCTGAAAATATAAATTTTTTTGGTTGCAGCCACTGAAGCACAGAGGCCAGAAAAATTATGCCATATAAATGCAGAAAATATGCATTTTTTTGGTCGCAGCCACTGAAGCACAGTTGCCAGAAAAAATATGCCATATAAATGCTGAAAATAGTCATTTTTTGCCATATACGTTGAGTCAACGTATGGCAAAAAATGACTATTTTCAGCATTTATATGGCATATTTTTTCTGGCCTCTGTGCTTCAGTGGCTGCGGCCAAAAAAACTGGGCAAACAATGCCTACAAGGTCAACGTCGTTGACCTTGTAGGCATTGTTTGCCCAGTTTTTTTGGCCGCAGCCACTGAAGCACAGAGGCCAGAAAAAATATGCCATATAAATGCTGAAAATAGTCATTTTTTTGGTCGCAGCCACTGAAGCACAGTTGCCAGAAAAATTATGCCATATAAATGCTGAAAATATAAATTTTTTTGGTTGCAGCCACTGAAGCACAGAGGCCAGAAAAATTATGCCATATAAATGCAGAAAATATGCATTTTTTTGGTTGCAGCCACTGAAGCACAGAGGCCAGAAAAATTATGCCATATAAATGCAGAAAATATGCATTTTTTTGGATGCAGCCACTGAAGCACAGTTGCCAGAAAAAATATGCCATATAAATGCTGAAAATAGTCATTTTTTGCCATACGTTGACCTTGTAGACATTGTTTGCCCAGTTTTTTTGGTTGCAGCCACTGAAGCACAGAGGCCAGAAAAAATTAAACCAGTAGGGTTTGCACCCTAGTTTGTAACGGTGGCGGAGGGAGGAGGAGGACGCTAAAGGACAGCTGTGTGTGGAGTCATGAGGCTTGAAGAGAAGGACAGCTGCATAGAAGTCAGAACAAGTCTTCCGGCGTGCAGTAACCCTCCGAGATCCACCCCTCATTCATTTTAATAAAGGTCAGGTAATCGACACTTTTGTGACCTAGGCGAGTTCTCTTCTCAGTTACAATCCCTCCTGCTGCACTGAAGGTCCTTTCTGAGAGCACACTTGAGGCTGGGCAAGACAAGAGGTTCATGGCAAATTGTGACAGCTCTGGCCACAGATCAAGCCTGCGCACCCAGTAGTCCAGGGGTTCATCGCTCCTCAGAGTGTCGATATCTGCAGTTAATGCCAGGTAGTCCACTACCTGCCGGTCGAGGCGTTCTTTGAGGGTGGATCCAGAAGGGTTGTGGCGCTGCCTTGGACAGAAAAACATTTGCATGTCTGACGTTACAGACTGGCCAAAGGGCTTTGTCCTTGCAGGTGTGCTCGTGGCAGGATTACTGGCACCTCTGCCCCTGGAATGTTGATGAGTTCCTGAAGTGACATCACCCTTAAAAGCATTGTACAACATGTTTTGCAGGCTGGTTTGTAAATGCCGCATCTTTTCGGACTTGTGGTATGTTGGTAACATTTCTGACACTTTATGCTTGTACCGAGGGTCTAGTAGCGTTGCGACCCAGTACAGGTCCTTCTCCTTAAGCCTCTTGATACGGGGGTCCTTCAACAGGCATGACAGCATGAAAGACCCCATTCTCACAAGGTTGGATGCAGAGCTATCCATCTCCGCTTCCTCATTATCAAGGACTGCATCATCCACGGTCTCCTCCCCCCAGCCACGTACAAGACCAGGGGTCCCCAAAAGGTCACCACTAGCCCCCTGGGAAGCCTGCTCCTGTTGGTCCTCCTCCTCCTCCTCCACAAAGCCACCTTCCTCCTCTGACTCCACTTCTGGCACCTCTCCCTGCGTTGCAGCAGGTGCCTGGGTTCGTTCTGGTGATTCCGACCAGAAATCGTGCGCTTCCAGCTCCTCGTCACGCTGGTCTACAGCCTCATCTGTCACTCGTCGCACGGCACGCTCCAGGAAGAAAGCGAAGGGTATTAGGTCGCTGATGGTGCCTTCGGTGCGACTGACCATATTTGTCACCTCTTCAAAAGGTCGCATGAGCCTGCAGGCATCGCGCATAAGCACCCAGTAACGGGGGAAAAAAATCCCCAGCTGTGCAGATCCAGTCCTACCACCCAGTTCAAAAAGGTACTCGTTGACGGCCCTTTGTTGTTGCAGCAGACGTTCCAACATAAGGATCGTTGAATTCCAGCGAGTCTGGCTGTCAGAAATCAAACGCCTGACTGGCATGTTGTAGCGCTGCTGAATGTCAGCAAGGCGTGCCATGGCTGTGTAGGAACGTCTGAAATGGGCCGACACCTTTCTGGACTGGGTGAGAACGTCCTGGAATCCTGGGTACTTGGAGACAAAACGTTGGACTATTAAATTTAACACATGTGCCATGCAGGGCACATGTGTTAAATTGCCTAGTCTCAACGCTGCCAACAGATTGCTTCCATTGTCACACACCACTTTTCCGATCTGCAGTTGGTGTGGGGTCAGCCACCGATCGGCCTGTGACTGCAGAGATGACAGGAGTACAGATCCGGTATGGTTTTTGCTTTCCAGGCACGTCATCCCCAAGACAGCGTGACAACGGCGTACCTGGCACGTCGAATAGCCTAGGGGGAGCTGGGGGTGCACAGGTGTGGAGGAGGAGAAGGAGGACCCAGCAGCAGAGTAAGAAGAAGAAGAAGACGAGGTAGAGAGCGATGGAGGAGTAGAGGTGGTGGCAGAACCGCGTGCAATCCGTGGCGGTGACACCAACTCCACTGTTGTTGTTGAGCTACCCATTCCCTGCTTCCCAGCCATTACCAAGTTCACCCAGTGGGCAGTGTAGGTGACATACCTGCCCTGACCATGCTTGGAGGACCATGCGTCAGTAGTCATATGGACCTTTGGCCCAACACTAAGTGACAGAGATGCGGTAACTTGGCTCTGCACATGTTGGTACAGGTGTGGTATTCCCTTTTTAGAAAAAAAATTGCGGCTGGGTACCTTCCACTGCGGTGTCCCAATTGCTACAAATTTGCGGAAGGCCTCAGAGTCCACCAGCTGGTATGGTAAAAGCTGGCGGGCTAAGAGTGCAGACAAGCCAGCTGTCAGACGCCGGGCAAGGGGGTGACAGTCAGACATTGGCTTCTTACGCTCAAACATGGCCTTCACAGAAACTTGGCTGGTGGCAGATGACTGGGAATGGGAACAGGTGGTCAAGGTGGAAGGCGGAGTGGAGGGTGGTTCAGACGGGTCAAGGAGAGCAGAGGTAGAGCAGTAAGATGCTGGACCAGAAGGAGTGTGGCTTTTAGTTTGCCTGTTGCCTTTGAGGTGTTGCTCCCAAAGTGCTTTGTGCTTGCCGCTCATGTGCCTTCGCATAGAAGTTGTACCTATGTGGCTGTTGGGCTTACCAAGGCTCAGTTTCTGACTGCACTCATTGCAAATTACAATGCTTTTGTCAGAGGCACACACATTAAAAAAATCCCACACTGCTGACTTTTTGGAAGTGTGCGATCTGGCGGTAACAGTAGAAGTTGGCGGAGTTGGCGGTATTGGCGGCAATGGCGGGTGCGTTGGCCGGCTGAACACAGGTGCCGATACATGTTGTTGCCCTGCTGATCCCTGCGGGCTGTCCTCCCTGCTTCTTCTAAGTCTTATTCTCCTACTGCCTCTCTGACTCTCCGTCTCTCCATCTGAACTACCCTCCTCTTGCTCTCTTCTACTAGGCACCCACAAAACATCAATCTCCTCATCATCATTCTCCTCAGATGCATCAATTTCTTCTGACACATCACAGAAGGAAGCAGCAGCGGGGACCTCCTCCTCATCACTCATTATGTCCATCTCTATCGTGTTCTCTGCCAGAATTAAATCTGGTGTAAGGTCCTCATCTCCTTCATCTTCTTCTGGCAATAATGGTTGCGCATTACTCAGTTCAAGAAACTCATTGGAAAATAACTCCTCTGACCCCAGTGAAGAAGGGGCACCGGTGGTGGAGGAAGTGTTACGTGGGGTGGCCATAGCAGTGGAGGATGAGGAGGATGTTGTGGTAAAGTTAGAAACGGTAGAGGATGGGGTGTGCTGTGTAAGCCAGTCAACTACCTCTTCAGCATTTTGGGAGTTCAGGGTCATTGGCTTTTTAAAACTGGGCAATTTGCTAGGGCCACAGGATTGCATAGCAGCACGGCCCCTAGCACGGCCTCTGCGTGGCGGCCTGCCTTTGCCTGGCATTATTTTTAAAAAACAACAACAACAACAAAAACTCAGTTGGTTTTTCTGGAAACGATAATACACACAGCTAGATGGCGGGTTGAAGAAAACACTGTGCAAATAATGCTACAAAGTCAACGTATACACTACTACAGCGGTGGATACGGATTACGTAAAATATATGAATGCTGCTTGAAAAAAAGTAACTCAAGTGGTTTTTCTAGAGACGATAATATTATCAATATTTAGACAAAATGTGAACAAGGTCACACAGCTCGATGGCGGGTTGAAGAAAACAGTGTGCAAATAATGCCTACAAGGCCAACGTATACACTACTACAGCGGTGGATACGGATTACGTAAAATATATGAATGCTGCTTGAAAAAAGTGACTCCGGTGTTTTTTCTGGAGACGGTAATATTATGGATATTTAGACAGAATGGGAACAAGGTCACACAGCTCGATGGCGGGTTGAAGAAAACAGTGTGCAAATAATGCCTACAAGGTCAACGTATACACTACTACAGCGGTGGATACGGATTACGTAAAATATATGAATGCTGCTTGAAAAAAAGTAACTCAAGTGGTTTTTCTAGAGACGATAATATTATCAATATTTAGACAAAATGTGAACAAGGTCACACAGCTCGATGGCGGGTTGAAGAAAACAGTGTGCAAATAATGCCTACAAGGCCAACGTATACACTACTACAGCGGTGGATACGGATTACGTAAAATATATGAATGCTGCTTGAAAAAAGTGACTCCGGTGTTTTTTCTGGAGACGGTAATATTATGGATATTTAGACAGAATGGGAACAAGGTCACACAGCTCGATGGCGGGTTGAAGAAAACAGTGTGCAAATAATGCCTACAAGGCCAACGTATACACTACTACAGCGGTGGATACGGATTACGTAAAATATATTATGGCTGCTTGAAAAAAGTGACTCCGGTGTTTTTCTGGAGACGGTAATATTATGGATATTTAGACAGAATGTGAACAAGGTCACACAGCTCGATGGCGGGTTGAAGAAAACAGTGTGCAAATAATGCCTACAGGGCAAATAATGCCTAAAAGGTCAACTTATACACTACTACAGCGGTAGTAAAATAAAAAAAAGTAAAATAAAAAAAAATGAATATTAAAAAAAAAAAATTAAAGTTGGTGCTGCTGAACTACTAGGAGCAGCAGATTAGCACACCAGTCCCACTCCCCAACACTGCTAGACTAATAGCACTGGGCTCTTATAGTAGTAGTAGTAGTAGTAGTAGTAGTAGTAGTAGTAAAACAACAAAAAAATAAATAAAAGCAGTCCTTACAAGGACTACTGTTATTGCAGCAGTCAGCAGATGAGATCAGAAGCAGGACAGCTGCCCACTGCAGCTACATACAGAGCACTGCAGTAGAAGGTAGATTACTAGCCAGCAAAGCTACCTAAGCTTAAATGTCCCTCAAACCCCTGCAGACTTCTGTCCCTCCAATAACAGAGCAGTATCAAAACGATTACTAGCCAGCAAACTTTCAACTGTCCCTGAAATCACTAACAGGCAGCAGCTCTCTCCCTACACTATCTCTTCAGCACACACAGGCAGAGTGAAAAAACGCTGCAGGGCTTCGGTTTTTATAGGGAAGGGGAGTGGTCCAGGGGAGAGCTTCCTGATTGGCTGCCATGTACCTGCTGGTCTGGGGTGAGAGGGCAAAAAAAAGCGCCAACAATGGCGAACCCAAAATGGCGAACGTCGCGCGACGTTCGCGAACTTCCGGCGAGCGCGAACACCCGATGTTCGCGCGAACAAGTTCGCCGGCGAACAGTTCGCGACATCTCTAGTCCTTGAAAGCTTTTTAAATATGCAAATTGTGAATGTTTATTTATCATACTATGTTAAACATCACCGGTAGTGTTGCCCATACCAACAAATCAGCAATTAGATTTCAACAGTCACCTACAAGTTAGAAAGCAAAGATCTTATTGGTTGATATGGGCAACATTACTGATGATGTGTTGATGATGTTTTACATAGCATAATAAATATGCCCCAGTGTGTTTGAGTTACTCCACAACTTTGGTGGTGGGAAAAAAATATTCACTGAATAGTTTCTCAGACTGCAAATTTTTATTTGCAAAATGACCATCAATGCATTCCGTGGCCATGCTCATGCAAGCACCCATCACATTTGCAAGCAATGTGCAAATATTTTTGCACAATACGCATCATCAGTTTTTAAAAAACAGGAAAGTTGGGCACAGCAGTGCAGTACTTAAACATTTAAGGGAAACCATGTGGAAGACAACCATGCAAATGTATATGCGCTGTAAATGAACCCCAATATTTCCAAAGTTCCTTTAATATAATCATAGTGATACCATCTCATTGCTGATCCTTATTCCTACTTTATTCCGCTAGAGCACATCTAGGAGATTACACAGTGAATAAGACCCAAGTTAAAAGAGTGGATTAATGTATGGAATTTATCTTTAAATAACTGTAATCCCGATACATAAAATATCTTGACTCTAATAACTTGCTTCTAGGGGTGGGCACATTGTTTTGCCACGGAAATGATGCCCATAGACTTGTATGGCGTTGTGCATCAAAAAAAAAAAAGAGACTTTAATGGGCGTCTGCGACATTTCGAATTTTTGGCAAAACTAAACAGGTCAAATTCGCCCATCCCTACTTGCTTTTACCAAACCACCACCTTTTCATTATTAAAGGGGATATTCAGCTGCTAAATGGGATGTTCACCTTTAAACAACCATCCTTCTTTAAATTCAGTGAACCACTTGTAGTATATTTGCAACATACTTTTATTTTCAGAAATTGAATATTTTAAAGATATTCACTTCACTCCAATCAACACACTTGTTCTTGTCCTGAATCTTTTTCCGATGCTTTCTAACCTTCTTTCTTACTCATTTTCTTACCTGTTTTGTAAAAGCTGTACAGCACACATCATTACTTCATCAGTCTGCTTAAATGAATAGCAATGATACAATCAATCATGGGCTTCAGAAAAAGACCAAAGCTGGAACCAATGAAAATGAAATGTCACCACACAGGCCAGCACATACATCTCCTCCTATAGTTTCATTCTCTGAGATCCTGCAATTTGAATCAGGCTTCTCCAAGCTTATGTTTGTGAGGTCTTATTTTGCCACCCAAAATCAATAGTACTCTGTCAGCAAACACTAAACTAAACAAATAAAGAGTTGGCAGTAGTAAGTTAACAGCAATTCAATTTCCTAGTGCCAAAATAAGCATTTTATTAATAGGAACTTGATAGCAAAATTTGCTAGTTTCTTTCAAATCAATGAAATTTATGTTTTCCTGAAAGTTCAGCAGTAATTTCACTTTTGAGAAGCATGTGGGGCAAGCATGCCTCCTCTTCACTCATTGCATAGAATTAATGGTATTGGCTGGCAATACAATTTGTGCTATGCAAATTAGTAAGGAAAGGAAAAGAGCATGCGCTGCACTGAATTTATTATGGCTTCTCCTTGCTGGCGATTTCTGCATAAAGTAGTAGAGGCTAGTGATGGGCAATTTTTTTGCCAGGATTCACTGTGAAAAATGCCAAGACTCCCATTTATTGTAAAAAAAAAAGAGTTGTGTATTGTCGCTGCGAAAAATGACACATTTTGCAAATGTTTGCGTTATCGCAGATCTTTCAGCAAAGAGTGAGGGGATATATTTGCCCATCTCTAGTGGAGGCAGGAGTCAGCATTTTCCTACTCCATTGAGACAGCACAGGATCCAAGATTAGATAAGTTCAGATTTCATTACACAATTAGTATAAACTGGCAATTTTTGATAACAAGTCCCTATTATCAAAATGCTTATTTTGGCCAAAGAGACTTTTTTTACCAAAAGGTGGGCATCTGCATTAAGAATAAATGTCTAGTCACAAGGTTCTTTAATTTATAACTTGCTGACGACAATCATATTTAAACAAAAAAAAATATTTTGATACTTTACAGATGTATTATAAAGTGGAATAAATGCAAACAATAAGGTCTCCTTGATGCACTTATACTACTTTCTTTCCATATATCTCAATATAGAATGATAGAATGAATATATATATACACACATATATATATATATATATATATATATATATATATATATATATATATATATATATATATATATATATATATATATGATTTTTTTCTGTACATTTGCAGTATGTTTCTCATCTTCAGTAGGATAAAAACTATATTCAAATAATATCTGAAAATTTTAATTTTTAATATACTGTATTTATAAACAGAGCCATTTAGAATGCTGTATATACCTGGAAATATTAGGCATAATTCTGCAGTAAAAATATTAAATATTAAACATTAAAGTCACACAAATCATTTTGCAATATTATGAAGTCATGGAAACCATCAGATTATAAGATTAAAATGTGTTAGATTGCTTGAAGGCAGATAAAGGTCTAATGAGTCGGCAAAAGCAATACTAGGGGGAAAAAAAAGAGACTATATTTTTTACTAAAGGAAAAATCATATTCTTTTCCATCTTAGGTATTGTACAAAGGGAAAACTGGCCAGAGAATTAAAATCAGACACAATTCTTTAATAGAGTTAGAAAAATGTGGAATACATTGAGTAATGAGCTGTGCACACCATGATCATTTTTAATGTACGATTCATTATAGCTCTTACAATGATTCACAAAAAATTGTTGTTGTGCTTAAAGTTACTTCACAGCTGGTCAGCTAGCTTCCAAAAGCTTTTCAAAAGAGAGTAGTATTGTATTTCTTACAAGGCCTACAAAGGGTTGATTAAAAAAAGGAGTTTTGAAGTGATAGAAGAATTCTCCAATGGCACTTTATAGTTTTTATTGGAGTTGCATTATGAGCAGCAGAGTCTTCAGTGCAAACCTAATGCTACAGTAAGTGATTCTTTGACTCTTATTCACCTAAAAAAACAGGATATGATTTATACCAAATGCTATAAAACAAAAGATCTTAACAAAAGATAAAATGCAGCTTCTGTAAGGTCTATCTATCTTTGATCCTTCTATTTGATAACCCACCACAAAGATAGAACTGCATTTTGATTTTGGCTGTTTAGATCACCTATAGGATGACATACAACAATACTGTGTGAAGATGCCATTTTATGTAGTTGGACAATCTGATAAACCCATTAAAGGACAGTAGGAGGCATTTTAAAAAGGTAGGACAAAAACGAAAACAGGAAAGGCAGATATGAGAATAGTCACTTCCACAACCACTTGCTGATCACTGGAAGAGTAGCAGGATTCCAGAGGCTTTCATATCCAGATAACTAAAGAATGTCTATCATATCAAGGCAAACATGAAAGTTGGAAGAACTGATATGGTGCCTTTCTTGATGATGCTCACCATCCCTGATATTAAAGAGAGACTAAAAGTGGACATCACTATAAAAGTTATTGCAGCATTGCAAATGGCTTGGTCACTGTCTAAAAGTTGAGTTAATGATACATTGATTGAAATATAAGAACCCATGGCTAGTCATATCTGACTATTTATAGAGGTTTAAGACAGAAACATTCTACAGAAGGAAGGAATGCAGCAAAGGGGGAAAACATTATAAAGCTTGGTCTTAAAATAGCCAAGAGAGGGAGGTACTTAGGTATGAGTAAGTGTGGATTTTTAAGGCTTTAGCTAATCACTTGCTAAATACCTATTAGAAACAGATGCATGTGTAAATGATCAGTTCTAATTTTGTTTATCATCATTAATCCTCTCTTTAGTAAAAAGGGAAGTAATTATCTTTGTAAATTACACTTAATTGTAACGTTATACAATATTTACTGATCTTACACACAGTTCTTATTTTGCGTGTCAGTAAACATAATAAATAGTATTGTACCTACTGCCAACTAACATTTATTATAATCATGTTTTATTATGTAGAGCTACTAGTTTCTTATTTTTGTAACCCATCTTACATGTCCTTACATGTTCATGTACTATAAGGCTATTCTACTGGAGCTGCAAACAATAAATCAACTTTATACACCATTTTTATTTTTTTTCTCTCAAGATAAAGATTTCTCAAATAGATGTTGGAAGTTCAGGAACAGACCAAGGTAAAATCAAGGTTGGGTCAGATCTTGCAACAGACACAAGGCAGTAATCAGCCGACAGCAAAGGGGAAGGCATTAAAAAATTAGTAACTCCCAAATATGAAAGGGGACCTCTCATTTAGATAGACTTGGAAATTACATGATTTTTATAAACTGTGAAATGAAAGAAGTAACTATATGCTATTGCCCGACATTATCTTATTTTGATTTTTAAAACAAAGTCGACCTAACTACCATCAAAAATCTTCTTGAAAAAGTCGGTGCGGAAAAATCATGCGACAATTCAAATCTTACCACTTCTTCAATTGTGAAAGCATATCTGCCATTGACTTCTATATGACCTTGATAGGTTTTAGCTGGAACAATAATACATCTCTAAAAATTCCTATTTAAAAACTCAACCAGAAAAAAAATTGAGCTTTACCAAATAGGTCCCCATGTTAGGGAGTAACCTTTCTGAAACTGATGAAGAAAGTCTTGGAATACAATTTTGCATAAAAAAGAAACACCCCTTATTAGTCACATTGTTGAGCTCCAGAATTCTTTTTTTGCAACAACTAGGGGCAGGGCCGAACTGGGAGTAATAAGCAGCCCGGGCAAAAAAATCAAAGCAGCCCACATGATAGCCGCGCCTATATATTGGGTTAACCCTTTAAGTATCATAGATTGTAGCATCTACGATCTGCGGATAAAGGGACTCAAGTGCCACAGATTGTAGATTTTACGATCTGCTGCACTTCTGGGTTGGGGAGCAGAGGCATGAACACAATGGACTGTAAGGCAGCAGGCACATAAAATCTACCTGATCAAGCAAGAAGACAGATGCCTTCTCTTCATGGGACCCGAACAGCCCAAAAAATCATGTGATAGCTCCACAAAAAAAGTCTAAAACACACAGTCCAGCTCAGGGACTATGCCAGTCAGCATGCCCACCAGTTATCTCAGGCACAAGAAGTTTGTATGGGGACACACACACACAGAGACAGACAGACACACACACAGACAGACACACAGAGACACTCACAGACAGACACACACAGACAGACAGACACACAGACAGACACACAGACAGACACACACACACAGAGACACACACACAGACAGACACACAGACAGACACACAGACAGACACACAGACAGACACACAGAGACATTCACAGAGAGACACACACAGACCTCTCTTAGAGAAAAACTTACTCCATGCACTTGCACCTGCAGTGTAATGTATCAGGGATGCCCCTCCCCTAATGTAGAAGCATCTCCATATGTCATGTCAGGCTGCGTGATTAAGCCAGTGCCTGGCCGGGAAGGAGAATAATTTTACAATGAAGGGGGTGGAGAGAACGAAGAGAAAAAAATCCCCACTGCGAGGCTCTCTGTGCTTCCAGCACTTCCTACTAAATCAAATGAAATGACGGACTTCCTGCCCCCTGCTTGCTCTCCCCAACGTAGCCTGGAGATGGAAGAAGCAAGCAGGAGCTGAAGTCTGAAGCTACGATTGGAGCGGAGGCGGAGCCAATATTGTGAGCGAGCCGGCCCATTTTAAATATTAGATGAATGGCCCATCGGGCAATTGCCCGAACACGCACATTGCCAGTCCGGGCCTGACTAGGGGGGTGGTGGTAAAGAAAGTATTTTGTTATTGTTTACAATGGGGAAAAGAAAGGGTAATCTTCACAAAGCTTTGCTCATGATGGAATGCAAAAGAATTTATAGCTTAAGAACAAAGACCCTAGATGGAGATCCAAGAAAATACTATTTTCTGATAATAGTGTACTCTGAATGGAATAGATGGAGCTCTTAAACGAAGGGAGGCCTATCTACATTTGATACTTCTAGGACTATAAATGTGCAGAACTGCACATTGGTCAAGGCCAAATGACAGGTAGCTGATCCCACTCTATATACAATTACACACTCCCTCTGCTATCCTTTGTATAGCGGAGGGAAGAGGTAGTTCTGTGTGACTAATCTGTGTAAAGTCATTTGACAATTGGTATAGTTGAAGTATAAAGTATATGTTACTGAGTTACAATTCTTTAAAGGAGAAGGAAAGATACAGAGGCATTTTATTGCCAATAGATTAGCTGCAATAGTGCAAGCTAGAATGCTATATTTATTCTGTAGAATGTTTTACCATACCTGAGTAAAAAGCTCTAGAAGCTCTCTGTTTGTTTAGGATAGAAGCTGCAGTATTAGCTTAGTGTGACGTTACCTGCTCACTTATAGCTCTGGGCTCAGATTACAGCAGACAATGGAGGGGGGGGGGAGGAGCAACTGAGCATGCTCACGCACTGGGCAATGAGGTTTAAGCTGAAGGCAGGACGTCTCATACAGAAGCCCATGTGAACACAACAGAAGGAAAGAAATTCAGTGTTTCTTTTGACAGAGGACTCAGTGCAGCATTACTTTAAGGGTTTACTTGTATATTTAAGTGGACCTTTCTGGGCTTATTTAGTTTTAACCTTTCCTGCTCCTTTAAGAAGATACATTGAATGTACATGCAAATTCTCACATACTGAAGTGATAAAATGGACAGATATTACACATGTTTATAGAAATATGAAAGTATTATCCCTTGTATATGTTATTCTACACTTCTACATTCTAAACTGTGCCACAATTAAAATATAAAACTATTTTAGTGAAGCAGATAGAAGACAAATTCTACATTTAACTTATGGTGTGCACCCAAAGTATCTAGATGGAGTGTGTAATAAAATGACACCTTTTAATATATACAAGTACTACAATATCTCTATAACTGAAATGATAAAATCCAACCCTACAATAAACTATTTGGAAAAAAAGCAAAAAAAAACCATAATGAATCAAGCTGACACCGCAAATGGGTTTTTTACATGGTAAATCAAACCATTAAGCTGCAGCCATACACCACTCAAGGACCCACTCTATTGATTTTCTCACTCCAACTCATAGTATTGCTTTTGTGTGAAAAAAAAAGCCACTAAGCCAACCTTTAAAATTGAAAAGCATATCAACTCTTCCACTGTTAGCAAATCAAAGGGTCTGTACACAATCTTACAATAAACTGCAGAAGTATATCCTTGGTTTTCAAGTGGCAAAACTCCAGTGTTTCCAGGATGAAATGCTAACATTTGATTTAAGAACTATACCTAAATCATTTACAAATTATTGGTGCAAGCAGTTATAGGTTAGGGGTACAAAACAGAATCCTATAGTACATCTTACACTTTAAACTTGTGCCTATTTCTAGTGCTGTGTGAAGTATATCTGTCATGTCTTGTTACACCTTTGGATCAGTTGTGGCTATTTCTTGTGTGATGTGAAGTCTTGCAGTAGTTTCCAGTTTAGAAAACGAAGGAAATACATGGCTTATGTATGTTTATCTGAATTAAGGAAAGACCCCCTTATCTAAAAAATACTCATGTCCCAAACATTCTGAATTACAGGTTCCTTACCTGTATTATTTTATAACTGTATACCAAACATATGTAAGGATGCACTGCATCCATATTTTTGGATTCGGCCAAATACTGAATTCTCCACTAATAATTTCTCCTGTATTAAACAAAATCCAAACCCTGATTTGTATATTCAGATGTTAAAAAATTAAAAATGGCAAAATATTTCATCAAAATAAGTCCCTTTTATTTGTTCACACCTTTAAAGTTGTCTTAATCTGAAACCTTAAAGATAAGTAAAACAAAAGGCTCACACAAATTGTCTTTTTATTAATACAAATGCCATATCCATTGATCTGCTTTAATAAATAGCCATGGCAGAGATTCTGTTCAGAAAAAAAAACAGCTGATATTTGTCTCCAATTCCTGTTAAAAGGCATTGTAGTACTTAAATCATTTTCTTTGCTTCGCAGTGTGTTCTACTATGAAGAATCCAGTGTCAACCCACACACAGCTGCCTCATGTATAATTTTATAAAGAATATACTTATCACAGTTTGCATCATCTCATTTCACATCTTCATTTCTGCTGCCAGAGATGGAGCTTTTTTTAGACTAATGACCATCTTCTCTTCTCCAAAGAAGTGAGCAGCTTCCAGTGTTTCACATCATTATACTGGGCTATAACTGGATGCAGAGCATACATTCTATTGCCAGCAGGGCCATTGAAATAAATGAAAAACATGTAATAGTATACATGTATATACCGTAATGAGTTCCGGCAGTGTTAATAGGTCCAGGCTTTTGTCTAATATTTTCACCATGCAGTTGTCCCAAATCTTCTAAAACCTTTTTATTTGACTCAGATGGTAGATGTAATAAATATTTGACTTTCCTTTTAATAGGTGAAGTCAATGTAACATTGTTATATTAAAATCCTCTTTTTTGTTCAAGATGTATGATTTTCTGGGCACAGCGCCTGTGTTTTAATGAAAAGACCACAGCTAAACACACCTGTTAGGATTAATATGAAATTCATTTCATTCCAGCACATTTTGTTTCAGAGAACAAGAATATGTTTAAAGAACTGATTGCTGTAATTTTAGAAAGAAAATGGTTTGCTTTGTGACGTCCCTATAGCATTTCAGAACCACTGGCTAAATAGCCAAACAGAGCTTCACTTATTAATATCCCATGAAACCAAGATACCATGGAAAATTAAATATCCCTAATGTATAACAAATGGGAAATTGGCAAGGAAGTAGCGTATTACATTGTATTTACTAATCCCTAAAACCTGGCAATAGTAGGCTACTGAAGCAGAAGTAGCTGCATAACAGAAGAGTGGCACATCACTACAAAAAAGCTTGAGAACTATTTTCCTTGTATATGCATTTTTTTAAAGACTAGCCAATGCTGCACATGTAAGATATATATATATATATATATATATATATATATATATATATATATATATATATATATATATATATATATATATATATATATATATTGGATCATTTAAGAGCACTCACGGGTGTTGTGAAAAATACTTTTTTATTGGAGTGTTACAATCTACCCCACATCAACGCGTTTCGGTTCTCTCTGAACCGTCGTCAGGATATATATATATATATATATTGCATCATGTTAATGTATTGTAAAGTGCAAGCCATGTTCTGTCTGTTTCTCTCATAACCAGTATAGCATATATATAACTCTTTAGTTTTTGTTTGAAATGCCTACATCCCCACAGGGTTCAGACCAAGGAAGTTGGACTGAAAGGCTAAACATATTAAGAGTATAGAGCAAGATAGATGATTAATTGCTTTCTAGCACAAGAAACACAACTTATTAGTCAGAAGTCATCTCTTAATGGTCACAAAAACCTTTTGCCAGCTTGATACATACAGTACAAATGACATTAGTTTAATTTACAGACGCTCATGTTGCATGGTGACGCACTTTGTTGCATCACTAATGTTCTTAGCACTAATAGTTCTGGGCTTTATTCATCCTCATTTATTCTTAGCCATGGTGTTTAGAATCCAACTTTGTGTGGGAGTGTACATTTTTAAAATGGTTGACTTTACTAAGTAAGGATTTTTCTACAAATATGGAACTACATACATAGTAACATAATAAGTTAGGTTGACAAAAGACACATGTCCATCAAGTTCGACCTTTTAACTTTTTTTTACCCTGCCTATCTGCCAGTTGATCCAGAGGAAGGCAATAAACCCCATCTAAAGCCTCTCCAATTTGCTTCAGAGGGGAAAACAATTCCTTCCTAAATCCAAAATGGCAACCCGACTAGTCACTGGATCAACTTGTACTATGAGCTATCTCCCATAACCCTGTATTCCCTCAATTGCTTAAAAGCCATCCAACCCCTTCTTAAAGCTATCTAATGTATCAGTCTGTACAACTGATTCAGGAGATAATATCACACATTCACAGCTCTCACTGTAAAAAAACCTTTCCAAATATTTAGGCGGAACTTCTTTTTTTCTAAATGGAATGGGTGACCTTATGTCTGCTGGAAAGACCTACTAAAAAATAAAGCATCAGAGAGATTATTATAAGATCCCATTATATATTTATAAATAGTTATCATATCACCCCTTAAATGCCTTTTCTCCAGTGTGAACATCCCCAATTTCACCAGTCTTTCCTCATAGCTAAGATTTTCCATACCTTTTACCAGCTTAGTTGCCCTTCTCTGTACCATCTCTAATACAATAATGTCCTGTTTGAGTGATGGAGACCAAAACTGTACGGCATACTCTACATGGGGCCTTACAAGTGCTCTATACAGTGGAAGAATGACCGCTTCCTGTTGTGAATCAATGCCCCTTTTAATACAGCTCAAGACTATATTTGCCCTTGATTCTGCTGAATGGCATTGCTTGCTACAGCCAATTTCTACAAGGACTCCAAGGTTCTTTTCCATAATGGATTTGCCTAGTGCAGTCCCATTAAGGGTATAAGTGGCTTGGATATTTTTACATCCCAGGTGCATGACTTTACATTTATGAACATTGAATCACATTTGCCACTTAGCTGCCCAGATTGCCAGTTTGTCAAGATCATGTTGCAAGGATGCCACATCCTGGATGGAATTTATTGGGCTGGATAGTTTTGTGTTATCGTCAAACACTGATACATTACTTACAATACCCTCCCCTAAGTCATTAATAAACAAGTTAAATAAAAGTGGACCCAATACCGAGCCCTGAGGTACCCCACTAAGAACCTTACTCCAAGTAGAAAATGTACCATTAACAACCACTCGTACCAGATCCTGTAGCCATTTTCCTATTCATGTGCAAACGACTTCATTAAGCTCAACAAACCTTAGTTTAGAAAGCAGTCGTTTGTGGGGCACGGTATCAAATGCTTTGGCAAAATTGAAATAGATAACCTGCCCTACTGCCCCCCACTGTCCAGACCTTCAGACTTTCAGACTAGGGCGGTTGAGGATTTATTTTACTTTACTTCTAAAAATTTGCGTTTTCCCCTTTAAAAACTCTACCAGAAAAATGGGCCCCTAAGAATACAAGCCTAATGTTCCCAGCATGCTTTAGCCCTTTATAATATGGAATTTGAAATCCAATAATAACTACAAAACTTTATCATACTATGGGGCTGATATAAAAAGGTTTCTATTTTTTCATAAATCGTATTTTTTTCTCCAACAATTCATGCTTCTCTAGAACTCTAAAAATGTTATAAAACCACAAAAAACTCTAATACAAAACGTTGCCAATTGAAAGCACTCAAGGTCACATACTGTAGAAGTCAATGGGACATGCACTTATCCTATTAAGCATTTGTTTAGTCATTGAGACTAAATCGTTCATCATTCAGTGCTTTTTTCCATTTTTACTCTATATTCGGATTGTTTAATAAATTACACGGCATTCATGTTTTTAGAGAAGATGTGTTTATTTGTGATTTCAAAAACCTCTAAAACGACTAAAATGAGAATGTTGATAAATGCGCCTCTATGTCTATGACATTTTACTAAAACTCAAACTTATCCCACTTTTTAATTAAAATTAAGTATACCTAACTCTCATTCATGAATTTAACTCATTTATCAAAAAAACAGCTAAAAAAAATTGGTGCGGGAAAAGTCTTGACAAAATTGTGCAACAATTCGAACTGTACATATTTTTGGAATTTGATGCCTGAATTGTAACATTTTTTTCCCTCTAAAAATTCCCCCTAAAATACTCGACCAGAAAAAAATCGAGGCTTCATACAGTAAATGGACCCGTTTATCTTAGTACTAACTATTCTTCCCTCTTCTCTTACATCTTGACATGTTTGTTTATTTTGTTCTTTGGTTGACTATTGACATTCATGGCCATTTTGAGTGTTCTAGTTTTTGCCATTTAATTGAGGCCATATTGAAAAAGAAAAGATAAAAGTACATTGCTAAAGGAGAAGGCCATGATCTTTTGGTAAGCATATGAATTATATCTACTAACGTTCCAAAAATAGCAATCTAAGATTATTTTATTATTGAGCTTGGCAACATATTCTGTTATACTAAAGATAATTGCAATAAAGAGAACAATATTGCAATGTAAAATATTGGTTTGAATATGGCTGAGGATTATTTAACAGTGATGTAACCTTATATCCTTCCGATATTAGATATTGTCTACATTTCTAGCTGACATCTATGTATTTGCAAATAAATATATTTTGTTACATAAAAAATTAACCCTTTCACTGTGAGTTAATTCTTCCCTGAACATACTAAACTATTTTTCGACATTTTGTGCTTTTTCATATTTAATGACAGCCCGGAGAAGTAAGGATAACAGAGACAGTGGTGCTCCCTAAATAGTACCCCAGGCTGGTGCAGTATCTCATGGCATATACTATTAGTATTTTTTCAGGAAAAAGCTTTATTAATATTTAACTGTGTTTTAATTAACACTGTTTTATGCTAAATATTTTATAGAGACCTGTGATGTTCAGGGGTATAGTTAATCTTAAAGTAATGTTTCCTGCATGCAATTCCAGCTGGTGTGCTATGAAGATATCCAGAGAGGTGTATGTCTATAAATGAATCCCTATTGGTTTGCATAGCATGTACACTGTGCAAAAATACAATGGTACAACACCTACATACTTGGAGAAACATAACAGCATCATTTCAAAAAGCATCTTAAGCCCCATTTGTGTCTGACCATGTGCACAGTGACAAACACAGGTATGATTGGAGTGCTGCATGTTTAAGCAAAAGCATAACTTACTGATCAGTATTTGGTGTGTTTGCCATTTGTATGTTTTGTAAACACTGTTGCCTAAAAGAGTTCTAGAACTTCATTCTCATTGACATGTTTTTTTTTTTATTGTGATTTGAAGGAATTACAATTAATTAAAGTATTCAATTATTTAAAATTACTTTATTCAAGTTCTTTTAAGGAGTCATAAGGGGTAATTAAGTTTGCTACCACAGTAGCATTCCCACAAATTTCTCCATAGTCAGTTGCAACTTAAGGTGGCCATACACGGGCAGATAAAAGCTGCCAATATCAGTCCTTTAGACCGATTCAGCAGCTTATCTGACCTTGTGTGTGTGTGGAGGGGGGTGTCCGACAAGTCTCCCCGATCAATATCTGCCCAAAAATCGGCCTGATATAAATTGGGTAGCTTTTAGTTTCCCTGAGATTGAGGACTGCATTGGATAGTTGATGTGGTCCATGACTCTTCAACACCCATATTCTTTGTATAATCCGATCGTTTGGCCCTAGGGCTGAATGTTCGGATAAACCTGATATCACCCTTCTGAATGTGGGCATATCGGGGGAAAGATCTTATCATGTATGGCCACCTTTAAACCCTATTCATTAAAGGTACTTATATCAAAATACACTCTTTGCACTAACAAGATAGTTTCAATTGACTCCACTCAGTCCTTCGACCTCGTGTTCCTACTCTAGTGCAGTTGCACCTATTTTTGTATAGGAACGATGGAGCTATGCCACCTCCGGACCAGGCAGTAGCTCCAGGGTTTCCTTCAGTAGCCTGCTTCAATAGGCACAATGTACTTGCACCTATAATAGATGCTTTCTTCACTCTCTTGTTTTACACCAAAAATTATGTCATCCAGACAATTACCTTCAATTTACTGTGAAATGTGACTGCAACAGCATTATTATTGATTCATCGACCTTAAATGGAACAGGTACAGCAACTCCTTGTGACCACGATCGTACTGGAATTCTGGGGAAAAAATGCTGCATTATGTGGAAAAAACATGTCAAATTCTCTTGAAATTGTACTTTGTTCACTATTGAAGGTAAGTGCTTCTTGATTGGCAAATAATGAGGTGCATTCAGAAATCTGTCCAGACTAAAGAAGCCTGTCTATTCCAGACTTGAACATTTTTGGACACCTTATATTTTATACCTTCATACAATTATAAAGCAATAGGGAATAAAAAAATTAATAAAAAAATATATATATATATGCCCACTACAACCGATGCGCATTAGGCACAATGTAGATGGTGCGCAATATGAAATATGGTAAAAGCACAGTGATGAGTTGACCATGGGGGCACAAATCAAATATCAGTTCACGTTTTATGGACATTTACTTGGAGGAATGTGAAAATATTTTGTTCACAAGCTGGGTGGTCACTTTGTAAGTCATCGTTAGGTAAAGGCACAGGTTATGAACAATATTGTCTTTATAAGTTATTTCAATGTATTTAGCGCACATAATGTGATGTTGGTTCAGGAGGGACTTGATTAGGTTAGGTTGGATATATCAGCACTGGGACTCCTGTAGCTGATACATTGGTTGCCAAGCTAATTGTAGTGGATTGAACATGTAAGCAACATTGTAATGAGATATTCTCTCTCGGCAAGTAATATATTTAACACTAGGGGGCAGATTTATCATAGGTCAAGGTGAATTTTCGAATGAAAAATATTCGAATTTCAAGCTATTTTTTGTGTACTTCAACTAGGGAATAGTCCAAATTCGATTTGAATTTGAAAAAAATTAGAAAATTCAAATATCTAAATGTATCATGTACTGTCTAAAAATTTGACTTGACCATTCGCCATCTAAACCCAGCTGAATTGCTGTTTTACCTATGGGGGACCTTCTAGAACCTCTTTGGAGTCAATTGGTGGACTTTGAAAAGTTTTTTGGGGGGAAACTTCGAATCGAATTTGACCGAATGCGAGATTCGTACGATTCAAATTCGGCTGAATGTGGACCTATTCAATCGAAAATGGACCTATTCAGCCAAAAAAAACTTTGACTTCATTTCAGTTGATCATTTTGAATTCCAATTTCGAAATTCTTACAGTTCGAAATTAGACCCTTGATAAATATGCCCCTTACATGTCAGGTAGCATGACAAAGCACCTGGGAGACTGCAGATGTACTGCAGATGTACAGTATTCCACGGCAGGCACCAATGCTGAATAATTAATTGCGACACGATACTGAATAAGTGATTGGGACAAGTCATGGAGGGGTGGTTTTAGTTATTCGCACCAACTTCTTTACATTTAACAGTGATTTTATTGTTGTTTTGTAACTTTGAAAAAGGCTGACACACAGCTGAAACGTTAGTGTATATTTAATAAAATTCATATATTTTCATAAGTAGTGATTTGCGAATTTCCTATGAAATTTGTGAAACGGCGAAAAATTTGCGAAATGGCGCTGGCGTCCCTGTTTTTTTGACGCCAGCGCATTTTCGGCAGCACATTTACACCGGTGTCCAAAAACGGATCGCGGCGTCCATTTTTTTACGCTGGCGAATTTTCACAGCAGTTTCGCAAATTTATTCACCGGCGGCGAATCACGGGAATTCGCCACAAATTCGCGCCTGGCAAACAAACTCGCCCATCACTATTAGTAAGTCCTGTAAGTGCGGCTTCTTCAGGTGGATAATTTTACTGTATATATACATATATTCATATATATCATCAGTGAGTTTTATTGCATACTAGGTTTTAATGCAATCCCTTAAAATTGTGCCTGTTTTTTGTACTTTACTCCTTGGCTCACTTTAGTAAATATGCTCTATTGTGTCTGATATGTACACACAGTCATTTGTTAACATAGGTCACTTTGAAGAAAAAAAACATGCAATTATATCTCTCAACGACAATAGTCACTTTTATAGTTTTAAAGAAGCAAATCTGGTATCTTGGTAAATTATAATTAAACCCTTTCGTGGTAATTGCAAGCTCTTGAAAATCATTAAGATTTGAATGCCTGAGTTATAAAATTCCATCAAATAAACTGATAATGGTGAGTTTAATTATTATGGCATTTTGTCACAGTTACTTCAAATTTTAATTGATTACAGCAATTCAATCATCTTTGGAAAAAACCCACTCTGTTATATGAAAATGCTAATTATTATTTTGAGGTATGGTTGTAAAATTTAATTTGAGTAGTGTGGAAGTTATAATCTTAAAGGGGAACTACTGTGAAAATTAAATAAGAGTTCATCTCAAGGAAATAAGAAACGTTCTGGACTGTTTTTCAAATAATCTGTTTATTCTAGCTGTCTCTCTAGAGTCATGAGTCTGAATTTGAATGACATTTAGGTGTAATACATCATCGGTTGAGGGGTTTCACTTTGCCTATACAAGCTATTTGTCTTTCAAAGTTAATCCAACCCAAATCCTGTCTTTTTAAATGCCTCTTTGTGTAGGAGTTAGCTCTAATGCATCTACTTGGAAAAGGGAACACCCTCCAATACTTTATTAGTCCTTAATATCCATCAGAATCTGACTCCAGCTCCTGCATGAAAAGCGAGACAAATACGGGTATGGGATCCCTTATCTGGAAACCAGTTATCCAGAAAGCTCCAAATTATGAGAACACCAGCTCCCATAGAATCTGCCATCTCAAACCTGCCAAGGTCATGTAGAAGTCAATGGCAGATGTCCCTTTTACAATTTAAAGATATTGTTTCATCCAATAATCTAAAAAATGTGGGGTTTTTGGACAATAACTAAAAAATAAGTGTCAAATCCGAAAAATGTGTAAAATTCGAGTTTTTGCTCGAGTCTTTTCCTACACTGATTTTTTTAGTTATTTTATTAATAAATAAGTTACAATTATGGATGGACATTTGGTCAAATTTGGTTTAATAAAAAGATGAGATAATTTTGAGTTTTAGTAAATAACCCACTTAAAGTTTGGTGATCCAAATTACAGAGAGGCCCCTTATCCAGAAAATCCTTGGTCCCAAACATTCTGGATAATATATCCTATACCTGTACAGGTATGGGACCTGTTATCCAGAATGCTCAGGACATGGGGCTTTCCAGATAATGGATATTTCTGGAATTTCATCTTCATTTAAGTCTACTGGAAAGATTTTGGTGCTGCTTCCGAAAAAGATTAATTATATCTTAATTTGGATCAAGTTCAAAGTACTGTTTGATTATTAAAGAGAAAAAGGAATTTTTTAATTTTTTTTTTAATTATTTGATTATAATGGAGTCTATGGGAGACAGTCTTTCTGTGATTCGGAGCTTTCTTGATAACGGGTTTACACATAATGGATCCCATACCTGTATCACCTTTTTGTTTTATGTTTTGTAAACATTATCCTTATTCTAAGCTTTTTGCCAACTTCAGCATCAATATTTTGTGTTCTATTTGCAACTTATCTTTTAGTCTGATTTTTATGATTGAATTGTGTCCATATATCACTATAAAAAGGTAAGATATTTTACCACCATACAGCCCCCTTAATTGCATTTGAAATTTTTTGAGGGGAAAATGCATCTGCCAGCTTTGATGTTTATGAAGGGCAAAAAAAAAAAAATCAAACACATTTTTTTTAAATCTCAAGTTATTTTTCAGTTTGAGTTTTAGAGAAAATGGAAATGAAGAATGTGATTTCACTGCGTTCAAGTTATTTTCTTTTTCATGTTGTTAAGGGATTGGGTTCAAGATTTTCTGATTAAAAAATTTAAAAATGTTTTGATATATCTGCCCCTTAGTGATGTAATCTAACACATCTCTTTTAATATGTAAATATGAAAATAATATGTAAATAATCATTTCTGTAAATTAAATTTCATTAATATTACTTTAATTGCATGTTACTAAAATCTTCAAGACTATCATTAAGATTCTTCCCATGAATGAAATTCACTAGAGGTATTTTGAGAATGTCAGAAAATCTATCTCTTGGCTTAAAAACTTGTCAAATAACATTTTGCTGGAAGGCGAGAAGAAAGTAACAGTTATAGCACATTTGAAAAAAGCCACAATGGTTTTCTCCTTTTGTTACTGAAAATAGAAGACAATTTGATAGATTAATAAAAATATATAGATAGATACAGGTATCTAAAAGCTTTATGTGGCAATGTTCCCCTAAAACTGGAAATAAAATATAATGTTATTAGGATAAAAACAGGCACTTCATTCAAAGGTGTGAAATGGATGGAACTGAATATTATACAAATGTGGAAAACTAAAAATAGAATATATTTTATTATTAGTGTTAATATCATCATCATGGTGAAAAGAATAAGAAAAGATAGAAAGAAACATTCTCCTTTAGGGAAAGTTGTGCTCACCACTATTTTTTAAAACCATTAGGCGGGGGTGCAATGAGGCTGTGACCACAAAATACATATAGTCAACTACAAGAGGTCCTCTGCACTCAACCCATTATCAATATATTTAAGACAGCGACATTTTGTGCATACTGCTACTAAAAAATGCCTTACCCTTTAAACAAAACAGGGATTGTTTGTCCATATATTGCAATATATTTAAGCTGGCCAACTACGTCAAAGTCATCCCATATCTGGCCAGTCCTATGCTTAATTTTCATCTGATTCATTAAGAATTCAATTGCTTAATTATAGTTTACATTAAGTAGTTGACTATATGTATTTTGTGGTCACAGCCTCATTGCACCCCCGCCTAATGGTTTTAAAAAATAGTGGTGAGCACAACTTTCCCTTGTTTGTTATAGTTATACAGGAGCAGTGACCAGCTCCATGTTGTAGCTCCCAACCTTCCCAGCTATAGTCAGGTGATCCCACTGGTGTCTAATAAAGGGCAGCCAAGTATGGAGGTTTACTTTGAAAGCAGCTAGTAAGTTGCAGGTAAAACTTAGTCCCTTTGTAAAATGTATAATTAAGCAATTGAATTCTTAATGAATCAGATGAAAATTAAGCGTAGGACTGGCCAGATATGGGATGACTTTGACGTAGTTGGCCAGCTTAAATATATTGCAATATATGGACAAACAATCCTTGTGTTGTTTAAAGGGTAAGGCATTTTTTAGTAGCAGTATGCACAAAATGTCGCTGTCTTAAATATATTGATAATGGGTTGAGTACAGAGGACCTCTTGTAGTTGACTATATGTATTTTGCACCCCCGCCTAATGGTTTTAAAAAATAGTGGTGAGCACAACTTTCCCTTGTTTGTTTTATATATATATATATATATATATATATATATATATATATATATATATATATATATATATATATATATATATAAATATATATATATATTGTGAGTGATGTGATTGAGATTTTTCACCAGTGGTAGACTGGTAAACAGTTAACTCCAAAGAAAATGTATAGGCAGCCAGTAAAGCTGTTTTGTAGTCTTAGGAAAAGCCGGGCAAATAGGTCCCTGGAGTGAATGAAAGAGAGCCGGGTGGACCCTCCATTTCATACTCCATTTTGTGTTTTTAGCTGCCCCAGCTACTAGTAGCTGCCTGATTAGGTTGCAGATGAGCAACAAATAAAATATACCTCAGTGTTTTGGAAGGAGGTGTGGTGCTGCCAGAAGGTGAGCCAGGCCAGAATCTGGTAGTCCCCTTAAACAAAAAATATACTCTTCTTCTCTGCCAACTCTAAACCAATGGCTCACACTTTATAGTGTGTGTGAAGAAGTGATGATATAATAAAGCAGCACAGTGATCCACAGCCATGCCAATTTCCTCATATAATAACTTAGCATAGAGATCAGGCCTAGCAGGATGTGAGTAGCATATGATATATATGGTATATGTTACAAATCACATCCCGTTGCTCTACATCACACCTTGGTGTGTGAACTATCCTCAAACAAAAGCATTTCTTACATGGACATGCTTTTAGCAAATTTATAGTACATTTTTCCCATATTGTCCTTTTACCTTTTCACAAACAGTTCTACAGAAAGTTATAAAGTTAAAAATTGTATTTCAGTTTTTCATTGTTGTTTCACACTTATGTACTGGCAGAAGTAGCTATTATGTAATGCATTTGATGGCGTTCTCTAGTTTACATTCAAATCTGCTTCTAGCATATGGAATATAATACTGCAAAAGACTGACAGTATGCTGGCAAAAAGGATGTTCATTGTCTAATACAGTGGAGATACTATGGGGCACAAAAGTGAATGGTTTAGGGTAGGGATGCACTGAATCCAGGATCTGGTTCGGGACTCGGGTAGGATTTGGCCTTTTTCAGTAGGATTCAGATTCAGCCGAATCCTTGAGTCTGGCCTAACCGAATCAGAATCCTAATTTGCATATGCAAATTAGGGGTTGGGAGGGAAATCAGGTGACATTTTGTCACAAAACAAGGAAGTGAATTTTTTTCCACTTTCCCCTTCCTGACCCTAATTTGCATATGCAAATTAGGATTCGGATTCGGTTTGGTATTCGGCCAAATCTTTCACAAAGGATTCGGCCAATTCCCCAATAGTGGATTCGGTGCATCCCTAGTTTAGGGAAGGTCTAAAGAAAGGTCAGTAGAACCCTAGCAGGGAATTTGTTACTTTGAACTTCCCTACAATTTCTAGTTGGATTTTTCTACTCTCTCAATCAGTTTCATCAAGAAATTACATTATTGTTTTGGAAGTGTAATTAGGGCTACCATTAGAAATCACAGGGCGCCATACAACAACATTTTTGGGGACCCCCTTGGCCCCACCCACCCCAGGCCATACCCCTGATCCCGCCACACTACAGTTAAAAAACCACACCGACATCATCGCTAAAAATGGCAACCCCCCCCACACACAAGTTATAAAAGCTATTGATGGTCAGGGCCCACTTATAAGTTAAAAAAACTGTGGTGCAGGGCCCAGCATAACAGTTTTAAAGAATTGGTGGTCAGGGTCCCCCTAAAAGTTAAAAAAAATAATTGGTGACCAGAGCTCCCATTCAAGTTAAAAAAAAAACATTGGCTCCAGGGCTCCCTATAAAACTTTCTAAAGAAAAACATTGGCGCCAGGGCCCCCCTTACGATTTAAAAAAAATTGGGGCCCCAGAGAATATTTTTTAAAAAAAACATTGGTGCCAGGGCCCCCATAAACATTTAAAAAAAAAAAAAACCACATTGGAGCCAGGGCCCCCTTACAAGCTAGAATAAATTGGGGCCCCAGAGAATATTTTTTTAAATATTGGGTCTGTTCTCCACTTCAGGATTTAACTTTGGCTGTTTGCGTGACTTTGGGTCTTTTTGCAGCTTCAGGACTTTGGCTGTTCACCATTTTGGGTTTTCGGGACCTCAGGAGAGGCGGCATGGCTTCTGCGCTGACAAGGGGGACACGGCTATTTCGAAAAGTGCAGCACAGCCAGGCCACTGTACATAAAGTAGAGTAAGAACAGCAGGAAAAGGCTGTGCACAACAAAATGTCACTAGTATATAGGCTATGTTTATAAATTCTGTTTTAGTCCAGGGGAAGGCTGCTTTGTTCCCAGAGTGACAGAATGCTTAAAAGATGAGTCACCCAAAAAGAAACAATGAGGGGGATACAGGACAGGAGCAGGAGCAGGAGAGGTGTGAGGTGCAAAAATATACTGTATAGTATAATATTATAGATATTTTTATCTATACAAATACTGTATATAGAGTGAGGCAGATGGTTAGTAGCAACAGAGAGTTGAGTGTGGGGGTAACTCAGCAGAATGAGAAGGGAAAGGGTAAAAGAGGACAGTGAATAGAGTGAGGCCATGGATAGTTGGGAGATACAATGGAGCAGCAGGGCAAGGAACTGTAGGGGTAAATGTGCTTTGTGGCAAATGCACTGGGAGAATGGTTGTAGGCAAAACCTACAGCCCACCTGTACTTATAAGTTTCAATAATGAATGTAGTTACACATCTATATACATGTTCATTATAGTCTATACACACAGGCAGGGCCTGAACTAGGGGTAGGCAGAAGAGGCACGTGCCTAGGGCGCAAGGGTGGAGGGGCACCAGGCACATACCTCTTCTTCCGCCTTCCCCTAGCTCAGACCCTTGCATCCTTCACAACTAGCAGTTTCTCCTCTTCGGCACGTACCTGAGCTCTTCCACGCACACACGCTTGTGCTCGGGCGTTGAGTCTCCACAGCCGGCAGCAAGCCTAGCATCCTCAGCATGTACTTGTGTGCATACGTGCTTCCGCACATGCGCAGGAAAGCTTGGGGAGGGGGCAACGTAGCCGTCCAGGGGGGACCAAGTGCCTATCTGTGGACGCCCATGTTTACATGTGCTTTTCCCTGATGAGCCACTAAGGCTTTTGGTTTTCTCTTATTAAGAGAATTCACATAAACTTAGATTTCCTATGCTACTATATTTGTCAACTCTTCTAATCACATTAGGGCCAAGTGTCTGTAATCTCATCATTATGGGTCTCTTTAAGCCAGTCCCTACTCAGAACACATTGCTGGATGATTGAAGGGATTCTGTCATGGAAAACATGATTTTATCATCAGTTAATAGTGCTGCTCTGGCACTTCTGCACTGAAACACATTTTTCAAAAGAGCAAACAGATTTTTTTATATTTAATTTTGAAATCTGACACGGGGATAGACATGTTGTTGGTTTCCCAGGTGCACGTGGATTGCAAGTTACCCCCTTCCTTTCTCCCCAGCAGCCTATCAATAGAACAATGATAATTTAACAAGATAACAGCTCCTTGACACAAGATAACTGTTCCCTGGTAGAATAAGGCAAAATGGTGTGTATATGACAGCTAAAAAATGCACTTGTTGGTTCAGGAATACAATTTTATATGGTAGAGTGGATTATTTGCAGTGTAAACAGTGACATTTAGAAATAAAACACCATAAAAAGCATGACAGAATCCATTTAAGTTGAATCCTATCTTGCTCACCCCAACCTGTTCCCTCTCCAACCTTGTTCCTGCGCCTGCATCTTGTGTCCTTGCTCCTGTTCCTGCATCTGCGATTACTGACTGACTAGATATTGTCTATGTTTGAACTATGCCTGCCTCTGAGCTCAGCCAGTACCTGACCACGATTGAACTCTGCCTGGCCCAGACCTCCTCCCTGCCTAAGGACTTGTTCTTTCTTACCTGCCTTACCCCTGGTTTGTACTAGACTTGATTCTTCATTTCCATCTTGCTCTGCTATTTATTTAGCATTGCTACCATTAAATCCCCTTGCTTCTCAATACATGGCTTCCGCTATTCATCAGACTTGAAACGTGTATAACCTGGGTTACACAGCTCACTGGCTCCCTTCTGCCAACCTCACACCTGAGGTATCTTCTGATAGGGCAACTGGAAAAGGATATTTAGATTTAAAGGGCATGTGGCTAAATATACTAAATAAATTCTAGCTTTTGTAGATGGGATAAAAAAAACATTATGTACCATTATGCACCATTTAAATGTCAACCAAATCAAAGTCAATAATAATTGAATGATTCACTAAACTAGCTGTTATTATAATAGTATTATGTCATAACTATTAACATTCCCATAACTGTAGCAGAGTTTCCTTTTTTATCTTTTCTTTATCCACCCCGTACCATCTCTGCAATTTAAACTGTATTTCATGTCCTTCCCTTTATTTTTCATATTTTATTTCTTAGAAATAGCGGCCTTGTATTCTATACTGTGTTATATTTTACTTTTTCATCTATCATCAGTAGCAGATAAATCATCTGCAGATGAATAAAAGCAATAAGAACAGAAAGCTCCTGTTGCTTTGTTCATGTGCATATTGTTTCTCTGTTGTGTTTCAGGTATTTTATCTCTTTTTTTATAATACAATCACCTCCCTGTCCAGTATCAATTGCTCTTTTATAGGTGTGAAAAAACCCCAGACCCCAATACATAAATGGAAGAGCAGAATGACCTAAGCTGTATATTTCATCAGTATTACAGCTGCAACATACAGTATGTTCCACCAATGTTCATAGTAGATGTCAATCATAATAAGACTCTTCTTATACATCAACAAATACAGTTTAAAAAAACACAGTTACATTTGCCAAGCAAAGCTGCATTAAACAAACACTACCAATGCACAACTGTTCAGTATAAAGCACAATTGTTATTTTAGGTGAATAGACAATGTGGCACAGTATGTGCAGGAAAACTTTTCAGAAAAGCACAATATTCCTTTAAACAAATACGGTTTTGTATAAGTAAGAAAGAATCATTGTAAATGCACTTTAAGGGAACTTGGATTAGTGTTTTTGGATTCTGAAGCAATTGTCAATGGTGTTCCTTCTTTTCAGATTTTGGCTTTGGGTTCCCTCTACATTATATTGCTAAAAGAGGGGGCAGATTTATTATGAGGAATAAAAAAAATGGCCCAGATCCCCTTGTAAAAAACTGCGTAGAAATGGCATATTTTTTTTACATGCTTTTTCTTTGAGCAACATCCATCTACATTTGGATCTACAAGGGTTTGAAGCAGTGTAAAATAAAGGAGGAAAATCTGTCTTTTTCATGGTATAAAATACACACCTTGATAAATGTATTTTACACAGCTTTTTACATGGCAAATTTAGTTTTATACAGCACAATAAATAGGCCCCTATAATTGTTACATATTAGTTGTCTATTACCCTTTGTTCCTCTTCACTATTGGTGAGCAAACTTTTTTGCCAAATTCCGCATTTTTGCCATAGGTAAATATTTTTGTGATATTGTGCCAAAATCCTTGTAAAAGTTTTTTATGTGACAAAATACTCATTCATAATCAGATAGGATGACCTTGTGTCAGCTGGAAAGACCTACTAGTAAATAAAGCATTAGAGAGATTATTATATGATCCCCTTATATATTTATACATTATTATCATATCACCCCTTAAGCGCCTCTTCTCCAGCATGAACATCCCCGATTTGGCCAGTCTTTCCTCATATCTAAGATTTTCCATACCTTTTACCAGCTTAGTTGCCCTTCTCTGTACCCTCTCTAATACAATAATGTCCTGTTTGAGTGATGGAGACCAAAACTGTACGGCATATTCTAGATGGGGCCTTACCAGTGCTCTATAAAGGTGCAGAATGATCACTTCCTCCCGTGACTCTATGCCCCTTTTAATACAGCTCAAGACCTTATTTGCCCTTGATGCTGCTGACTGGCATTGCTTGCTACAGCCAAGTTTATTATCTACAAGGACTCCAAGGTCCTTTTCCATAATGGATTTGCCTAGTGCAGTCCCATTAAGGGTATAAGTGGCTTGGATATTTTTACATCCCAGGTGCATGACTTTACATTTATCAACATTGAATTTAATTTGCCACTTAGCTGTTAGTTTGTCAAGATCGTGTTGCAAGGATGCTGCTTCCTGGATGGAATTTATTGGGCTGGAAAGTTTTGTGTCATCTGTAAACACTGATACATTACTTACAACACCCTCCACTAAGTCATTAATTAACAAGTTAAATAAAAGTGAACCCAATACCAAATCCTGAGGGAATACCAAAGCCTGAGGGACCCCACTAAAAACCTTACTCCAAGTAGAGAATGTCCCATTAACCACCCTCTGTACCCAACAACCACCCTTTATACCCTACAACCACCCTCTGTAACAACCAGGAGTTGGGCAAATGCTGCTTTCAATAACAATTGTTTTTACAAATAACTTTCAAAGGCCTAACAAAAAAAATAAATGTATATTTTAGAATTATGTTTTCTTTTATAAGGCAATTTTTTATATTGGGGTTGACTTGCCCTTTAATGTTTAAATAACATTCCTGGGGGCAGATTTACTAAAGGGCAAATTGTTGCCAGCAACTGCTTCGTACACTTCACACCACTTTGCTAGGCGAAAAATTCATTACCACTATGCTAATTTACTAAACTGCAAAGTTGTGTCCTGTACGCCGTATGCTGGTGACTTTTTGCTAGCGATACTTCTGAAGTGCAAGCATTTCATAGTGAAGATTTGCTAGCGTTCGTATATGCCTTGCCAAAGTCGCTAGTGATCTTCCTCAATTTGAATAGGGGGTACATTAAAGTAGTATGGACGTCTTTATTAGAGATGATGGTGCAAATTCTTGAAGTGGCCAATTTTTATTACAAATGTCCAAGAAACCTTAATAAAGACAAAAGAGATCATATAATGCCCTACACATGAGTCCACTGTAAAATGAATATTCCGTGGCCCTTAAATGTCTGGGGAAAAATGTTAACCCAAAAATGTCAGGACTTTTGCAGGCAATCCTGCTTAAAAAAAAGGAAAAGTCGCCAACGTTTTTTCAACTTTAATGCATTTTCGTCAGACAGGATATGATGTAAGTGACATAAGATTTAGGAAAATCTAGCTTTATTTTAGCAGTTCTCCTGGTCTGAGATGGCAAAGTCAACTCTGGCGAACGAGGTAACGTTCAGTAAAATCCGCACTATAGTGAATTTACAGAACAACGACCATTCGCTTGAGCGAAAAGTCGCCTGGCGATAGAGTGTAAATTAATGCTAGCAACAGTCTCTTTCGGTAGCGAATTGTCATTTGCGCCTATTAGTGAACTGGCGATGTCCTTGCAGATGGGATTTCTGGCGAAAAAAATTGCTAGCGTTAGCCACTTCGCCCTTTAGTAAATCTACCCCCAGTGTTTCAATCTTAAAGGATTTTTATACATTTACCTTGACCATTGAAACACTGATTAAAGCTTCATTTTGAACTTTGTTTATTGATTTTCAGCCCAGAATCAATACTGTGGATTCAGCAACTTTTATATACTTTTAGATACCAGTAACACTTTTAAATGCTTTCCACTGAGGAGAAAAAATACATATTTCGTTATTACCTTATTAAAGGTAGAGAGCAAATCTTAGATGAACAGAAAAATAATGTAAATAAGTAAAATAATGTAGATAGAAAAATCATAAGAATGAATGTATGTATTTTGCTAGGCAGACTCACATCTGAAACTGTTGACCTGTGAGTCTGATCTGATATAAGCAAATTAATGTCACTTTCACCTAGACATTCCAGGGTGGGACAGAGTAAGCATACTAAGCTCATGCCATGTGTTTCCCACATACCACACCCACATGTATGAAGAGTACTTTTCCTTTAAAACCAATCACTTTGTGGGCATATTGTAGTTACCCAACCTGACACTTTAATTCTTTTTAATTTAGCATGCCCTTGCACTGTTCCTATTTACTACTCATAATACATCTTCTTCTGTGTTCCACGAGAAGTCCTGTGAGTGCGGCCTTTTTTTCCCACCCTCGAGATATGGTATAAATATAGTAAGGTACATAAGTTGACCCACTCCTTTCCAACCTTGCAACCTTTGCTCCGTAATCCTGACTTCCCTCCTAGTCTAGAACCCAGAGCATTCGATAGGTGGGGTGTATTGGGCGACAAGGAAACTAGACTCTCCGATTTCTATAACAACGGGAAGATCATTCCCCTGGGCGATATTCAGAAGAAATGGGGTTGTCACCCGAGGGATGTATGGTGTTACAATCAGTTGCATGACTTCCTTAGTAAAGATTATCACAGACTACATCCAGCACAGCTTACCGTTTGGGAAAATTTTCTGGAACTTAAACTCCCATTTTTGAGACCTTTATCTCAAACTTACCACTTACTGTTACGTAATAAATCGTACCCTAACCTTGCGTTCTTTGACCAATGGGAACGTGAATTAGATATCAGCCTTTCCGACTCTAATAGATATAAGATAATGTCGCATATACACAAAACAACTAGAGCCTCTCGAATGAGAGAGATGCAATATAAAGTCATAACGAGGTGGTACTATGTACCGTCCAAGTTACACAGTATCTTTCCTTCCTCTACGGATAAATGTTGGCGTTGTGGGTTGGGTGTGGGATCATTCAAACATACTGTATCTGGTTCTCGTGTCCGATAATTATCACCTACTGGAAGCAAATTTGTTCCCTTATTTACAATATCACTGGCTATAGATATGGTCCTGATGATCACACTTTGCTATTATTCCATTTAGACGGGAAGTCCAATAGATTAATACCAGACACCCTCTCACAACACTTACTGCGTGCGGCCTTATCTTTAATTCCCAAGAAATGGAAATCACCAGACCCCCCCACAACATGTGAATGGACCAATTTGGTTGAGGAAACCAGGAAAATGGAAGAGATAACTGGGTTGATTCAGGATTCACTTAACTGCTACAAAATGACCTGGTTGCCTTGGTTGGAATTTTATAATTTGCTGTGACCCTCTCTCTTATATTATGTAATGCTCCTGATGTATTCCACATGCTTTGATATGCTCGACCTTCCCAGTCCATGTCTTCATTGAAGTAACTGAACTATGTAATGTGGAGATATGACGTGTTAATAACCCCTGCATTTGTTATTTTGGATGTGAAAAGTGAATTTTTTATTGTCCTACCCCCTCCCTTCTCTTTCTGTACCCTCCCCCTCCCTCATTGTTTTGAAAAAAATTTCAATAAACAGAGATTTGGAAAAGAGTGCGGCCTTTTTTTCATTTGTTTTATATATATATATATATATATATATATATATATATATATATATATACATACAGGTGCAGGGTGGGACAGCACTCCAAGGATTTGAAGACAAGGATATAATGTCAAGAAAGTGAGCAGGTTTATTCAATCCGACGTTTCAGTTCCACACAGGAACTTTCTTCAGGGAAATACAGAACACAGTGCACAGTGCAGGGTTTAAAACAGCATAATGGCGCCAAATCTGGTTGCTAGGCAACCGTATGCAACATGAAACATGCTGAGCTTAGTGAAAAACTAACTGGTGTAAAACATGGTGGTTTAAAACAACAGTACAGACCTCCTCGCTGGGTATAAGGCAGAAACAGAGAGTAGGGAGTAGTATAAGCGTAAATGAATGTACACAGAGCTAGGGGGCGTGTCCAGACGCCCAGGCAGTGATCAGTGGAGGTGGGGGCCCCTTGTGGCCAATCAGGAGACAGTGGGGCGGAGCGGAGTGTTCGACCCGAAGGGAACACCCACAGGTAGTGACAACAGTCATTCCCTGGCAACCGCAGGCCGGAATTTGCATAGCAGGTACTCGGGTGTGTAGCAGCATGACAGTAACACACTCAAATGAGTGCGAATACTCTCAGGTCTGCGCATCACTCCCCACCTACATCCTGGCACCGGAACTTTATTCTGCTAAAGTAGCCGCACCACCTTCCTGTGTGCCCACGTACTGAAAACCTTGTGTCGCTCATGTGTAAGGAGCCAAACCTTCCGCTCCTTCGCCCGATACTCCCATAGGTCTGTACCTAAGCCCAAAAAGCGAGTCATGGATCTGACTGGGATTAAAAGCGACAAAGTTGCAACACTTAGCTGTGCCATGTATCCAGCTAGATTAGGTGGAAAAGGTTACTACAATATAAGGAGGGAAAAGACAACAGATGGATAATAACAAAAAGGGAAATGTTGCAAACGTAAAAGGGACATGACAAAGTCCAATGCAGCGGATGTTCTAGATAAAACATCCAAGTGGCAATAGTTCATTAAGGCCACTTGGGGCCACAGTATCCAATGTGTAAATCCATCTGGATTCCTTCCTCAATAATGCTTGGTCCCGGTTGCCCCCCCTGGGCAAGGGTGGTTGGTAGTCAATGGCCATACATCTGAAAGTGGGCAAAGTGTGTCCCTCGGCTAGAAAATGTCTAGCCACCGGTTGAAGAGCCTTGCCTTCTTTGAGTGCTTTGCTAATAGATGAACGGTGGTTGGCTATGCGCTCCTTCAGAGTCGTGGTGGTTTTACCAATGTAATACAGGCCACAAGGGCACGTAATGAGGTACACGATATAAGTCGAACAACACCCGAGTCTACTCCGGATTTTGAACCTCTTCCCCGTATGGGGGTGAGGGAAGTCAGGTCCTGTAAGTAAGCACCGACAAGTAACACAATCCGGGCACCTGTAGCAGCCAGCCTTCTTCTGAGTGGTGAGCCATCCGGGCTCTGTATTGGTGATCCCCTTGAGGTCGGTTATTACCAGTAGGTCTCGCAAGTTTTTTCCTCTTTTATAGCCCATCAGAGGTTTCTCGGAGGAATGAAGGCAAAGTGACTCATCCATATTCAGCATGGGCCAGTGTTTGTTAATGCTGGCCTTCAGCCGCCCAGATGCTGTGGAGTAATTGGTGGAGAAAATCAAGGGTTTCAAAATCAAGACATTTGGCAAGATCCTCAGTCGAGAGATGTGTACCAACAAACAGAATTTTCCACAACGACAGAATCTATCCCCACGAGAGAGACAGGCTATCAGGACACTTCAAGCTGACAAGGACCTGATCATCAGACCGGCGGACAAAGGTGGGGCAATCGTGCTTCTGGATTTATCCTATTACAGAACAGAACTTCTTAATCAACTCTCTGACACCACCACCTATCGCCTTTTGCCTGGCGACCCTACCCACAATTTTAAAAAAGAACTTGACTCATTCTTATCAATGGCCAAGACCGCTGGATGGATCGATACGGACACCCACAAGTTCCTCACTACACAGTACCCCAGGACACCGATCATTTATACTTTACCTAAGGTTCACAAATCCCTGTCAGCCCCTCCTGGGCGACCAATCATTTCAGCAGTGGACTCCCTGTATCAATCCATCTCTACCTATGTGGACCATTATCTACAGCCAATAGTCAGTACCATGCTCTCCTATACCCAGGATTCGGGCCACGTCATCAGAAAACTAGCAGAACTTCCTCCGATCCCCTCGAACAGCATATTGGCCACCATGGACGTGACAAGCCTTTATACGGTGATCCCCCATGACCAGGGGATTCTAGCCTGCAGGAGAGCCCTTGTATCCTCTCCCTCCATAGATGTACCCATTGAGTTCTTGATACACCTCTTAGAACTGACATTATCCAGGAACTTTTTCCGGTTTGAACACTCTTTTTACCTTCAACTGGCAGGGACCGCAATGGGAAGTGCACTGGCTCCGTCCTACGCCAATATCTATATGCTTGACTTTGAAACAAAGTACATTCTCCCGTTACTGGGACAGCAAATCCTCACCTACCTCCGCTACATAGATGATCTTCTCCTGATTTGGACAGACACGGAGGAGGCACTCATATCCTTTCATCAGGGGCTTAACATGATTGACAGCCCCATAAAATTGACCCTCAATTATAGCAAGGAAGACATTGATTTTCTAGATTTAAACATTTTTCTATCAGGCCCAGAAGTGGGCACCCGTCTCTTTAGGAAGCCAACTGACAGAAACTCGATCCTGCATGCCAGCAGCCACCATCCTCCGGCCTCCATCCGAGGGATCCCATACTCACAGTTTTTGCGTGTGATACGCAACAACAGCTCCAGATCCACAGCTGTATTGCAGCTCCGAGAGATGCTGGATAGATTCCTTGACAGAGGCTACTCACCTGGCATGTTATATGAACAACTTGAGAGGGCACTCCAACACACCCAAGCTGAACTTCTCCAGCCTATTTCCATCAAGGAGCCCACTTTAAAAAAAACCTTGATTTTCTCCACCACTTACTCCACAGCATCTGGGCGGCTGAAGGCCAGCATTAACAAACACTGGCCCATGCTGAATATGGATGAGTCACTTTGCCTTCATTCCTCCGAGAAACCTCTGATGGGCTATAAAAGAGGAAAAAACTTGCGAGACCTACTGGTAATAACCGACCTCAAGGGGATCACCAATACAGAGCCCGGATGGCTCACCACTCAGAAGAAGGCTGGCTGCTACAGGTGCCCGGATTGTGTTACTTGTCGGTGCTTACTTACAGGACCTACCTTCCCTCACCCCCATACGGGGAAGAGGTTCAAAATCCGGAGTAGACTCGGGTGTTGTTCGACTTATATCGTGTACCTCATTACGTGCCCTTGTGGCCTGTATTACATTGGTAAAACCACCACGACTCTGAAGGAGCGCATAGCCAACCACCGTTCATCTATTAGCAAAGCACTCAAAGAAGGCAAGGCTCTTCAACTGGTGGCTAGACATTTTCTAGCCGAGGGACACACTTTGCCCACTTTCAGATGTATGGCCATTGACTACCAACCACCCTTGCCCAGGGGGGGCAACCGGGACCAAGCATTATTGAGGAAGGAATCCAGATGGATTTACACATTGGATACTGTGGCCCCACGTGGCCTTAATGAACTATTGCCACTTGGATGTTTTATCTAGAACATCCGCTGCATTGGACTTTGTCATGTCCCTTTTACGTTTGCAACATTTCCCTTTTTGTTATTATCCATCTGTTGTCTTTTCCCTCCTTATATTGTAGTAACCTTTTCCACCTAATCTAGCTGGATACATGGCACAGCTAAGTGTTGCAACTTTGTCGCTTTTAATCCCAGTCAGATCCATGACTCGCTTTTTGGGCTTAGGTACAGACCTATGGGAGTATCGGGCGAAGGAGCGGAAGGTTTGGCTCCTTACACATGAGCGACACAAGGTTTTCAGTACGTGGGCACACAGGAAGGTGGTGCGGCTACTTTAGCAGAATAAAGTTCCGGTGCCAGGATGTAGGTGGGGAGTGATGCGCAGACCTGAGAGTATTCGCACTCATTTGAGTGTGTTACTGTCATGCTGCTACACACCCGAGTACCTGCTATGCAAATTCCGGCCTGCGGTTGCCAGGCCGCCCCACTGTCTCCTGATTGGCCACAAGGGGCCCCCACCTCCACTGATCACTGCCTGGGCGTCTGGACACACCCCCTAGCTCTGTGTACATTCATTTACGCTTATACTACTCCCTACTCTCTGTTTCTGCCTTATACCAAGCGAGGAGGTCTGTACTGTTGTTTTAAACCACCATGTTTTACACCAGTTAGTTTTTCACTAAGCTCAGCATGTTTCATGTTGCATAAGGGATGCCTAGCAACCAGATTTGGCGCCATTATGCTGTTTTAAACCCTGCACTGTGCACTGTGTTCTGTATTTCCCTGAAGAAAGTTCCTGTGTGGAACTGAAACGTCGGATTGAATAAACCTGCTCACTTTCTTGACATTATATCCTTGTCTTCAAATCCTTGGAGTGCTGTCCCACCCTGCACCTGTATCCATTTATCTTTTGGATTAGCACCCAGGTTTTTTGCCACTTATGGTGTGCGGAACATCTGCATCTCTATATATATATATATATATATATATATATATATATATATATATATATATATATATATATATATATATATATATATATATATATATATATATATATATATATATATATATATATATATATATATATATATATATATATAAAATAATAACACAATTACCATGTTACGGCTGTGTATTTTCATGCAGGTAACTATTAAATCTATATAAAGAGTGTCATATATATATATAGAGTGTCATTATGGTCAAATAATATTCTGTTCTACAATACTGAGATATCAGGAATAAAAAAATATATATTCAAATGTCTCAAAAAATTCTGCTATCCACTAGAACAATTCTTTTTTACTCGTGTTACACTGACCAAAGTAATCCACAAGCAAAAGATAACTGAATATAAGAATTGATTGAACATTATGTGATCCTGACCAAACTGTACAAAATTAATAAAGCTCAATTAGCTTTACAGCACTGAGGCTAATGATATAGTATATCATCTAAACAAAATCCTTGAAAACAGATGCTATCTTTATTTCTGAAATACTCATTAACAATTGAAATAAAAATGATTTACAAGTATAGGACCCATCGCCCAGAAACCGATTACCCAGAAAGATTAGAAATACAGCAATGACATTTCCTGTATTATGCTATTGAAACAAATAGTTTTTTTTTTTTTTTTTTTGACTGCTTTGCTTTCTCTCTGGCAAAAAAATAAGACAGTACCTCTTACTTGATTATAACTATGCTGATCTATGCTGGATTGTTTTTATTTTTAAATGGTTCATGGTAGCCTTAAGGCATGGTGTGCCACTTTACATACCCAATAACATCCCTGGTTGTAAATCACACACCTCTACTATAATATGCTTTTATAAATATAACTTGCTTATAATTTCTTGGCAAGCTGGGATAGTTACAGGGAACATGATTTAGGACCTCGTGTTCTCTAAATCAGCTAGCAAGTTCATGGTGTGCAACACACTTTGCACTGGATGGATAATACAGAGAACTAGAAAAAAATTTTAAAGGTTTAAAAAAAGGTTTAATAAGAATTTTTTTTCAGTCTTCTACTGTGTTTATCCACCCAGCACTATTGGGCACTTGTCACAATTGTTTGTGACCTCTTCCTTATTGCAGCAAAGTCAACCATGTAAAGGTGCTACTATTATTTTATTAGTATGCATTTAAGAGTGGCCATCACTAGTGTTAGGTTCAGATAAATAAAGATTAAAACACTATACCAGTTAGGCTAACCCAGACAAATTGTTATATAAAGCGTTAACTCATGATGGATATGTTTTTGTTTATGGTAATAAAAATATTTTCAGAATTAAATTTTAGACAGTGATTCATGTATGAGGTTAATTGATTTAAAGTTTACTATACTTCACCTAGTTGTCATAGTCATTGCCTTTTTTACTGTTAATCATGCATACAAGCTCGCCAGTCTTAAAACTGTCTCATTCCTAAGAAACTGCAGACTTCCATGAGAGATTACATACTCTCATGGTGTTCAACCTACTTAGATATCTAGATTATTATACACACAATGCAGTACACACTATATACAATGAATTTATAATATTACCAATGGTAGTTATATAGCTACATACGTAGGTATACACTGAACTCGCCTCTTTTGTATTCAGCCAAATCCTCCTTAACATAATTGGCCAAATACCCAACAGAATTTGAATCCTTGGCACTGTCGGGAAATGCTGATACATGCACTGCAACATTTTTTTTTCTTTGCTTTGCTATTTTGTGAAATAATTTAAAATTTTTGCCACTGTCAGGCAAGGCTACAAGTGAGTGGCTGGCAAGTAGGAGCCTAGGTGCTTGGTAACATGATGTCTCCATGTTTGTTGTTTAGAAAGAACCAGAAGTATGTAATGTACTCAGAACTAGATTTAATAAGGAACTTAGATGACAAAGATGAAAAATATAACCTAAGGATAAGTCTGTATAACAAGCCAGAGGTTGGGAGTCCGTATAACAAGCCAGAGAGGTATTTGATGAGTGGCAGGCAATACAAGTTCATGGAACAGGCAAGGGGTCAAGGAGGCAAGGAGTCAAAGCTAGGAGATCAGAATAAAGGCTGGGTAGCAGGAACAAGGGACTAATAGGACCGAGGGACAAGCAGGAACAAAAAGGCAATCTGGAGCAAGGAACAAGGCAATACAGGAACACGGGCACAAAGGGGGCTAGAACACAAACATGAGTCAATGATCCAGCAATAGCTGAAATGCAGGCACTGGCTTAGGTAGGGTTTTGATGATAAGATTGTTCGCACCTGGCCTTAACAAGATTAGAGGTGGAGACTGAGGAAACAAAAGTGAGAGGGTATGGTCAAAAATAGGCGTCACCAATATAAAAGCCCTGCCCTTCCACTTGTAGCATTCCAAAACTTTCAAGCCATGGCCCTAGTAGGACCTGGAATCATGCGGCCGGAAGAGGTGAGGTACCTCATCATGTACTTGCTTCGGGAGGGATATGACAATATCCCTCCCAGGACAATTGGCATCCAGGCAATACGCCGGAGCATTATGCGGATGCATTAGCGGATGCTGCTGCACAGATGGAGGCCCACTACCACCACAACCTCCTACCTGGCCTGGTGCAGCAGATCACCGAAATGAGGCGGGAGCTTCAGGAGGTGAGGGACCTGCTGCACAGATTCAGAGAGAACCCTCTTCCTAATCCTCTAATATAATTTTTTTTAATGCAGTACTGTTGTGCTTTTCTTCTGTTTTGTTTATATAAAAATTTTGTTGAAAACTGTATATTTGGAGTTTATTTTTCATTTAACTACTACTCATATGGTATTTGAAGTTGTTTGGATAATATAACACAATTATGACTACTTACATTTACACATAAATATATGGTTCATAAATATATGGTTTATTGATCTTAATGTGGGATACAAAGCACCCAGATATTATGGGGCCGATTCACAAAGGGTTGAATATCGAGGGTCAATTAACCCTCAATATTCGACTGGGATTTTAGCGCAAATAGTGCGATCGATTATTCCTTCGATCGAACGATAAAATTCTTCGAAACGTTCGATTCGAAGGATTTAAATCCAACGATCGAAGGAATATCCTTCGATCAAAAAAACTTAGGAAAGCCTATGGGGACCTTCCCGCAAATTCACCCATCACTAACCATGACATCTTTTCTATACGGGAAGGAGTGTGGAAATACATTGAATAAGTTAGGCAGTATGTTCTAAAAGGGGTGATTATTGGCAGACATCTGAAGAACAACTGAAGCGGTGTGTCCTGGAACCCATCAAGTCAATTCAACATAATGAACAGAGGCCCAGAAACATCACTCCAATTTATGCCCTTTGGACTGTTGTGGAAACAACTGACCCACTGGATTTGTGTAAGCCAGAGCAACAATAAGATCAAGGACTGCAGCGTATCTGCCTATTTTGTGGTTTGGCTACATCTGTGGGACACACTAGGTACATTCTGCATGAAACTATGCTTAAATAGCACCAATAAATTCCAAAATGACATGAAAATGATATCCTTGGCCTCAGAATTTCCTTGCCTGATAAATATACCATTTATGGCCTATGGGTTGAGTTGTCCTGTTACAACTCATCCATACAGAAAATATGAAATCTTAAAGTCAAAGATATATACATTGTAAATATGTATTAGAGATGTTCTTCATGCTTAGTGAGCTCTGTCCTCATAATGCAATGTCAATTTAACAGAACATAAGTGGAGGGCAAATCTAAGTTAATTTCCCTTTAACACTTTGGATGAAACTGGCTTGGGAAGAAGCTGAAACTGGACAAATGCATCTTCAAAAAGACATCAGTACATGGCTTTATGTTTGCAACTGACAGCAGTTAATAATTAGGATTAGGATACTATATTAGTGCTTCTACATTTTTCTTTGCATCTTCTACACAAAAAAAGAGTTCCTGGTTGCAAAAACAACAATAGTTTTCACCTTGCCACATGGAAAAACATCTCAGAATAAAATCTTTATTTTTCAAAAAATTTCTTAATAAGGGTAAAAACATTAAAGACATTCTAAACACTGTGCTAAACTACAAATCCCTAGAAACGTTAACATATATTGAGGTTTTTAAGGTTAAAACATGCTGTAGTCAAGCTGCTGTAGTCAGGTTTATATTCTTGTTGCCAAATGGGTATCGGTTTGACCTGATAGGATTTTGTTTGTAGCACAAAGATGTGATTTAGGCCTACAAATATAATCATCTTCTATGACAGCTTTTCAAGAGGCATAAGCAAAAAGTAATACAGAAAAAGTCTAATTTAAAGAATTGCTGGGTAGAATATTGAAGCACCTGTCAATGTCATTGTGGGGGTTATTTATGAAAGGTGGAGTTTTATTTTCTCGAAAAATTTGAGTTTTTCTAAGGTAGTTGCACAAATTTGTCGAGATTTATTATGTCCCAAAGCTGCTAAAATCCCAAATCCAAAAAACACTCTAAAACAGCTAAAACCTTTCAAGTCATGTAGAAGTCAATGGCAGAGGTCCCTTTAAGCATATGAAGATTTTTTTTGCCTTTATGGTTTTCGCTCGAAAACTTGATAAATTTGAACAATTTTTTAGCATATACTCTCGACTGGTTTTTTAGCATATACTCTCCATAAACTCGAGTTTTTTACATTTGGATTTTTTCATAAATAAGCATACATTCCAGTTGTGAGTTTATGCGAGGTAGAAGAAACCTCACCAAACTCACAAACTCGACCTTTGATAAATAACCCCCTAAATTTCTCAGAGGAGAATATAAGTTCCAGCATATATTGGTAAGATAACGTTGTTCACTAAAGCTTTGATAAAATGCAGGATATTCATAAACAAAATGTGTGTGATGGTTTTATGAAGATTAGTAATTTTTTCATATTTTGTCTAATTTCTGAACCATTCCAGTGTGAAGAACTAAATATAATTGACATTAATTCTGAATTCAAAATTATGCTTTATAAGAAACCAAAAAAATAGTACAGTGGCAGTAGTAGCAAAACATGTTTCCTATTTTATTCATCTATCAACAAAGCAACATATTTACTTTCAAATTTAGGCAAGCTTCACCCAGGCTTTCTACTCCTAGGTATTTGATTAGCGTGTATAAATTTGTAATAACAACTGTATCACAGGAAGAAGTTTGATGAGCCAAGAAGCTATACTATGTCATTATGAATGACATCAGTATATTTTCAATTTCAATTCAAAATACTTGTTTTGTTTTAAAATAAACCATGGCATGAGATTAACTGTAGATTAACAGGACTGTACTTTAATCTCTACAGTATTCCACCAATAGAAACATTCTTTAAAAAGTTATTCATTATAGTAATTTTTTTCCTTTTTAATGTAATTCAGAAAAAAATCATTCTCTTTCAGGTTTGGATAAAAAAATCTTGTATTTTATAATACCTTTGTATTTTAAGAGAATATTTAGAGGTAACTAATTTTTAATCAGCTTCTAGGAAGGTGTAACTGGTTTATCTTGCAGAATGTGTTTTGCCTGGGTGACTGCATAAGGTTAACATACTCTATGGCCCTGCAACCAGAAGTGTGGAAAGAATATGAAAACACTGAGCAACTGGGGGAACTTTGAAAAAGTAAGAGTACAAAATAAACAAAGAAAAATGATAAAACTAAAAGACATTTTCACTTAAATTTAAAAAATAATTTTTTTTTCTTTCATCAGCAACTTGAACCTATTGTGTTGTCTTTCAATGCAACAGTTATTCCTAATATTACCAAATCTTTTTCAGACATAAGTATTTTTTATTTTCATTATAATCTAAAATGGAAAGACGTGGTCTTGTTTTGATATACTGGGATACTCCCTTTCGATGCTTGCAGTACATCCAAAGTGTCAAGGATTAGGTAGGGGGCGCTGTGGAGACTGATGGGGAAAGGGTGGGTCCTTGAGGCAGGAGCTGTATGTGCCTAGGGAACACGTAAAGGAAAGGCAGGAACAGGTTGATGAGGGCGAAGAGTCAGACTGGATCAGGTGCAGAGCAGAACAGAGAGGGCAAAGATCAGGACTGGACCAGGCAGGCTGAATAGGGTGACGACTCAGGACAGGAACAGACTGAAAGGGACAGGACGGTGCGGGCATAGATCAGATCAAACTGGGGATAGAGTGCAGAGGGAGACTAGAGTAGAAGGAGACTGGAGTGTATACCGAGAGGGGACTGGAGAGCAGGATACAGAGAGAGGACTGGAGAGCAGGATAGTGAGAGAGGACTGGAGCAGATAGCAAGAGAGGACTTGAGCAGATAGCAAGAAAGGACTGGAGCAGATAGCAAGAGAGGGGTACAAGGTACAAGGCAGGGTCAGAAAGCAAGAATCAGGAACAGGCGAGGCAAGGTCAATACAAGGTGAAATCAGGGCAAGGTACAAGATGGAACAGGAAGCAGAAATCAGGAACAAGCAAGGCAGGGGTCAGGTCAAGGCTGAAATAGGTTAAGGCAAGGTGAAAGGTTGAACTGGAGCAGAACTGTGAGGGAAAGACCAGACAGGAACAGAACAAGGAAAGATAAAGAGGCGAGGTTCAAGTTAGGACAGAACAAGGTAAGAAGGTAAAAGCTGAAACCCTTAGCTAGGGACAATGCCACACTGCTAGTTTGGGAGACAATGCTCTGGCAAGGTGTGCTTGGAGGGCTGACCTTAAATAGGGCAGAGTCAGCGCTGATTTGTTGATTATAACTAATCAGGCGGCAGCTGTGCTGGGGCTGCAGAGGTCAGGTAACATTTAGCGAGCAACCCTACATGCTGCCCTCCTGGCCAAATTGTCAAGGCATCGAGCCAGAAACCCAAAGGTCCCCGGCTCGGATCCCAGCAATACCTGACACAAACACAAATCAAGTGAGATCCACTGCAAAAAGGCATGAGTTTTTATTAAAACATACCATGCCAGAACCTTTATTTTACATATCTAAGATCAGTGTAAGTGTGGTTGTAACAGTAATTCTCCTATTATTCCAGGGATATAAAATGTATTAAACATACATTCACTTCAAGTATCCTACTGACTGGTCATCAATGAACCTCAAGAACCAGGTTGCAAACCAATTGACCAATACAGTTACAAGAGTATGTTTCAACAATAGTTGTGTTAACAGCTGCTCTGTTATCTTTACATACTATGATAACCCATAGTGTTGAAGAACACAAAATTCACACTGTAATTAAATGAATACAGATGTCTTGTTCTGTTGCTATTATGATTTGAACTACAAATATTTATTTCAACGGTTTAATGAGAACACGTCTGTAACAGCACCGCTTCTGTCAACACCCTTTCCAAGCAAAATGACCCCCAGGAATATTTTCTGATCACCATGGAGGATACTATTTTTTTATTTGATGTAAATAAAGGTCCTGGCTTGTCACACATGGTGGATCTGTAACTTTAAGGTTCTGCAGAAGTAGAATTTTAATCTATTTTTCTGGTTTACAAATTGTTCATGTGTCACACTTTTGAAATGTTATGGCTACTAATTCCATAAAAACTGTCTGATCAAGTCAGTTAGTAAAAGACTGAAAAGAAACACATACATTTGAATTTGACCAAAACATCATTCTTTAGACAATGATAACAGATCACCTACATATTCAGTAAGCTCAACGTTTGACTGAAAAAAAAAATATTATACTCTTTGCACTTAAGTCTGTCCTTTCTAAAAGATACTGTACCTGTCAAGTGATATATACCTACATTTATCAAAAGATACCTCAATGGCAATGCATAAAAGGCAGCATTTTGTATTCCAGAAATTCTCATAAAACACTATATGCATCTATAAGCAATAACCTTGACAATTTATGAACCATTGAGTGTTGATCTTAAAAAAAAATGTTGCATTTGATGGCTCCCTGAATAAATTCTCAGTTCTCATCACCCTTTATATATCTATGAACTTCCCTGAGTCATATATCAGTCCTGAGTGGAAGCAAGACACCCAGTATTGGGAATATACTAAACATAGGAAATGACCACATGTATTGCAACATAGCATAACATTAATGGTTATTAAAGAAGAACATTATCACAAATACAAAAGAAAACATATTATGCAATCCATAAATGTTTGTTTGATGACCTGCTTCAAAATCAGCAGTTTGCTTATGGGCCAGGGACAGCATATTTATTCCCCACCTCCGAATAGTGTTTGTATCTTATTTTTCAAACAGCATAAAGGAGCATTTGAACTAGCTACTGAACAACATACCAGAACCAACTGATTCTGTAATCAAGCTTCTGTAAGCTTCCTGTACTCAAAATAATCTGTTGTTATAATAATTATAGTTGATTATTCTCTGTGTACAATAATGTTTTAATGCACTTGGGGACAGATTTACTAACCGGCGAAAATTCGCCAGCATCCGCTTCACACCCATCGCAACACTTCGCCAGGCAAAGATTCGCCCAGACACCACTAATTCACTGTCATGCAGAGTTTCATCCTGTTCGCCGAACACTGGCAAATTCGCTTGAGGTCTTGCGCTCAGTTTAATTTACCTACGGTGGGAAATTTAAAGTTGAATGGACATCTTTATGTTATATGTTGCATCAAATCCATTACATTTCCACTGCTAATTGCACAAGTCCAGGGAACCTTAATAAAGACAATAGAGTTGTTATAATGCCCTACACATGAGCCCAGTGTATAGTTAATGTTCCATATGTTAGAAAATGTATGGGGAAAACTGGTTGCACAAAAAAGAAAATTAAGACTTTTGCAGGCTATCACTTGCCAGCGCTTTTTGAACTTTGATGCATTTTCTACTCACTGAATATGATGTAAGTGACAGAAGATTGAGGAAGATCAATGCACTCCATTGCACTTTGCCTGGTCTGGGCTGTTAATCATAATAAGGTCAAGGTTTTAGTAAATATAAATATAACAAGGCCAATGTTTATCAAATATGAATACCTACTGTATAGCAATCTGAAGTCTGTTTATCTTATTCTAGCCATCCTAAACTATCACCTATTACCTGTATTTGCTAATTAGACCTAAACAATTTCCCCCATTGTGCCTAACTCCAAGGGGCAGATTTACTAAAGGGCGAAGTGGCTAATTCTAACATCATTTCGCTAGAATTACCGCCCACAGGGACATCGCCAAATTGGCGCCTGCGCCCGTTAGTAAATTGTTGATGTCCTTTGGCCTTGTTGTGGCCTTGTTATATTTATATTTATATTTACTAAAACCTTGATCTTGTTATGATAATAATTAGTGTTTATATTGTATCATTCTTTGCCCTGAATCAAGTCTAAACACTGCTATATGCCTATATATATATATTTTTTTTCACATAGAGCCTTAAGGGGGTTATTTATAAAAGAGTTGATTTTTACCCATAAAATTTAAGTTTTCAATGGTATTTTTCGGGGTTTTTTTAAACACAAATTTTTCTAGATTTATTATACCCCTAACCTGGAAATAGCTCAAATCTGAAAATACTCCAGCAAAAACATGTTGAGGTTGTGTAGAAGTCAATGGCAGAGGTCCCTTCAACCATTTCATGATCTTTGCAGCCTTTATGATATTCTGGGTTTTTTTAGTGGTTTCACTAAAAAACTCGATTAATCAGAATTTTAGGTTTTCATCCCAAATTTGCTGATTCAAGTTTTTTCCATTCAATTGTTTTCATAAATTAAAGACCATTTGAGTTGTTAGTTCATTCAAGGTATAAAAAAACCACACAAAGCACTCAAATTAGACCTTTGATAAATAACCCTCTTAAAGTTCTTGTGTTTCCCCCCCCCCTCCTGCTTTATTTTCACTCATTTATCAATATAATGATTGGCACTAACAGTGTTAACATAAAATAAGTGTTTCCAAGGGTGAATAGGACTGGAACTTCTGTATGAGTATACACTGCTGCTGTATAGCCATTTAAGCACAGTGGTCCCAGGTGCTATCTGCTCTGCAGAACAAAAAGGACAATTTTGTTTGCCTTTCTATAATGTAGGTAGAGTGCAAAAATAGTGGTAAAAGTAACCTTGTAGAAATAAAATATTTATATGTATAAAAAACCCAAACTGAGGATTATTAATCACATTTTCTATTTTATGTAAGCCTTTCCAACAGCACTAAATGCTTTGAAAGATAGTATTAATAGGGATGTAGCGAACGTCGGAAAAAAAGTTCGCGAACATATTCGCGAACTTGCGCAAAAACGCGAGCGGTTCACGAACGGTTCGCGAACCCCATAGACTTCAATGGGAAGGCGAACTTTAACATCTAGAAAAGACATTTCTGGCCAGAAAAATGATTTTAAAGTTGTTTAAAGGGTGCAACGACCTGGACAGTGGCATGCCAGAGGGGGATCAAGGGCAAAAATGTATCTGAAAAATCTGCCTGTGTGTGCTTGGAAGAGATAGTGTAGGGGGAGAGCTGTTAGTGATTTCAGGGACAGATGATAGTAAGTTTGCTGGCTAGTAATCTGCTTGATACTGCTCTGTATTGGAGGGACAGAAGTCTGCAGGGATTTGAGGGACATTTTAGCTTAGGTAGCTTTGCTGGCTAGTAATCTACTGTTCTCTTTAAACAACTGCCATACGTTGACCTTGTAGGCATTGTTTGCCCAGTTTTTTTGGACGCAGCCACTGAAGCACAGTTGCCAGAAAAAATATGCCATATAAATGCTGAAAATAGTCATTTTTCGCCATACGTTGACCTTGTAGACATTGTTTGCCCAGTTTTTTTGGACGCAGCCACTGAAGCACAGTTGCCAGAAAAAATATGCCATATAAATGCTGAAAATAGTAATTTTTCGCCATACGTTGACCTTGTAGACATTGTTTGCCCAGTTTTTTTGGTTGCAGCCACTGAAGCACAGTTGCCAGAAAAAATATGCCACATAAATGCTGAAAATAGTCATTTTTTGCCATATACGTTGAGTCAACGTATGGCAAAAAATGACTATTTTCAGCATTTATATGGCATATTTTTTCTGGCCTCTGTGCTTCAGTGGCTGTGGCCAAAAAAACTGGGCAAACAATGCCTACAAGGCCAACGTATACACTACTACAGCGGTGGATACGGATTACGTAAAATATATGAATGCTGCTTGAAAAAAGTGACTCCGGTGTTTTTTCTGGAGACGGTAATATTATGGATATTTAGACAGAATGTGAACAAGGTCACACAGCTCGATGGCGGGTTGAAGAAAACAGTGTGCAAATAATGCCTACAGGGCAAATAATGCCTAAAAGGTCAACTTATACACTACTACAGCGGTAGTAAAATAAAAAAAAGTAAAATAAAAAAAAAATGAATATTAAAAAAAAAAAATTAAAGTTGGTGCTGCTGAACTACTAGGAGCAGCAGATTAGCACACCAGTCCCACTCCCCAACACTGCTAGACTAATAGCACTGGGCTCTTATAGTAGTAGTAGTAGTAGTAGTAGTAAAACAACAAAAAAATAAATAAAAGCAGTCCTTACAAGGACTACTGTTATTGCAGCAGTCAGCAGATGAGATCAGAAGCAGGACAGCTGCCCACTGCAGCTACATACAGAGCACTGCAGTAGAAGGTAGATTACTAGCCAGCAAAGCTACCTAAGCTTAAATGTCCCTCAAACCCCTGCAGACTTCTGTCCCTCCAATAACAGAGCAGTATCAAAACGATTACTAGCCAGCAAACTTTCAACTGTCCCTGAAATCACTAACAGGCAGCAGCTCTCTCCCTACACTATCTCTTCAGCACACACAGGCAGAGTGAAAAAACGCTGCAGGGCTTCGGTTTTTATAGGGAAGGGGAGTGGTCCAGGGGAGAGCTTCCTGATTGGCTGCCATGTACCTGCTGGTCTGGGGTGAGAGGGCAAAAAAAAGCGCCAACAATGGCGAACCCAAAATGGCGAACGTCGCGCGACGTTCGCGAACTTCCGGCGAGCGCGAACACCCGATGTTCGCGCGAACAAGTTCGCCGGCGAACAGTTCGCGACATCTCTAAGTATTAAGGATTTTTTCTCATTAATCCAGTATCTTAACATATATGTATACATACCTTTTGTAATTATGACTACTTAGATGAGTTATAACAAAACCACATCCATGATAATGGAAAATGTATTCATTGCTGAAAGAAATGCTTAGAATGAAGCAGCAGATGGAAATGAAAGACATTATCTTAATTCAATTTCCTTCTCTGTTATGCAAAATACAAGTTACTATGGCAGGCTCCTCCATTATTCAATAAAGCTCTCAAATGTTTATAAAATGCAAATACAGAATGCTGTTTACTAAGTACAGAAAAGTCTATAAAGTGCAAAAAAGAACACTATTTATTTACAAAACATATTTCAACCGAATTTGAACATTTTATGCAACAAAATGGAAATTGTTATGTAAACTACACAAATTATTGAATAGGTTGTATTATACTGAACTCCACTAATAAAAAAAAAACCTGAAAGAATGAAGGTTGTTGCCTGTTTCTGCTGATAATATTCAATATTCAGGCAAAAAAGTTTGTTTGTTTTCTAACTCAGAAGGTCAGTATGAGTCTCAAATTCAGAAACTCTGATCACAAAGTTGACCACACCCATAATCTAGACACTTGGTTGTTTTTTTTTTGTAGAACTTTTTTATATTAGTTAAAAGAAAAATATTATAAATAAAATAATAAACAAATAATAGATCAATGTAAGGGGAAAGAAAAAGGGTGGAAGGGTGAGTGTTACAGGTTTATAATACAGCACTTAGCTATAGATTCATGTATGAAAAAGTACATTAATCATTCTTGCATAATTAATTATGCAACTATTGTGGATAATTTTCTATTAACAATATTTAGTATCTCCCGGTAATGATAGATACAGTACATTAATTTATGAACTATTTCCATACCAACCAGCCACAGTGACCACGTCTCACATGATTTTTTTTACTCTTATTGTAAAGTACTGAGGTTATTTTCTCCATTTGTATTATCTCTTCAATTTTTTCAGCCTCATCTTAATATGCTGGTGGATCAGTATATTTCTAATTTGTAATAAGTCACTTCACTGCTTGTAACAAATAGAAGAGCACATTTTTAACTAGAATATTTGTAATAGTATAATGTATAGCAAGACTAGGTAAATTGCCCTCTGTGGATTGTTATCTTGTAAATAACATGATAAATTGACTTTCAAGTTAGTAGTAACATTCAAGACAAGTGAATGCACATACCAACACAGATTAGAGATTTAAAGGGGAAAATTTGCTAAATTATAGTTCATTTGCCTAGGTTGGAAGGTAAACACAACTGTATGGATGAACTTGTAGATGTAGTGTAATATCTGACACTGAAAGTTTGATAATATATTGGCTCTTCAGTGCATTTAGAAGTTTATCAGAGTTTCTTCCAGATTAACACATATTGCCCTCCTTCTGTCTCCAAAATCACCATCATGATTAAGTGTCCCTGGGACACAAAATGCACAGGCCAGATGGAGAGGGTGATTTTTGAATGCAACTTTGAATAAAGAATTTCACTTTTATATTTCTGTGACCCTTTGTGGAATGCTTCGGAGTGCATGAGTGCCCATGCAGTGATTGTTTATGGGTTACTGTTCCTATTCTAAAGGTCTGTGCACCTGAACCACATTTTATACTTGGTGAATGTCTCTATGTCTTGGCCCTTTGTGTGCTCTTTTTTCTTTATTGGGTCTAGCCCACTCAGTTGTGCCTGTGTGTCCATAGTTTTTACTTTTGCACAATAAGGATTTATCAATCACCTAATCCTTCATAGTTATACCTACAATTCTATGATCAATGCCTCAGCATAACATGGATTATACAATTGCTCAACAAGAAAATGGCACAACCTTGGTGGGCTAAACTGGAAAAACCATCCTTGAATGGAGGAGGGGGGCTGCAACACTGCTTTTCATCAACATACAATGCTGCTTAGACATCCTTAAGATGGCAGTTTCAAAACAGTTCAAACCAGTCATGTACACTGAAAAATTAGCACTTACCTTAATGAGGATCATGGTACCATTGTGGCTGGGTCACAATCTACAATCTATAAATTTCAGCTAACAGCAGAAGAATAATTTCCATGGAACCATTGTGATTGGATGTGTGTCTATATTACCCTTAAGGGTTTACATTTAGTGATGGGTGAATTTATTCGCCAGGCGCGAATTTGCGCGATTCGCCGACAGCGAATAAATTCGTGAAACGCCCGTGAAAATTCCCGGCAAAAATTGGCGCCGGCGTCAAAAACGAGACGCCGGCGCCGTTTCGCGAATTCGCCCATCACTATTTACATTCCCTATGACTTGGTTGAACTGAAAAAGCCACTTAGTGGGGAAACGTTTTTAAGAAAAGTTAACATGAGCACTTTAAACCACTAAGCCCTACTGATACCACTAACCACTGATAAGGATATAGGACAGTCTATTCTGATTTTATATTGTACCAGGATAGCCTATGTTTCTGATCACAAAATGTGATTCCTGAACTGGTAAACTCAGTAGAGAGTCCTGGTTCTAAAATAACTGCTGTGGCACAGCCACAGGCACATAAATCAGAAATAACAATTCATGCTTCGTCAGTTTGATCTGTTTTTACTATAGGTTTATAATACTTTTGGATTTGTCTTTTGTATAATGGAAACAATAATAGGTAAACATAACGATTTTCTTGCCGCTCCCCAGTAGTTATTGGCTCAACTCGCAGTATTACGGTAATGTGACAACACAGGGGACTTTTTGTAGTCTGCACAAAATCACTTTCTGTGCAAGCAACAGAACTTTAGATTAAGGAAAAACAAATATCTTGTAATCCGGTGAAAATCACTTCTTATGTTATATCTACGGCAATTCCTGCAGTTTGCAATGGAAATTATTTTTGGACATTTGGTCACATATCCTGAAATGGATTTTTTGTAATACCCTGACCTGTTCTGCTGCCTGATTACCCCTTATAAGCATAAGCCTGCCACTGCTCCACCCATTTCCCACTAAGCTTGCCAGTTTCCAGCCCTGTGACATCATTACCTCTCCCCAAGTGCCATCTGAAAGCCTGTTTAATATAGCAAAAGTGGTAGAAAACCTACTAAAACTATGCTGGCGTAGGTACTAATGATGATTTGCATAACGATTTGAAAAATGGTTGGAAATGAATTGTGTGGTTTAACACAAGAAATAACAAAAAACAATAGGCAAAAGGTATGTTCAGCACAAACCCTATTCAGAGCTTAGTTGTTTAGTGTTTAGTTACATCATCATAGAACATGGAGCCAGACTGACATAGATCAGTTGGGATTCTCATTGGAGGATGCTTGCATTTTAATTGGGCGTCTGACCTTGAAATGATGGGATGGAGCATTATTAAACAAATTTGCTTTAAGCATACAACCCTCCCATTTGAAGAGGAAATATACCCTCTATAGATGTGTTCCTCCATCCAGTGCTGAATGACTCCACCTTTATGAAACATGTTTATTTTAGAATATTTTTTTATATATCAAAACATAAACAGTACAGTAATTCCGATACATTATGTAAAATTAAATGAATAATGTAACACTGGTAAGCATACATAATATTGGAGAATTCTCTTGCACATGTCCCCTTTAAAACACAATGGGAGTTGAAGACCATAAAAAATAAAAATGGATTCTGTGCAATAAAAGTTTACAATGTCATCCAAGGCCAACAACCCAATTTATGTAAAAGTACTATCCAATAAGAATGCTGCCTTCTCTGTATACAACTAACTCATTTCATGCAATGATCACCCAAAGGCAATTATTTGCAGCTCTGAACACCTAAACATCACTATATCACTCTTCAGGTTATTAATGGCAAACAGAAATGGCACAGTTATCTCAATATGACAATAAAAGATGATACACAACATGTGATTTTCAGGGAGGATTCCACTTTTGAACCGGCAATTACCATGGAGCACTAAGGCCCACAAAATGAGAAAAGTTCTAGAGAAGAAACAAGTTCCCCTTAACCTATTTCTTAATTATGTTTTTGTTATTATATATTTTACATTTCCCTTTATATTAGCACATCGTGTTGCTTACCATTATCTTTTGAATAGAGACCTTGATTACCACCAGCCATAATCCTGTCGCAGTTTATTTTCATCGTATGCTAAATGTTATATTATTTGTTGGCTGTGTATTTCTAGGCTTCAATCCATATCTTGATTACAATTTATGATTTCAAATTATACCTGCTAACAAGACGTCATGTAAAGTAACTCTTTATTTCCCCCTTCATAGCCTTACCCATACAAAGCAAATTGCATTTATTATGTAGGTGATTGCGTGTTTGTTTTAATTAGACTCGTACAAATGTTTTCTCATCACCCAGATTCATTTAGACAGAAGATTGCCTGTTTTACAGTCAGAATCGAATATGGTACATTTATTTTTTGGCTTTTTTTCTCTGTTTTTTGGATGCAATTTAAAGAATCATGAGGATTTTTTGTTACAAAGAAGGAGATGGGAAAGCAACAAGTACAACATAACCTAAAGGGATGCTCACCTTTATATTTCATTTTAGTGTTTTATAGATTGATCCATGTTAAGTTACGTTTCAGTTTGTCTTCGCTATTTATTGTTGAATAATTAGCATTCCTATTTTGCTTAGTTTCAGCCCATCAAATTAGTCTCAGTTATGTTTAGTGAGTTACTCTATTATGTAATAAAAGGTATTTCATTTGCCCAGGTGCAGTGACCAACAGCAAACTATAGGATGTTTGCTTTTACATTAGTTGTTGTGATGGAGGAGCTCCTTATTGTTCTTTTTCAGGTTGTGCCACCATATACTTCCTTTGGCCCAGAATCCTCTGCACTACACTGAGCAAGCGCATGTGCAGTACATAAATTCTGCCCCAAGGCATTGGATTCACATTTTGTTTGAGAAACATACATTAAACTTTATGCATAGTGATGGGCGAATGTATTCGCCAGGTGACAATTCGCGGCGAATTTGCATGATTCGCTGCTGGCGAATAAATTTGCGAAACGGTCGAGAAAATTTGCCGGTGTCAAAAACAATGGACACCTCGCATTTTCACCAAAAAAACTTGGAATTCTCTGTTTCACTAATTTTTCACTGTTTTGCTAATTTCCTGCGAATTTTTCAGCAAAGTGAAATGTCGCAAAATCTCCCACAGCTATTTATGCATGTAATATAATAAATGCATTAAGGGTAGGGTGGATAAATAATGTTCTATCTGCAGTTTTATTAAAACTGGACAAAACTGCAAAATAAGGAATAGTAACTAGCATGTCTAGGAAACAGGTATAAAAATAAAAAACACTGTGAGAAGATTAGGCTTGCAGCATTCTAGATCCTCTGTTGTCCTGTTATTTCCAATATTGCAAGCTTGTCCCATTGGTCTATTTTAAACTGGTTTTGTCAAATTTTTATTTCCTTCATTTTTCCACTTTTATAGTGTTAGAGTAATATGAGTTTCATGACTGACTGCGTTTTTCAGCTTATTTTCGTTATTTCTAGCCTGGGGTAAGAAGTTAAGTGAAAACAACTGACAGTAAAAGCAGAACGATAAAAAAAAGTAGAGAGAGCTCCAAGAATTAAAGTTGATAAGGTTATATGTTTAACCCGCAATGTAAATTCTCTCTCAGTTTTGTATTTCTTAATTACAGGAAAACATCTACCACAACAATTTATAGCTTCTTACTTCACTTAGATTTCATCTTTTGCAAATTCTACAACCATGTGTAGAAAAAGAATGACTGTGAATTTCACTGGAATATTCATGCTGAAACCACAGTATGTCACATGACTATGGGCACTTTTGTGGCTTTAGACAAAGGGAAAAAAGCTACAATATTAATGTATTTAGTGTTTAGATTAGGGGTCCCTTGATTCATTTGGTTCCAGAATTTAAAATCAGCAGCCGCAACAAAATGTATGACAATAGTTAAGACATTATATAGATAGTAGTAATGAGGAAATTAAAAAGAACAATTATGAGGCTAATATCATCCATTGCATTAGCAGCTTCTGGCACTCTGGGGTCAAATACAAGTAAGACATTTAAGGGGGATGTAATTAAAATTGCAAGCATTGTCTAAAATTGCATTTTTGCAATGTGTAGCTCTCCTCGCAATATAAAATAATTTTCTGGTGAATATTACATTGCAGTTAAATAGTGGCTCCAAAAAGCTTTAATACCACTAAAATTTGATCTTTAGTAAATGGGCCTCCCTGCCTCAAACCCTCTAAATAGTAAACATTTTACAGTACAGTGTATATTTCTTGTGTTTTTGGTTTGGGCACAGTATCTAGTAAAATTAAGTCTAACACTACTGAATTTTGTGTATTCTTCAAATGAGTTCAACACTCATCTAAGTGTTTTCTTCAGTCCAGCTTTGCTTTTCTCTTTAATTATGAATAAATATGCAAAATATTAATTAAAACATAAAATATTGCAGGAGATCAGTGAAAAAATGCTTCAACTGGAAAAAATACATATAAAAGAAGAGCATGGAATTGCTATTTTCACTATATAAATATAAGTGATAGCATCCTCTGGGGGAAAAACATGCTAGAGAGATAATGATATAATTTGTGGAAATTAGAAATTTTAATACTGGGCCCAAATAATATGCTCAGCCCCTGGGAAGGTGGTCAAGATTACACACAGTTTGATTGACCTCAGTTGTCTCAAGTGAGGTGCGTGACAGAGCAGTTTAAAGTCCATTTGCCAGCTGGAGACCTCACATCTTTCTGCGTAATTGGCAAAGATTAATACATTGTGACAGATGGGGAGAGAAAGATACCAAAATATGTTATTCCAATTAAACTACACTCAGAAGAGAATGTTCTAAAACTAGAATTTCTTCCCTTTCTATAAACAGGCGACTTGTGACAAACCAAACTTCTGTTTCTGTGAATCTGAACTTTACAGTCAGGGAAGCAGAAACACATAAATCGAGGGAATAATGTAACTGTTGCTAATAAAATGGAACAATTTAGCAGAAAACGCTGATTGAAACAAAAACATAATCAATCAAACATGATCTCTAATTCTCCCAATGATTAAATTATAGAGCTTTTACATTTAGAATTCTCATTTTCACTGGATCTGTAAGAGTTATTTTGATTAAGTGACCCTTCCCTGAAATAACTTTTAATGCATAAATGTTGTCTAGAAAATATCAAAATCATCACTTTTTGATAACTACATTTTGCTTTAAACATCGTTTTATGCTTTAAATCAGTGCCAGCATACATAAAACTGCAAGTTTAACTACTTTCGGCTTAGTTTAATTTATTTTGTGTTTTTTATCCATCCCACATTTCAAACTGCATTCAGGACTAAATAATACATTTTTTGAGTAATAGCTGTGCCATCATAAAATAAACTATGTTCACATTTTTAAATAATCTACTTATTAGATAAGATCAAGGAAAGTCACACAAACTTTTAGAGAGAACCCCTTGATCAGGTATTTACTGTAGGTACACCTGACAAAGGAGTCCACCCCAAAAACTGGTCTTCTGCTAAAGACTTGTACTTGATAAACACAACATTTGTAATACAAACCTTATTTTTCCACTTTCCTTGTACCCCGTTACTTGTGTCCCATTCTTGGGTCATTCTAAAATGTAGATAAGGAGTTTAAATTGTATATACACCCAGATGTATGTTCATAATATCAGCACAATTTGCCTTTTTTGGGGGTGGGGTCATATAGGTTTCTAATATTAATCTATACAAAAGATTAGAACTAGACACAATGAGGTGGAACAGCTCCAGGCTATGACACGGTTTTTGTGACATAAAGATGGAGTGCAACAGTATGCTCAAAATAAGCCCCTTGGTGGAAGGGGTGGTGGTACATTCCTTTTGACCTTTTAAAACCACTCTATATTCTTGGAGACTTTCCAAAAATGTATTGAATACAAATTTTCTCGACTTCTACTGGAGAAATTATTTTTTGGAAGTATCTCTTTGTGATAATATTATTTATTATTGTGACACTATATTCATGTGGCAATATATTCCCTAGATAAACACCTTGCCGTAGAATGGTAGACCCATTTCTCTTAAATACATTTTTAATTTTCATATCAGTTTGATGACCTGTAAATCGTCAGAAGCCAATAAGAAAAAAAATAGGGCTTGAATATAGGGGTTTACCAAAACGACTGTTTTGGGATTCGACTGAATACGAACTGAATCCAAACCCATATTTGCATATGAGGAAGGGTTAAAAAGGGTTTTTAAAAGAAATCACAATTTCTTTGTTCTCATGATGAAAAGTCACATGATTTTAAGGATTTGGTTTGGCCAGGCACGTGGATTTGGGCAAATCCAAATTTTTTGCAGAAAAAGGCAGAATCCCAGCTGAATCCTGAATTCAGTGCATTCATACTTGCTTAATAGCTGTGCTGTTTCCTCCAGGTTTTATTCTTCAGATAGTAGACAATGCACTAACCCTGATACATAGAAATTATATAAAAAATGGCATTAGTGAAAAAAAAGCACAGTGTGAAATTTTAGCCCAGTTAAAGGACCAGTAACATTAAAATTTTTTTTTTTTTCAAAATTCGTTAGTATAGAATGAAAAATAAACATCAAGGCAAATAAACTTTTAAATTGCAAAGCCTTTATTAAGAGATAACTTACCAAAACTCCACTTCCTGTCCTCTTCTAAAACGGCGAAAGGGCGACCATCCATGAGCGGTGTTCAACTTCACCTGGCTATTCTAGTGACAGTATGTGAAGGAGGCAGAGGTCCGCTCTGCAGCGCTTCCCCTATTCCCAGCAGTCGGACTTTGACTCCAGCCTTTCCTCCTCCAACGAGGAAGAAGAAGAGGAGGAGGGCAGCCTCTGCCTCTCCAGCGGCAAGTGTTGTCTGCAGGCGCATCCTGAAGAATATCCCCAGGACTACGGTGCACAAGCGCATGGACAAACCCTTTGTTCCCGTGATGTGCCCACCTGAGTGTGCCTGGGGCTGGCAGTCCCCGCTGCTGCAGGAGAAGGCGGCGATTTTAGACTCCAGTAACGCCGATCCACTTGCTACCCGTCGATGCGCTTCGATTGCGGGCTACGAGCCGGTAGCACTCCCGGCTCAAAGGCAGAGCGGAATGCCACGGTTTGCAGGAGCTGTGCACTTGGAGAGTGCACTTGGCTGCGTGGAAAGCCTTGTGTTTGCGCAACTCCTCCACGACGCACTGATCCATGCGCTTGGGGATATTCTTCAGCAGATCGGTGCGCCTGCAGACAACACTTGCCGCTGGAGAGGCAGAGGCTGCCCTCCTCCTCCTCCTCTTCTTCTTTGGATTAAAAGTCCGACTGCTGGGAATAGGGGAAGCGCTGCAGAGAGAATAGCCAGGGAGGAGAAGTTGAACACCGCTGCATGGATGGTCGCCCTTTCGCCGTTTTAGAAGAGGACAGGAAGTGGAGTTTTGGTAAGTTATCTCTTAATAAAGGCTTTGCAAACCAAAAGTTTTATTTGCCTTGGTGTTGATTTTTCGTTCTATACTAACAAATTTTGAAAAAAATTTTTTAATGTTACTGGTCCTTTAAGATCTGTTTTTTGTGCAGATTGCAACTCAACCATCAACAAAAACACAAGAATGTACACAATGTATTCTTATATTTGCAACTTTTATTCAGTTTACATCTTTTTTTACATAACACCATTACTATCCCTGCTCTAGGCACTAAATATGAAATTATGCCCAATAGTGCAAGGGTTTGTTTTGCTTCAAATTTTTTGTTTGTAGCACTGGATATAATTATTAGTGTTTTTTTTGTATAACAATGGTAACAAATGGCAATTCAGCGCAAAAAAGGGAAGAGTTTATAAATGTCAGTCTTTTAAATTGAGTTTACTATTTTCATCAGATAAAGCTATCATCCTCATAAAAGTTGTAATGAAAGAAGTGAACAAAGCCCAGGATACAATTACATTATAAGCTATCACCCTCATTTATCTTCTCTGTCAGGCAGTTCATTGTCACTTCATCCTAAGGAACCTACAAGAAAATTAAAGACAAGCATTTAGCACCAGCAGTGCTGCATAGTTAAGCATTAAAAGGAATAGGTCAGGCTTTAATCTAAAGTAATTGAGTTAGTCAGATCCAGTAAACAATGAAATACAGCTACATGTGGTTACCTACCAGGAGTCAACAGTGCCTTAAAGAATTGTCTTCAACTAAATGCCATAAAAAGTTTCCAAACGTTTTAGATAATGTATGATTTATAAGTAGTCATAGGAATGCTTCCATGTGCACAGGTGCATGTCTACTTTGTGCTGTCTACTAACGGCTCTTATTTATTGTTATGTTTGTTTTTTATACACAGGAAGGCAGTTATGGTTCTATATAATAATGGCCCCTCCCATATCTGCCTTTAACAACATGGGTGGGTCTTGGAAAGGTCTTTCCTCCTTAAAAAAAGTTGAATACTTAACCAATGAACCAAACAGTAAAAAAAAGGCATAGTAGACATAGTGGTACAAGACCAAATGCATCTGTTAATTTTATATTATTAAACACACATGTGTTTAAAGAGAATAGAATGACCGAGAAGATATGCAGCCAGGGAATATGATTTTTATTTTCTGTTAACAATTTTTGACACATTTTGGTAATATCAGTAACAGATAATACTAAGTATAGCGTAACTGCTCTCACAGTTCCCTTTTGTATCATTGTTTCATTCTGCTGAAAAACAGGGCAAACTAAATGGCATTATTGCAAAAATTTAATAATACAGGTGTATCCACAGCAAGAACAACCCCCACCCCTCAAATTGCTCATTAGCTCTACAGAGAGGCACTTTGAATCATTTCATCATAGGTATTCCCCCGCATTAAACATAATTCAACAGGGAAGTGCATATTGGCTTTTTCAAACATGTACTTTTTACAGTGCTATAAATATCTGTACACCTTGCCCTGTCTATCTTAAATACAATGCTACAACCAGAACACTATTCTTTCACATGAATGAAAGAGATAATGGAAAATATCCTTGACAAAACTAAGCTTGAAATGATAAGCACAAAGCAAGTATCCTGGAAAACTTTTGATTTCACAGCGTTTTTTTTTTTTAAACTGCTTTTGACTCAAGGCAATCATTTTGGAGAGTTGTGTTACAAACTTACCCCCACATTTCCAATCCACTAGTGATGGGCAAATTTATTTGCGTCAAAATTCAGAATTTTCCCATGTGCACATTTTTTCGTGAAACTGTGGCGAAAAATTGCAAAGGAAATTTTGCTGCAAAAAAATGGCCATAAGAAAAAACCGCCCATTGACTTTAATTCAGTCGGAGAAAAATTTGCCATAAGAAAAAACACCAGTTGACTTTAATGCATTTGGAGAAAAAAGTCGCCATAAGAAAAAACCCCATCGGATTTAATGCATTAGGGCAAAAAAAGTCTCCATAAGAAAATGGGCACATTAACTTTAATGTATTAGTACAAAAAAGTCTCTATAAGAAAAACCATGCATTGACTTCAATGCATTTGGAGCGAGAAAAATTGTTGCACACTTAAAAATTTGTCGCTTGTAAAAAAGCCCATTGACTTCAATGCGTTTTGCAAAATTTCTCCATTTCACAAATATTTCTGTAGTTTCGCAAATTTTTCGGCTAAACGGGGTCAGATTTCTTTTTGAGAGGATGAAGAAAGCCTCACTGCTGACTCCTGTTGGGAGTGAATATTAATTTATTGCTCTTTCTCTAACCATGTTGTACCTTACTACATTGTTGCATACCATTTGTCACACTGCCAATTTGGTGAAAATTACAAGCAACTCACAGTAGAATGGGTTACATGAAACTCCTTTACCTAAGCGGTGGAAGGGTATTAAAGTAAAACTGAAACTCACTCATGCAGAGAAGCATCAGCTGGGCATGAGTGGTTCTTAAAAATGAATGGGTGATTTATTGAACAACTTAACTGAGCACAATGATGCAATGTTGTCCTTTAAAGACCTTAAGCAGCTGAGTAATGAGTAATGAGTAATATTTAATTTGTGTTCTCACAAGATAGGAAAACACTTTCAGTTAACCATGACTATGGTCACTACTATGGGGCAGTCATTGCTATTTTACATACAATGTTTGTTTTAGTAAGTACAGTAATTCTGCAATATATTATTATTATTATAAAATAGTGTATTTTTTACAGTTTCATGAACTGCACAGCATCTGTTTTACAAATCTCTAGTGAATTTCTATATTAGGCAACAGATTGGAACTATTCTTACATTACAAGGATTCTTCACTAATGTTATTGGCTTTTTGCTTGTTAATGTATTACGCTCTGCATATTTTCATGAATTATTTTATTGGGGTAGGGGTGATAACATATTGAAAAAGGAATATAGCAATGACTGTTTCTATATGAAACACTTTCTGTTTTGTTATAAATTTATTATTGATTCAGTTATGTGCATTTGTAGCTATGTTTTTGCTGTAGGAAAAAAGTTTGGAGAAGTCACTTGCATCTGTAATCAAACTTGAAATGCCTTCTTTTCAGAGCCAGGCACAAAAGAGAAGGTATGGATTTCATTTAAGACAGACCCGACTGCATGCTACAGGCAGGGTCTGACCTGCAATCTTTGAATGCATTACAAATATATAATGCAAGAGTAATTTTGACCTCTTCAGGCTGGGTACAGTTAGGTCCATAAATATTTGGACAGAGACAACTTTTTTTTCTAATTTTGGTTCTGTACATTACCACAATGAATTTTAAATGAAACAACTCAGATGCAGTTGAACTGCAGACTTTCAGCTTTAATTCAGTGGGTTCAACAAAAAGGTTGCATAAAAATGTGAGGAACTAAAGCCTTTTTTTAACACAATCACTTCATTTCAGGGGCTCAAAAGTAATTAGACAAATTAAAAAACTGAAAATAAAATGTTTATTTCTAATACTTGGTTGAAAACCCTTTGCTGGCAATGACAGCCTCAAGTCTTGAACTCATGGACCTCACCAGATTCTGGGTTTCCTCCTTTTTAATGCTCTGCCAGGCCTTTACTGAAGTGGCTTTCAGTTACTGTTTGTTTGTGGGCCTTTTTGTATGAAGTTTAGTCTTCAACAAGTGAAATGCAGCTCAATTGGGTTCAGATCAGATGACTGACTTGGCCATTTAAGAATATTCCACTTCCTTGCTTTAATAAACTCCTGGGTTGCTTTGGTTGTACTGTATGTTTTGGATCATTGCCTATCTGTATTATTGACTGCATTTGGCTGGATTTGAGCAGACAGTGTCTCTGAACACCTCAGAATTCATTTGCTGCTTCTGTCCTCTGTCACATCATTGATAAACACTAGTGTCTCAGTGCCACTGGCAGCCATGCACGCCCAAGCCATCACACTGCCTCCGCCATGTTTTATAGATGAAGTGGTATGCTTTGGATCATGAGCTGTTCCATGCCTTCTCCATACTTTTTTCTTGCCATCATTCCAGTAGAGGTTGATCTTGGTTTTATCTGTCCAAAGAATGTTTTTCCAGAACAGTGCTGGCTTTTTTAGATTATTTTTTTAGCAAAGACCAATCTAGCCTTTCTATTCTTGATGCTTATTAGTGGCTTCCACCCTGCAGTGAACTCTCTGTATTTACTTTCATGCAGTCTTCTCTTTATGGTAGACTTGGATATCGATATGCCTACCTCCTGGAGAGTGTTGTTCACTTGTTTGAAAGGGTTTCTCTTTGCCATAGAAATGATTCTGCGATCATCCACCACTGTTGTCTTCCGTGGACGTCCAGGTCTTTTTGCGTTGCTGAGTTCACCAGTGCTTTCTTTCTTTCTTTCTCGGGATGTACCAAACTGTAGATTTTGCCACTCCTAATATTGTAGCAATTTCTCGGATGTTTTTTTTCTGTTTTTGCAGCTTAAGGATGGCTTGTTTCACCTGCATAGAGAGCTCATTTGACCACATGTTGTCTGTTCACAGAAAAATCTTCCACATACAAGCACCCCCCCCCCCTTCCAGGGCTTTTATCTGCTTTAATGATAATGACATAATGAAGGAATTGCCCACACCTGCACATGAAATAGCCGAGTACATTGTCAAATTACTTTTGAGCCCCTGAAATGAAGTGATTGTGTTAAAAAAAGGCTTTAGTTACATTTTTATGCAATCTTTTTGTTCAACCCACTGAATTAAAGCTGAAAGTCTTCAGTTCAACTGCATCTGAGTTGTTTTATTTAAAATTTATTGTGGTAATGTACAGAACCAAAATTAGAAAAAAGTTGTCTCTGTCCAAATATTTATGGGCCTAACTGTATAACTTGTGCCTGGGTGCCAGCAAATAGAGATAGATTGAGATAAATAGACAGACAAGCAAAAAGGCAGACAGACAGATGGATTTGTAAAGAAATATAATATAAGATGTAATATGTTGATATTCTGATCTTCACAGAAGACTAAAGGGTGTCATTTACTAACAATCACATTTTTCTATTTTTTTTTTCAACGAATCTCAAAAAATGTGTGGTTTTCACATTGTTTTGAAAAGCTCTAAAAACTCAAGATTTATTAAGTGTCAAAACCAAGAAAACCTCCAATACAAAACTTTGCCTGCTAAAGATTGCCAAGGTCCCATAGAAGTCAGTGGGATCTATACTGATCCTATTGGACCACTTTAAATTAATTTGGACTTTTAGAGGTTTTCATATTTCTTTTCACTTTGAATTGTCTGAAAAGCTCACATTTTTTGAAGTTTTCGTATTTTTCAGCACTTGGATCAGCGTCATTTCCATTTCATATTTTTTTTATATCTCACAACATTTGTAGTTTTACAGTTTGTGTCTTTAGTTGTGGTTTCAAAAACCTATAAAACCACAAAAAAAAATCTGACCTTTAATAAATCAGCCCCTGAGAGTTTGAATTTGATTTTAGTATGCTTCTCCTACAGCTCAGACATTAATTAATAACTATAGTATATTTGTTTTCTTAGGCATGTGTCATATTTAGTCTGTATTTGTGTTACTTTATATGATGTGTGGTAAAATTAGTAACTGCAAAACCTAAAGATGAAAGTACTATAGTACTAAAGAAGTTTATTGGGTGGGGGGGTGAAAAAGAATATGACTATCACAAAAACTTCAAAGATTGATTATATTGATTATCTAGTGGACATAAAGTGCTCATTACCTTCACTCTGAAGAAGAAAGCACACTGTACATCTGTTTAGTGGAGTAGCTACTTATGTACCATAATAAAATCCTATTAATTAGCATATGAGATTGCAAGCTCATTAGCCAAAATAAGTATAACAAATTGTAAGCTTTATTTTTATTTGCTTTAGAAGACTTTTGCTTGTGTGAATCAATATGTGTCTTTTTATGCTATTATAACAAATTACATCATGACAAATTTTGTTCACTAATTGCCTTTCCTCTTGCAGATATTCTACAGTATGATAAGCATGTGGTTTTCCCAAATGAACTAACTGATAGGGACAATTAGAGCAGATAATGTTCATCATATTAAAATATATGTATAGAAAACTACTGAACCAAAATAACTATACTGCAGAAATGTCACATAAAATGACAGGACTGTTATAGGTTTCGGCATATGCCGCAGTTAAGATGATTTCCCTACTCCCCTATATTCCCACATTTGTTAAACAGTCATTTTTATCCTTTTAAATTTCTAAGAGAAACTTTGTGAGCTCTAATTATTTACTCAGTCTGTCTGTGCAGTACCTGCAGAATCAGCACATGCAATAAGTCCATTAATGAAAACATACATCTTAAATTTTTCGGAGGACAAAGTACCAGGAATGTTTAATAATGCTATGATGGGTCAAACTTATGTTTCAGTATTTTCACCTTTAAAAACTAATGGTGCTCAGAGCTAAGGGTCAAGCTCTTCTTTTCTTTGCTCTTGCTGATATTATCAACCTGATTATGTTTCTCTGAAACTATTCAACTTAATTTAAACTGCTTTATGCTAAACCTCATTTAGAACATCAGACCACTCAATAGAAAAAAAATATGCATTTGGCTGTCAAATCTTTTTGGTTCTTTTCTGTGTAAGTATTTGTCAAGTGGTTTTCCATATGCCTAATCATGCAATAACTAACTCAAATTTTAACTACACCTTAGATTATGTAATCCTTTTAGGCTCCCTTTTATTTATACGGACACGTGAAAAAACACAATAAATACTCTAATTCCAGCTACCTTAAGTGTTTTAAGGTCCAGATTATATGTAAAATACTGTACATACTACCCTAGGGCTGTTTTATTTCACATTCTCAGACAGAGTGTAGAGCTTAGTCCTTATAAAGAGCAAGTCAAACTGTTAAATCAACATGAAAAAGCTTTGACCATTAGGAGCATCTCAATTAGCAGGTTGAAAGAAAACAACATAGTAAGTTAGGTTGAAAAAAGACACACGTCCATCAAGTTGATTCAGAGGAAGGCAAAAAAACCCATCTGAAGCCTCTTCAATTTGCCTCAGAGGGGCAAGAATTCCTTCCTAACTCCAAGATGGCAAATGGCTTCATATCGTTTGTTTAAGTCTCAAGAAATGCTAGGGCCACTACACCATGAAATGCAGGGTCACTATGTGTGTCCTGTGCTGGGGATTACTGAGCTAAACTAAGCCCTTTAATGTGTGGGTGTAGTGTGACATTAGCTTGTGAAACACACAGTCTTAAGAATTCATTATGAAATTTATCTAGTCAGTCAAATGTGGATTCAAAAGCAAGAATGATATTTGCTAAAATGTGTGTGGTCATCAAATTGGACATGGACTAGCAAACAAAAAAAAATCACTGCATATTTCTTTCTCCCAGTAGTTCTTTAAAAATGGATTGTCTTGAGTGTGGGTCTGGTTTGAATTGGTGGGTGTGGATTAAAATTTGGTTATGTGGGCTTTGTGCTCCGCAAAAGCCACATTAAGCAACTTCAACCCCTCATTTTTCTTTTGCATTTTTAATGAAGAATTTGGTCAACTACTTCAAAGGATCTACAGGTAGGGATGTAGCGAACCGCCGATAATGTGTTCGCGAACGCCGTTCGCGAACACCGGCAAAAAATGCGAACAGTTCGCGAACAGTTCGCGAACTTCGAACATCCGAAAATCGTTCGATTCGAACGATCGAAGGATTTTAATCGTTCGATCGAACGATTTTCGTTCGAATCGAACGATCGAAGCCATTCGATCGAATGATTTCATTCAATCCAATGGCTTCGATCGTTCGATTCGAACGAAAATCCTTCGATTTTAGCGATCGAATGGTCGAATGGTCGAACGATTTTGACGTGAACGCCTATTGGCGAACGTCGCGCGATGTTCGCGAACTTGCGGCGGACGCGAACAGCCGATGTTCGCGCGAACAAGTTCGCCGGCGAACAGTCCGCGACATCCCTATCTACAGGACAATGTAATGGAAGAAAAACTATATTTTAAACTAAATATTTACACTTTTTTAAACATTTAGGGACACATTTACTAAAACTCCAATTAATCAATTTTTTTTTTAAAAAAAAAAAAACAATTTTTAAAAAAAACAAAAACTATTTTTTTTAAAAAAAACAAATCCAACCAAACTCCCTTCCACAATGTTAACTTATAATAATGTTTCTACAAAAAAAATCTGAGCAACAAAATGTCACAAAAAAATCACAACAAATCAAGCATGAATTTGAATTTGATTGACTCAAGTTTTTGCTGTGAAAACTCAAAAACAAATACATCAAATTTTCAGAATATCCAGCACACATTATAATGTCAAAAAGCAACTTCAGGGACATCTGACATTGACTTCTACATTAACTCATAGGACTAAGAAAAATCCACCGGCTCACAGGGAATAATGCTAGCAGGGCGAACCTTTGCAAATTTTATTGCCCTGCTAGCATTATTCCCTGTGTGCCAGTGGATTTTTGGTATTCCTATGTGGTTGTGAGGTGACTGATACCTCACTCACTGAGCACCAGGGGTTTGCGGTTTTTGGAGTGCCAGTGTGTGTGAGGGGAATCTACATGACCTCAACAGGTTTGAGATGGCGTAGTTTTGTATTGGGATTTTTAGCAGCTTTGCTTTATGATAAATCTCTAAAAATTCCAGGTTTTTTTCCATGAAAAACTTGTGCTTTCCCCGTAGAAACCTGAGGTTTAATAAATGGGCCTCTTAATCACTTCTTTATCAGTATCAATTAATATGCATAGGTTAAATTACATTTCATCATACGTCTTTGTGCTTTATATCACAATTAAGATATTTTAACATTTGACTCATTATGCATTGGATTAATATATTCTGATATACTGTCATGCCCTTTTATCTTGAATTAGTGTTCTATTAAATGAAAACTAAATCAAGTGCATACTGCAAGGCTAATTATAAATCTGGATTCGATCATTTAAAACATTCTAAGGATTAACATAAAATTAACCTCTTTTGATGCATATATTTAGTAAATATGCATGCATCAAGTTCAGATATCGAGACTTGAATAATGAATTTCTAAACAATATGTTTTTCTTTTCATTTTAAATGTTAATTGATAATTTTAACCAGTATGTTTACTATTAGCAACTAAAAACAATGGGGCTCATTTATTAACACAGAGCAGCACCTAATTTGGCACAAACAAATGTATGTACCATTTTGTGAGCACACGCAAATACATTTGCAAGTCTTACGACAGAAAATGTATAATTTCCTGCACCACAAATGTCAGTGTTCAAAGTAGCCCATTAATTGCATTTTAAAACATTTGTGCGTTACATCATTAAATTTACACATGCGCTGCGCAAAAGTTTAACCTGTGCGACCTTTTCAGTATTGTGCTGCGTTAATAAGCCCCATTATGTTTTTGATCAGTTAAGTTAGAAATTAAAAATAAAGATAGCATCTGTGTTAGTGAAAGGGCATATAAACACTTGCTCAACCACAATGCCATAAATATTGCTTTTCTACAAGTTCCAGCATGCTCCAACTTACTATAATTCAACTAAACTTTTCCAGCTCTAAATGGTCAGCAACCCAAGTCAATGCAAACAAATTTGCAAATAAGAATTGCACTTGATCTGTGTAAATCCAGTACCATATTCCATGTTTCTGTAATTGGAGGTAGGAAATGTAACTTTTTACCTGTAGATGGTCACAGAAAATATGGCAATGGTTGTGCTGTGTAGAAGATACAATTCCATGATCTTCTATAGGTGCCAATTTACATGGCAGAAGTCAGAGTGAAAAGTTTTAAATCACAATGAACCAAAGGGCAGTATATCCTCAGCAGGGATGGGCGAATTTGACCCGTTTCGTTTTGCCAAAAATTCGCAGCCAGCGAAATATCGCAGACACCCATTAAAGTCTATGGGCGTCAAAAAAAAATTGTCGCGCGGCGAAATTATTTTGTCGCACGTCTTTTTTTTTTGACGCACGTCTCCATATATGTCTATGGGCGTCATTTTTTCGGCGAAACGAGGCGAAAAAATTCGCCCATCCCTAATCCTCAGTCATCATGTTTGATTACATTATGTTATTGGAAAGCCCAGATTTGCACATTATTGCGCATTGTTGGTTGACATTCTAGCATTAGGAACTGCATAATTAACCCAACACCTTGATATTTCATTGTAAAATGCTTCTTCCAGAGTAATTCAAGTAAAGATACACTGGCACACAGGGCAATTGCAGTGCCCCGAAACGTTGCACAGCCGCACAAATAAACAGCAAGGGGTTACCCTGCACCGCAATTGCCCTGTGTGCCAGTGTATCTTTACTTGAAGTATCTGTTTGGGGATTGCTGTACCCTCTACTCTGTGCACCGGGTTATCTTTTTCAAAAACCTTGAAGAGTGTGCTCTGCCTCATCCTTGTTCAGTTCTTCCAGAGTAGATCATTATGGTTGAGCTAGACTGCAAAAGTGTAAATTGTGGCCACATTTATATACTGATTATTATTTTTTTTAGATGTTCTAGGCAGGAAAGAACATTTCAAAATCACACTTTTGCATCTTATTGACATGTCCACTTAACCTAGTTCTTTATTTCAACGTATATATATACATATATCGTGTTGGTAAAGATACTAACTTAAGTTAACAAAATGTTTCATTTGAAGCCCTTGAGGTGAAAATTCTAAATCATAAGGAATGGATGTGTCATTAACAATATACACTACCAGTCAAAGGTTTTTGAACCCTTGTAGTTTCATTTATTTAATTACAATATAAGAACTTATCAGAGCATCATACCAAGAAGAAAGTTGCAGAATGACGGTTCATTTCTAAAAATTAAATGAATTAATTGATGAGAATTGAAACATCACCTACGTAAAGAAAAAGTGGCTAAATCTTGAACGCATGAAACATCTGAACAAATTTGAGGCATCCTATTAAGTAAAGACTCAAAGTATTAGAGTGAAGAGATCTGTGCCACTTGGCTTTTTAGCTTTGCCTTACTATCCAATTAGTTCAGTGGCGTTAAGACCATCAATTCAATTATTAAGCATTAAGTAGTTATGATGGAGCTTGGAAGTATGCTTAGAATTTTTTCCCTGTTCAATAAATCTCATACCAGAGGGCATGTCAAAGTGCTAAAGAATGCTATAGTAGCTCCTTTGATTCAGAACTCCAGTCATTCTCTACAGGTAACCTGTTTCCCAAAGTATTTTTGCACTTTTGAATTAAGCACTTTCTGAAGTCTGCACTATATATGCCTTTATATATGGTGATGTTATGCAAGTTAGTGCCCCTTGTACTTTCCATTCAATCTTTTTGCTAATCCGGGTCTACCAGACCTTTTATTATCATAGTTTAATGACAATAGTTTTTAGAATTAGATAAAAAAAATGTCATATATATATATATATTTATTTCTAAATTATGTTTTGACATGTTATCACGTTGTGATTGCAACCATGAATGTTCCCCTGTAATCAAGATATTTTACAGGGTTTTAATAAATGCACCCTTGGTGTATGTTTGCCATACTTTGTGGCCTACTTAAGATTGCTCTATCGTTTTTTTTTCAGGTGAAAGTTAAGGAAATTCCTATCAATAAACCATTTCAATGATTTTACCCAAACTTAAAGCTGCCAACGTTTTTTCTTCATTCCAAAAGCTTTAGGTGAAATTATGGATATTGCCGTGGTCTGAAATCCAACTTGATTTGGGAAACTCACGCAGGGTTACCTTAAAGATTGCTTGAGTCGGAAAGCTCTTACAGGGATACCATCGTGGGAAAAAAAAAAAAGCACATCAGTTAATGGTGCCGCTCGAGCAGAATTCTGCATTGACATCCATTTCTCAAAAAGCAAACAGAGTTAATTAATTAAATTTTTAAATCTGACTTGGGGCTATATATATTTTTCCAACTGCCCCAGTCTTGTGCTCTGCTAAACTTCAGTCAATCTTTACTGCTGTACTGCAAGTTGGAGTGATATCACCCCCTCCCTTACCCCCCAGCAGCCCATCAGCAGGACAATGGGAAGGTAACCAGATAGCAGCTCCTTAACACAAGATAACAGCTGCCTGGTAGATCTAACAACAGCACTCAATAGTAAAATCCAGGTCCCACTGCAACACATTCTGTTAAATTCAGTAGGAGAAACAAAAAACCTGCCAGAAACAGTTTGATCCTAAAGTACTGGCTCGTTCTGAAAGCACATGACCTGGCTGCCTACACACCAATATTACAACTAAATTTATTTATGTAGAGTGATTTATTTGCAGTGTAAACAGTGTAATTTGGAAATAAAAACTACATCATAAAAATCATGACAGAATCCCTTTAAATACAGTATGTCCCTTTATCTCTTTGCATTCTAACGAGAGTCTAACATACCTTGTCTGTTGTCAGTGAAGGGCAAAGATCTTGAACAACACAAGTTTCTGTCCTTGATACCAAAGACCTATTTGCAAAAACACCAGCTCCTTCTGTAGGGCATTGATTTATATAAGAGATTCATAGAACTGTGGTATTGAATCAATATTCTCAAACTACTGTTGCAAAGAAAGTCCTAATTTTAAGATGTTAAATGTTTTGATTTTCTGCTCAGTTGCTAAACCTACTGTACATGTCTATTAGCATAAGAAAATTCAGCTAAAGCAAAGGGTGACTCTAGGAATTGACAAATATACATCCTCCTTATGTTTGATTATATTTGTAATACTGTATGTAAAGTCATATTTGCAGACTAAACCCTGCATGTTACTTAACAGCAAGACAATTGACAGTGGGCTGTAAGACAGGATATGGTGAATATTTTTACATCTGTAATTACTATTGAGAAATAGGGGGCACAGTTTAGGGGCCATCCTCTTTATTGCCCAATTAGACTTTCCTTCTATCACGCATGGCGGGCAGGAAAATCACACAGTTTGACTGAGGCCTCTCACAACAGATTACAGAAGTGAGCGAAGAGCAAAGTTCAAGAACAAAGCTATAATTTCCTTGAGAAAGGCAGTCTTCATATATATGTAATGACTAGATGAAGCAGGCATACCATTCAGTCATTAGAAGAAGGATTTGTCCTAGAGGTTAAGTGATTAGCCTTTGATGTAGAACCTCATATTGGAGACCTGGGCTCAATTTCTTCCCAGGTCAAGTCATTTAATTTCTCGATGTCAAAGCATGCTTGCACCTATATTTGAATAGGAAATATAGAATAGGAATAAAGAAAATTACCTTCAGAGTCCCTTTAATTCCCTTTCCTTCTTTGCTACTTGCTCAAGTTTTCTCTGGAAGTATTTAATTTGTGTCTGGTTTGCCTTACTGTATAGTGGCGGGCGATTTTCTCCCATTTTGCTTCACCGAAAATTAGCGAATTTCCAGCGAAACGGTGAAAAATTTGCAAAACGCAAATTTTGACGCCAGTGACAATTCATAAAGTCAATGGACGCCTAGAATTGTCGCTTGCATCGAAAATTGTCGCAAGGCGACAGAATTGTCTTCGCTGCAATTTAGTGAATTTTTTATTGCCGGTGCCAAAACGTGGACATTTGCCGTGAATTCGTGCCTGGCGAATAAATTCGCCCATGACTATTACTGTAAAACTTTTTTTTACTCTGCTTTTGGTTTTTTATGTCTTTCTACAGTTTTACATATTTATGGTTTGCATTTTTGTGGAGAAATAAAATGTGCAAAAAAAACAACTATAGCCCACAAACCTAGGCAAACCTAGGATCAGCTAACAGTAATATGATTGTTATTAGTTTATATATTGATAGGTGGTTCTGTGTGTAAACGTGTCATTAACACATTCAGTCAGAACATTTTCTTCCTTCCCAAAATATCCAAAACGCCGTAATGAACTTAACACAATTATTATTATTATTATTAACATGTATTTATATAGCGCCAACATATTGCGTAGCACTGTAAAGTAAATGTGATTATACAACTACATCACATGAATTACATATATAGAATATATGGAGTAACAAACATTACAATCAATACAGGTACAAAAAGGTGAGGAAATGCCTTATCTTCTCATAGCATTTTGGAATAACAAGAAAAATCTCAGTAACATATGATGGCCAAATTTGTCACAGTTTAATAAGACGTTTCTCAATTACTTACACTGATTCTAAAAAGGACTTTAAATGGAGTGTTTAGCATATGAGACAGAGAATATTGGCCTTATACGATAGACCGACTGCTAAAATAAAAATAAACGGAACACTTTCAGAGTCATTCCAGATATTTAATGGAACAAGACAGGGATGTCCTCTATCACCTACTCTGTTTCTAATGGTGATGGAGGTATTGCTTTCACATATAAGAAACAATCAGGATATTGTGGGAGTGAATATAAAGGGCAAAGAATATAAAACTGCAGCGTTTGCTGATGACTTATTGATTTATATAACGAACCCTCTAATTACCCTACCAAATTTGATAAGATTATTGAAGATATTTGGAGAATTTTCAAATTTTAAAATTAATTACTCTAAATCTGAGATTGTAAACATAAATGTGAAAGAGGACACCGCACTGCAGATTAAACAAAACTTCCCATTTAAGTGGTCGCTTTCTACCATCAAATACTTAGGAGTAAATATATGTGGGGACATGGAGAAGGCTTATCAAGATAATTACATCCCTATGTTAACTTCTTTACAAAAAACAATAGATAATTGGGGAAAAATCAAAATGTCGTGGACAGGAAGATTACAAGCTATAAAGATGGTCGTAATACCAAAAGTATTATATTTATTCCAAGTTTTACCAATAGACCTACCGCAAACATTTTTTAAAAAACTAAAATCGTTGATTACAAGGTTTATATGGAATGGGAAAAAAGCAAGAATTAGCTATAAAATCTTAACGGACCCCAAAGAGAAGGGTGGGATGGCGGCTCCAGACCCATATTTATACTATATTGCTGTACATTTGGTTAGAATATTAAATTGGACGACAAAAAAAGGGAAAAAAGATTGGAGTTATATTGAACAAGAATGGGGAGACTACCCAATCGAAAATGCACTTTGGGATGATAAGTGGAGAAAGATCAAAATGATAACACAACACCCTTTAATAAATACCACTCTTAAAGTATGGCATAAGATTAAAATAGATTTGCATCTGACCCAGGCTCCTTATGTATTACAACCATTGATGCTTAACCCAAACTACCCCCCAAGCTTGGAAAGAGGAACATATCAAAGGTGGGAGAAATGGGAAGAAAAACCCACAAAAATTCGAGACCTGATCAGAGGAGATAAGATTATACCTCTACAGGAACTACAAGAAAGGTGGGGGAAACACCCTAGGGATATATGGGGATACAACCAATTATATTATTTTATCAATATGAAAAGAGAGAAAAACTGGGACAGACCATTAACACAATGGGAAGAGATAATAGAAACTGACCCAGACTTGATTAAACCTCTCTCAAAGGTATACGATATCCTCCTCCACTCAGGTGAATATAAATTACCACCGTTTTGCCGCTCCTGGGAGAAGGAACTGGGAGTTAGTATACCAGAACAAGTGTGGGTGAATATTTTTAAGCAAGGAAACAAAAAGGCCAGGGCTTCAAAAATGAAAGAAGCAATCTATAAAATAATTACAAGGTGGCATTTAACCCCAGCAAGGTTAAATAAAATATACCCGCAAAAGCAATACGGGTGTTGGAGATGCAATGATAAAGTGGGAAATCATCTACATATGTGGTTAACCTGCCCAAAACTGAAGGACTATTGGGAACAAATCTTAGAAAGCATAAAAATAATCACATCAGTCAATGTACAGATAGAAGATCACGTAACACTGTTACTAAATGTAAATCTGGAGAACCACAAGATATTAGATGATATACTTACTTTTTACCTTATCCAAGTAGCCAAATCTTTAATCCCAAAACATTGGAAATCCAAGGAACCTCCTTCATTCAATGAATGGATGAGATCAGTAGAAGAAATAAGACAGCTAGAGGAGTTAACATATATATACCACAGTAATAGTGCAACTTATTGGAAGATTTGGACCCCATGGCACAGATTCAGAGATTCACTAGACCAAAATGGAAAAATAGGAGGGGAATAAAGTAGCAGTAAGCAAAAGAAACTATGTTGGGAGAACAAATATGGGACAAATGTTCAAGTGGTTATGAACTGTGGGATTTAAGATTAATACATCACCCTCCCAATGCCCCCCCCCTGTATTTATTTTCTGAACCCCTTTTTCCCTTTTTTTTGTTTGTGTATTGTTTAATTTGTTTTTGTTTTCTTTTTTGTGTGGAAAAAAAATAATAAAGAAAGAAATTTAATAAATGGAGTGTTTCCAGCATCTAGACTAAAATATGCACACCTGAATGTTGTACTTAACACAGGTCCAAATATATATATAGAAATTTCCACCCTTGTTCTGACGCAAAATACTACCATTGCTCAGTGTTACCCACTCTATAGTGTTGAGCAGCTAGAAATACACATATACCAGAACTTATTCTAACATATATATTTTATATATATTTTTAGAGTTGAGCAACTGTTAAAAACAATACATAGTGACTAAAGTGCAACCTCTTGTAAAATATAAGGATATTATAAATTACTGAGGAGTTCAATGAGGCCGAAGGCTGAGTGTTTTTACACAGGTCATGGGACTCCGATGTGACTTCTAATATATTTTGCAACAGGGGGTACTATATTAATTATAATACACAAGTTTCAGTGAGTCATCTGAAAGAAATTACATCACTAAGCTCCGAATATAACCAATGACATCACTAAGCACTGTTTATAAGGATATAATTCACAGGATATCCATGGCTCTTGTGTGTTTTGTGTGTTAGTGTAAAAAAAAAAGTATTTCTTAGAAAAATCCAGGAGGGAGTTGATAAGGAAATCAGGAGACCACGACTTGCATGATCATCTAAAACAAATAGAGTTATTTTCGCTCTCTATGTTGTTTTTCCCAAGCATTCACTTCATATCACCTGGAAAACGCTTAACAAAGCATACTATACGGCATGGAATTACAAAACACGTTTAAGAAAATTACCCAAACAATTGTACACTTTGATTAAAAAAACCCTAGTAGACTAACAAAAGTATGGGTTGAAAATCATTGCTCAATTCTGAAAAAAAAATTATTTTGTGACTAGGATATATGCTAACATTTTCAGCATTATTTCAATTTTAGTATTTGTGCTACTGAAGCATAAAACCTATGTAAAGGCGTACATTCATTAGCATTTTTATTTCACTGTATGTGACTTCATCCATATAAAAATACAGCTTATGTAAGATATAAATGCAGATGAAAACTATCCAAAATATTTTGAGAAGTAAGCATTTTTGTTCAAATGTTGAATAATGAAATGCTATATAGTGTTAATACAAAGAGCAGAAAAGAGAACATTTTTATTTATTTTATTTACCATATTTTTTTCCTACCTTCCATAATGACAGAACTTCACCTGGGTTATGTTCCTTCCATCTCATTGTCTAGAACAGACCAAAACAAGTTTACTGTTCAAAGACAGAAAATAAATTCAACCCCTTCTTGCTTGGCACGTTTCTAAGTAACAACTCTCTGGAAGACTGATAAAGTAAATTTTGGTACATGTGATAAAAATGTTATCGTTCACAGCTTAACCCAGCTAGCAATATACCTACCTAACTAGCAATATCCCAAAAAGTGGGTGAAGAAAAGATAACAAGACTAAAAAATGCTCCAAACAAATCTACAAAATTCAGTTGTCTAAAGGATTCTGCTTCCAAAAGAAGATCCCATGGTTTATCTAATATCCATCTTGTAGTACTGCAGAAATGTTTTCACGAAGGAAAACTTTGTGATTCTACAGATACCATCTCTGCTGCCCAGTTTATTAAAACCCACATTGTAGAATACCCTTACAACCCAACTCCAAGCAAGGTTTTTCTTGGTTGCAAACTTTACAATAGCACACTTGACTGTCACAGCTATCTATCCTTTTTGGAAGCCATCAAAAACAATAAAAAATTAGGGTCTTTATCCAATGTCCGGACCTCTCTAGTTTTTTTAATAAATAAGCACACATTTGAGATTTTTGAGTGTTTGATATAAATTATACATTTTAAATATTTGCCTCTAAGAGTCACAATATAGCAGTATATCTATGCTCGATAATTAATAATTTTTTTTCAATATACTGGCCGTTGGATTAGCTGTCTCATTGTAGTCTATGGAATAAAAACACTTTGGGCCAGATTCAATATGATGAAAAAAAATCAATTTGGTTCCAGATTTTCTCATAGGCTTCAATGGGCTTGTCAGGTGATAAACCATAATATACATTTATAAGCTTTTCTCATGGAATTGAATCAGGCCCTTACTCATGCTTTAGCATTGAGACCAATTGCTATATAATATGCATTTTAATAAATACAATATATAGGGTCAAATGCTCCACTAGGAAACACAATGCTTCAAGCAAACCAGTTCTACTGCAAAAACTTGTTGTGAGTCATACTGAATTGACTGAATTGATACCAAATCTTTTGAGAGTGTCTAAGCTCTTTATTTATGCTCTATATATAGACTATAACCAGAAGTGTCTTTCTCTATAGGTTCCATGCAGTTTTCCCCTATGCTGTAGCCAAATGAATGAGTGTCACCAAAGAGCACTAGAAGAAGGCAAGACTTGGTTTAAAGATAGGTCTGTAGATTGTTTAATTTTGAAATAAACTGTGCCTTCATGCCAACAGTAATATGAAAACCCCCACCCCCAATTGTGTTTTAAATATTCAGCTAAAATGAGCAACGCAACCATAAATTCATGAATGCAGTAGATTCAGAGGATAAAACAGCAAGACTAAAACAGGGAATGATATTAAACTAACCACTGAGCATTCTGCAAGCAGCGGCAGATACTGTAAGATCAAATAGCCATTATGAATAAATAATGTTACTAGAGTTTTAATTGCTTGACATCAAGTTAATGACTTATAAAAAAGTTCACAGTTACTACAGTTTCACTAAAACTAAAAAACTGCAAATGTGTAATGCTAGAGCATATTTTTATCAAGAGTATGTTGTTTTTAAATTCATCGATAAGTTTATACAGTTTAATACACTATACAAAACAATACTAATGGAGAAAATATGATATACAATTATCAATACCAAATTACTAGTTTTAAATAATTTTGCTATTCTGACATTATACAATATTATTTAATATCTCTTTATTTGTCTATCCTTATAGAACTAAGCATTGACATTCAGACATATATGCGATATATGGTTGCATTCTAAGTATCTTGGCACCAAAATATCTATTTAAAAAGGCTGTGATGTTTGTGAACAATTGGCAGCTCTTGGAAAGTTGCATATATGTTGTTGTATTGTGACTTCTATAAAGTATGGTTTTCATATGTCTTTTCTCCCCCTTGCCTTTTACATCTGCTGCATCTTTGCACTTAAAAGAACAATAACACCAAAAACTGAAAATGTATTAAAGTAATTAAAATATAATGTACTGTTGCTCTGCACTGGTAAAAGCTGTGTGCTTGCTTTAGAAAGTCTACTATAGTTTATATAAACAATCTGCTGTGCTGCCATAGGGGCAGCTATTCAAGCTGGAGAAAGTGAGAAAAGGCACAAGTTACATATAACAGATAAAACACCATTGTATTGGACAAGTGATTATTTATCCCTCCCAGTTCTATCTGCTGCTTGTGTCCTAGAATAGCACAGCCAGCAAGGGTATTTATAAACTTGAACTGTCTTTTCTAATTTAAATTAATTTATTTTAGAAAATACAAATGAAGCCACCTGGAATTTTTAGTGCTAAATCCTGCCTATAGATGGTGCTAGAGTGCAATAACCTTAGTAAATCATAAGCAATGTACTAAAAAAAATGCACTCTAGCACCATCTAGAGGCAGGACTAAACATGGTGAATGGGCACAGTGCAACAAAATGGGATATCCAGATTACTTCATCTATAGGCTTCTTAAAGGAATTTTTTCATTTTTTTTGGTATTTTATTGCTAAATTACACATTGCAAGTAATTCATTCTAGCATTTAAAATGCTATTCACCAATGTTTAGTTTAAACATTGGTGCGTAGGGAGCCATCTCAGGCCACGTGCCTGGTTTCAGAAAAAGCCAACACTTCACAATGCAACTGTTTTCACATAAGCTATTGTTTCTCTTATTCAATGTAACTTAGGTTAGCAGGACTTGGATTTTTACTACTATTGAGTGCTGTTCTCATATCTACCACTAGGGAACATTTTTAGTATTGCAGGTGTCAGCGAGCTGTTATCTGGTTACCTTCCCATTGTTATGCTGATAGGCATCTTGGTGGGAGGGAGGGGAGATACCACTCCAACTTGCAGTGCAGCAGTAAAAAGTTTATCAGAGCACATGGCTGAAGGCACCAGGGAACTTAAGAACATCAATATTAAATATCAAAATTTGCTTGCTCTTTTCAAAAACAGATTTCAATTTAGACATGTGCTGGAGCAGCACTATTAACTTGTTTTCCCATGACAGAATCCCTTTAAGTTAATATTATTCTGGTCTCCAACAGACATGAATTTACTTGCATTACTTTCAATGCTTTTTCTTTTTTTGCTTTCTTTTTGTCCATAATATTCAGTGGTGCTCTTTCAGATTTCCCCAGAGCATGTCAACTTAACATAAAGAACCTTGACATTTTGCTATGTCATAATATCTCTCTCTCTCTTTCTCTCTCTCTTTACTTAAATCTCCTTTCAATCTTTTAGCAAATTCCTTATAATGTTTTTAACTATATATTTCATATGTGTCTACCCTTTTTATTCCCTTGAGCTATACATCAGGTTCCTCTGGTCTTCACTGACATTTATTATATATCTTAACAAAGATATTACTGTCATTGAGGTGTTGTTGCTGGTTACCTCCTATTGGTCTAAAGGCAAGTAGATTATATGAAGTCTAAGTACATCATAAGAAAATTAATTCTGCCACTTCTTACCCAATGGGACTGCTTTCAGTTAGTTTGTTTCTTTGTGCTTTGTGCAGTCATTCACCTCTAAGTGCTAAAACTGTGCAGCACTGAAGGTTTGATTTTGAGTTTTTAAAAGATCAGAAGAGAAAGACTTTACACAGCAATAATCCCCTATTTTTGAGGTAGGGGATTAGCACTTACAAATAAATGAGAAGTTTACTGAAATTCTGGCACAGTTTGCCATACTTTGCCTGTATTTACAAGTTTTGCATACTGTTGCTAAAAGAGTTCTCAAAGAGCATCAGTGCTGGTGCATTGCATTTTGGTAAATTTAGAACAAGTTGCCTCATTGTCATTGTGCGAGGTCCCATTGTGTGGCAGCATGAATGATGCTGTTTGCATGTGATTCACCCGTCCCACCTTGATAGTGAAACATGCAAAGGGAGTACTTGAATTACAAACTGCCTTGAGTAGGCCTCCTTTGTGCTAGAATACCTGTACATTGCTGCAGTCTGAATCACAGTAGGGGGCAGATTCACATAGGGTCGAATATTGAGGGTTAATTAACCCTCGATATTCGACTGCCGAATGTAAATCCTTCGACTTCGAATGTCGAAGTCGAAGTATTTACCGCAAAAAGTTTGATCGAACGATCGAACGAAAAATCCTTTGATCGAACGATTAAATCCCTTGAATCGTTCGATTCGAAGGATTTTAATCCATCGATCGAACTATTTTTCTTCACCCAAAAAATTGCCAGGAAGCCTATGGGGACCTTCCCCATAGGCTAACATTACACCTCGGTAGGTTTTAGGTGGCAAAGTAGGGGGTCAAAGTTTTTATTAAAGAGACAGTACTTCGACTATCGAATGGTTGAATATTCGAACAATTTTTAGTTCGAATCGTTCGATTCGAAGTCAAAGTCGTACTCGAAGGTCGAAGTAGCCAATTCGATGGTCGAAGAAGCCAAAAAAACCATTCGAAATTTTGAGTTTTTTTTTATTCTATTCCTTCACTCGAACTAAGTGAATGGGCCCCTAGGTGTTGCTTGGTGAAACAAAAGAGAAACACAAATAGATACAAGCAAATCCATCAGCTAATTTAGTTCAACACTGCACCTATGACTTTGATGGAAAATAGTCAGATAGGGGAGAATGATTCAGGGCTGCACAAAAATATTTTTTATGAATCTGTGCAGAAAATATTAAACATTATATTGGTGAACATTTACATAAGTAGATGTACACTGTAAATATATTGCCTTTATTCCGTATTTGTGGTTTACACAGTCAAACAGATGTACCTTTATTTAGAGGTAACAGCAATAATATTTGAAAATATTAAAATGCAATATGGGATTTTTCAAAGTGATTTAATATGCTATTTAATAAATATTTAAAAATTTCGATTTCTGTGTAAACTTGAGCTGAATTTGAGGAGTGCTCAATTGCCTAAAGAAAGCGCTGACGACTGTGTTGTATAAATGATGATAAATCCCAATACCCCCTCCATGCTAGTCATATTTCCAGCTATAAGCAAGCAGATTCCTGGTCCTGTAATTCCAGTGAATGAATACTGTCCAGGAAGAAAGGGATTTTCTAGTATTTAATATAAATCATTTTCCCCCAGTTCCGTTATTAATTTAAACATTGCATTAATATTTTTTTAATATAGCATTGTTTCAGTATAAATTGTATATTCCATTTTTTTAACATGGCTGCTAATGTTAGCTTTTTTTGTTGTTTTTTTTTTTTTTTGGTTTTTACACACTCTATATCTTTTCTTACCTTCATGTAAACAGGAATACTGTATCTTAATTTAACACCTGCTTTCAAATTACTCTTCCAAGTCGATATTAAATTGTGTGTAGATAAGTGGATCCTTCAAATGAAGAGAAAGTGGTGCTTCGAAATGCAATTGGTTAGAATTAGCACCAACTACTTAAGGTTTATAGTGTTATTTTAGAGTTGTTAATTGTGGTGAGATGTTTACATAATTCATAATATGAAACAGAAAACTGAAGATAGTGAGTGAGCATCAATCATTTTTTTTTATTTAGAAAGTTAAGATGGATAAAGACATAAGGATGTAATTGGTCAGTTATGATGGATTCATCTGTATTGTCTAACCTTCACCCTTTATTTGGAACTGCAGGTCAGTCATACTGAATGATCAAATCCCAACTCATGAAATCGCAATCACTCAAAACAGAAAATATGTTTAACCAACCTGACAATGACAACCTGCCTGGTGTTAGATCCATTTCTGTTTGTACATAGAAAGATAAAGTGATAAAGTGAAATATTTAGGGGTTTATTTATCCAAATGCCAAAAACTAGAAAAATTTGACTATTAAAAAAAATTTATGAATTTTTGGAGATTTAATAAAGCCCAATGCTGCAAAAAGTCTATCCTATTTGGACTTTTTTGTGGTCTGCCCTGGAATTAGCCTGAAAATCAAACTATTTTAGTCTTTTCGGGATAAAATCCGAAAAATTCATTTGTTTCGGGAAAAAGCGTGATTCATGAATAAAACTCCGGAAAAAAACATACAATTTGAATCGCTTCACAAACGGGACAAATCCTGTTATCCAAAATGCTTGGGATCTTTAGTTTTCCAGATAATGGATCTTTCTGGACAGACCATATGTCTACTAGAAAATCATTTAAACATTAAATAAACCCAATAGTCTGGTTTTGCTTCCAAGAAGGATTAATTATATATTAGTTTGGATCAAGTACCAGGTAATGTTTTATTATAACACAGAGAAAGGAAATAATTTTTGAAAATTTGAATTATTTGCGTATAATTGAGTCTATGGGAGATGGCCTTTCTGTAATTTTGAGCTTTCTGGATAATGGATCCCATACCGGTATCAAATTGCACATTGAAATGCTTATCTGCAGTCAGTTTGACATACTTCTCATCAACTGGGACCAAATATGCCTCTTAAATACATGATGTAGGGAGGATGAAACCCCCCCCCCCGAAACATTGATACACGGGTGGTGAAAAATAAAAGGGGTAAGCTCCCCACCTGCAATTAATTATGGTGTTGTGCGACTCTCTGATTGACGTGTGCTGACTGTCTAGGGAGCTCTGCACCACTAAGTAGGAATAACATAGGATAGGAGTGGAAGTGAGGAAATTCTACTTTTGGACTATCTCTTAAATACATAACCATTCAGTGGAACTCATTTAGAAATTTATAATCTCTCAGTACTTACTATCATTTCCATCAGCGCATTTCACAAGTTGATCAACACCTTTTTGGTGGATTCTTCCAGTAACTTAAAAAGAATTTCATAACATAGCTTTAAATTCTTGGACGCTGCCCACAGATATTTTTTTTCATCCCAATGATGTGCATGTTTTGATTGACACATCAGAATACGACATATAATCTTGTCTAATTTACACTTAGAGGCAGATTTATCAAAGGTCAAAGTAAAAATTCAATTTAAAAAATTCAAATTTCAAGCTAATTTTGTGTACTTCGACCAGGGAATAGTCCAAATTCGATTCTAATTTGAAAAAAATTAGAAAATTCGAATTTTGAAATTTATCATGTACTGTCTCTTTAAAAATTTGACTTCAACCAATCGTCATCTAAAACATGCCTATGGGGGAGCTCCTAGAACCTATTTGTAGTCAACTGGTGGACTTTAAATCATCTAATTGGATCGGTCGAAAACGGACCTATTCGATCAAAAGCGGACATATTCGGCCAAAAAAAACCCTTTGATTTAATTTCAGTTGGTCTTTTTAAATAGTGATGGGCCAATTTTTGAATTTGAATTTCAAAGCTTTTCAAATTCAAAATTCAACCCTTGATAAATCTGTCCCTTAGATCTTTGGATATGGTGTGGAGGAGCTCCTGATAACAGTCACATATGATTGTAGCAGTTGTTGATTTTTATTGTGTTCAGTAAACTGCTTTGATTTTACCTACTCTATGTACATCTAACGATGTTTCTGTTTAGATATGTAGAGTAGCTCTCAGTTATGGTTTATAGCATCCATTTAACATGCTTTTCAAGCTATTAAGGAAAGCATCCATCTCTACAGTATATATCTAATTGATTTGGCTCCAACATTTAATCTAGATGAATTAATTTAAGACAGCTAAACAGAGTTGAAGTTATAAAAACAACTTGATGACTGAGCTATAGAGTAGCTTTGATCACCTGGTTCATCTCATTGGCCTAATGGAAATGTAACAATTTGAAAATGGCAGACAGAACATAACTGTGCACAAATATTATCATGCAAGCATTATAGTATATATACAGTATATATACAAAGTTAAAGTTATATATAGTAAGCTCAGTGTTCTACACTGTGTGGGTTTAACTGGCATAATATAAAACTGAAACAGGTTGTGCGTCTTAATGAATATAACAATCTAATTTGTATGATGTATTAGCTGTCTCACAACTAAATTAATAGACTCTAGGATTGTTATAATGAAAAGCCAAGATTAAAGAAGAAATGACATACAGTATGGAGTTTCATTTTCCAAGACACTGATTACAAAGTGTTACTGTACAAGGAAAATGCAAGTCTACTGTAATGAACATCAAAGATAATTAGCTTTCAAAATACACATGCAAAGCTGAATGTAAGAGTGCAGATGCTACTTACATGAGAAATGCCGACTACTCCCTTCATGTGGATAGGATACTCAGACAGGTTGCACATAGTATGAATAATATTTAAGCTTACCAAACAGGCAGAAAACATGCATAATTAATATTGCAATGAAAAGTAATTTGAAACAGTTATTTGCCCAGAAGGCTACAAATAAAAAATGAAAAGATTAAAGCAATCCACCAATCATGCATTGACATTCTTTTTTAAGTGTTTTTCATATAATACTAACTTTCAGGTATACTCTCATTATTTAATAGTTCCCCTTTATATAAACTCATTGAAGTTATGTAGATAGACATTGTATAAATTCTGCTGCTGTAGAGTACATACCTCCAGGACCACTTTCCAGAGGTGTGTTTCCATGTTCTAAATTACTATTTATGGATTCCAGGGGGTGAAATAATTGCCTGAATATAGACTTAACAACTTCTTCTTCTTCTTCTTCTTCTTCTTCTTCTTCTTCTTCTTCTTCTTCTTCTTCTTCTTCTTCTTCTTCTTCTTCTTCTTCTTCTTCTTCTTCTTCTTCTTCTTCTTCTCATTCTCAAATGTATTGTCATGTGTGCTAGCTGGAAGAAGCATGAGTTTTTGTTATTTCTTATTTGGCTTCACTTACTATAACTTTACTATAACTTTAATGATTTAGATTTCATACTTTATGTATAGGAACATAACTATACATCCCAGGACTAGGGTTATTAACTGCCTGTGTATGGACAGTTTGGTATTTAAGCATTTTTGGGAGAGAGCAGATATATACTGTCCAAGTGTAAAAAACATTGGGGGTGTTTTGTACCTTCCTGAGTGTTGTTTTTATCCAATATGGAATATTTGCTGTTTTTTTTGTTTCACTTTGTTAAACTTTAAACCAGAAAGATTGGATTTTGACACATATCCAAAAGGAATGTAGAAGATTTATATTATAAATGTTATATGTTTAACTGCAGTTACTTTGCAGTGGAACATATTCACACCCTGATTTTTGTGTGAATATCTGCAGCTTGACAGTCTTAAAATAACTTCCTTAGCATAAAGGCACACACCAGGTACTGGCAATCTAACTAAACTGTTAATAACTTAATGCTTCAGGTATTTAAAAAGTAATGTAATTCTTTGTCAATCAAACCCAGAGAGAACTGCTTCGTAAAATTAACATTATATTTCTTCTGTATTTGAACACATTTCACTCACCTTATTGTTATCATTGACAACTGACATCCTTTCAAAATAGGATAGATCAACTGTCTCCCAGCTGCCAATGGGAGAAGAAAATGACCTTTAAATATTGATTGGTATTTTAGCAACTCATTATCAGTTCCTCCAGATGCAGAATGTGTTCACTGGATATGTATTATATGCCTTCATTTCTCAGGAGTCAATGATGTAAGTAAAAGAACAAGAAGATATTGTGGAGATGCCTTAATGAATTTCATTTTGTCACTCTGAATTTGAATTTCATTTTATGCAGTGAGTCTTATGGGCTTGTTTATTAAAAATTGGCTCTGTGAGATTTGAGGGGTTTTTTCTACTTTGAATAAACTCACAATTTAAAAAAAAACTTAGCTTACTAATTAAAAATCCTGAATATAAAAACTTGATTCAGTACAGCTGTGGAAAAACTTGAACACCTCCAATTTGTGAGTTTATAAGCTCAAAAAAACTTGAAAAACTAAAAATTTCTATCAAACTCGCAAGTTTTTAGATCTGAAGTTTGAGTTTTTTGTGCTTAATAAATACCAAACATTCATGTTTTTGAAAGTATAACTCGAATTTGTGAGTTTTTGTGCAGACAATTTGAATTGTGGCAAAAATTTGAATTCAGAATTTGATAAATCACCCCCATAGCATTTTACATTCAATCAGGTATACAGTAGGTTCTATTATCCAGAAAGGCCAGAAAACTGGGAAGTATATTATCTAAACAAGTGCTATATTTTTCTGGACTGATTTCATTCGTTCATAAAATAATATTTATAAATACATGTCTTATTTCTGTATAAATTCCGATTCATTAGGTTTTGAGGGACAGATAAAGTGAGGCAATTCACTTTGCAGCATTTGGACTGAATCATAGTAAAGCAAAGAATGATTTTCACCAAGTCATTAATACCCCTTTAGCTTGCAATTTTATCAGTGATTTAGTGAAGTGTTACGTTTTTGGGGGAGACAAGGTCACAGCCAGTGAGTGTGGTATGGTAAGTACAAGGTTGGTTCCCCACATTCTCTCCACTCCCGACCTTTCACAGTCATGCATTTTCCCCTGTTTTTTGCAGTCTATACCTTGCCTTCAAGGTTCACAGAGGGTGAAACACAAAGGTAACCTTGCTCAGAAGTTAACTAGTTAACAAGGTTCCATTTATTTTTCCAATAAAGAAATGTGCAAGGAGACAAAATGACTACTAATACAAAGTGTAGCTAAAAAAGCTCTTTTTTGCAATGACGAAATAAAGCAAGCACAATATAAGGCTGAACAAAATATTGTATATGTAAAATACCACAGCAAATATATGATTACAGATATGAAAGCTGAAAATGTCAGGTTATTCATAGAGTTATTTTGACAGCAGTTACGCATATTTTATCATTCAGAGCAGCTCTGTGACATCTGATCTTTTGCTTCTCATAAGTGCTTGGTGTATTTCACATCGAGGTTGTATGCACCGGCGAGTTGAGGACCTCTGTCACGGATCATTCATGAAGAACTTTAGGGAACACCATTCTCATAAACAGAAGATGATCTTTATTGCCCCAAACTGCTGTTTGTTAGCAGTGACCTTTGCCAGTGTCCTGTGTAATGTTAAGTGGAAGTCAATATCTTCATCACGCCAGGCAAGGATTGAATATTAAGTTTATCCTGGCATATTACTGCCATGAACAGAAATATATGCAGGTAAACAAAGACTGATGGGATTCAGAAAATCTTTATTATTCTAATAAGCAAGAAGAATCTATTATTCTTCTACAGGAGCCACAAAAACATATACATTGTGGCATGCAGGCATAAATATGTTTTATTGATGTCAGAGATGATGACAAGGAAGATCAATGTTTAAATAGACATTTGAGGCTTTGCTAAAGCAAATCAGTTTTAGAATTTTGCTCAATATGTCTAATGATGTATATAGTTAAAAGTTTTGATCTGCTATAGTGTGATTCCTTTAACAGATTACTTAAATATCTGTCTACACAGTGAGTGTGGAAGCTACTAAATGAGTGTTACATGTAAATTAAGTGTTAAGCAGCGTTAAAAACTTTAAGGCGTTGGTGTTTGCTGTGCATGCTGGTAGTGTTGTGTGTTCTGAGTGTTATCTGACTGACACAAAGAGCTTTTTCTTTTCTCTGCTGGGGTAGATACATTTAGTGCATTTATTTTTTTATTTTGTTTTAGCCTGAGATACAGGGGCAAATTTCACCAACTTGCAAATTTTTGCCAGCGACCACTTCACCACACTCCGCACCACTTTGGCAGGCCCAAATTCGTTTCCACTACGCTAATTCACTAAAGTTCGAAGTTGCATCTCAGCAGCCAAATGCTGGTGAATATTCGCTAGTGTTACTTCGGCAGCACAAGCATTTCATATCGAATTTTCGTTAGCGTTCAATTCTACCTTCCAAAACTTTGTCAACACTCTTGAGCTTAAGTTAATTTAAACAGGGTGGGTACCTAAAAGTCGTATGGACGTCTGTACGTATGTACATCCTGAGAAAGAGAAAGCACTGGTGAACTCAGCAACACAAAAAAACCTGAACATGCACGGAAGTCAACAGTGGTGGATGATCGCAGAATCATTTCCACGGTGAAGAGAAATCCATTCACAACAGCCAAGTGAACAACACTCTCCAGGAGGTAGGTGTATTGATATCCAAGTCTACTATAAAGTAAAGACTGCATGAAAGTAAATACAGAGGGTGCACTGCAAGGTAATGCAAGGTGCAAGCCACTCATAAGCATCAATAATAGAAAGTCTAGATTGGACTTTGCTTAAAAAACATCTAAAAAAGCAGCACAGTTCTAAAAAAAAAAAAAAACTAGATGTAAAGTTGAGGACGCGGACTTCCAAGAGAAATTACCTGTGCCATGAGTAATGTTTAAGAAGACAGAGGGAGCTTAGGGAGATTAATGCTTGGTGTTCACGCTAGTTGCGAATGCCTATTTAAACTTTGAAAAGATGAGCGCCCACCATTTATGCCCCTGAAGTAGTCAGCGAAACGCGTTGGGCGGCATAGGTGGACGGTGGCAGCTTAGCTCCCACTTTGTCCCTAAGTAGACAGGCAGGTTTTGCTGGCAAACTTGGGGCACAAATGGAAGGGTGGGAGCGGGTAGTGTTTGCACTGTAACCAATGGTTAATATTACTACCGGCGAAGTGTGTTTGTTGGCTGATTAAGATACCACCGTTTCCACCATTTGCTAGTTTTTAAATGAATGTTTTTTAAGGACATTGTTCCTGCACTGCGGCCTAATGGGCTTTTAGCAGTGGGTTATCATTTGTGGGCGTTCCTCTTTTTAGCCTAATTTTATTAAAGGTTACGTTGTATTTAAGGCAGTTTTGCCAGTTATACTATATAGGTGCCACACTGAACTAGTTTGCTTTGAAGTGAGTGTCTATGGACTAACAGTGTTTTGATTTCACTTCTTCTTTTTCTTCTCTTGTGAGTAGTAGTTTAATCTACACAAACTTCCAGTGTGATTGCCTTAGTAACACTGTGTTCACAGCTCCACATTTGAAGGGATCACATTCAAAATTTCGATCCTAGTGAATGGCATTATGAGCAGCAATCAGCATGGCTTTATGAAGAATGGGTCATATCAGACAAATCTGATTGCTTTTTATGATGAGGTAAGTAAGATGCCGGACAGTGGGGGACAGTAGATGTGATCTATTTGGATTTTGCCAAAACGTTTGATACGGTGCCCCACAAATGACTGCTTTCTAAACTAAGGTCTATTGGGCTTAATTAAGTTGTTTGCACAAGGATAGGGAACTCGCTACAGGATTGGGTGCAGATGGTTGTTGTTAATGGTACATTCTCCACTTGGAGTAAGGTTCTTAGTGGGGTCCCTCAGGGCTCAGTATTGGGTCCACTTTTATTTAATTCAAATGGTTAGAGGAAGACAAGGTGCTCCAGAATTTGTTGTAAAGTAACTCACCAAACCGTGAAAGTGGTCCGGGTGCACCAGCCCCAGACCCCCAGCTATAGGGAGCGGTAGAGCAGAAGATAAGGAAGCAGGGCTGACCGGCACTCGAACGGATCCACAAGACCAGAGATATTCAGTTAAAAAATATATTTATTAGTAGAAAAGTTAAAAATGTAGCTTCCTCTCCATCCACCCTACGCATTTCGCACCCCTCAGGGTGCTTAGTCATGAGCTCCACTTTTATTTAACTTGTTCATTAATGACTTAGGGGAGGGTATTGTAAGTAATGTATCAGTGTTTGCAGATGACACAAAACTATCCAGCCCAATAAATTCCATCCAGTATGTGGCATCCTTGCAACAGGATCTTGACAAACTGGCGATCTGGGCAGCTAAGTGGCAAATAAGATACAATGTTAATAAATGTAAAGTCATGCACCTGGGATGTAAAAATATCCATGCCACTTATACCCTTAATGGGACTGCACTAGGCAAATCCATTATGGAAAAGGACCTTGGAGTCCTTGTAGATGATAAACTTGGCTGCAGCAAGCAATGCCAGTCAGCAGCATTAAGGGCAAATAAGGTCTTGAGCTTTATTAAAAGGGACATTGATTAAGGGCAGGAGGGGGTCATTCTTCCACTGTATAGAGCACAGGTGAGGTCCCATCTAGAGTATGCCGTACAGTTTTGGTTTCCATCACTCAAACAGGATATTGTTAAATTAGAGAGGGTACAGAGAAGGGCAACGAAGCTGGTAAAAAGGTATGGGAAATTTTAGCTATGAGGAAATACTGGCCAAATTGAGGATGTTCATGCTGGAGAAGAGGCGCTTAAGGGGTGATATGATAACTATGTATAAATATATAAGGGGATCATATAATAATCTCTCCAATGCTTTATTTACCAGTAGGTCTTTCCATCTGACACAAGATCACCCAATTAGAAGAAAGGAGGTTCGATCTAAATATTCAGAAGGCGTTTTTTATAGCGAGAGCAGTGAAGATGTGGCATTCTCTCCCTGAATCAGTCATCCAGGCTGATACATTAGATAGCTTTCAGAAGGAGTTGGAATACAGGGTTATGGAAGATAGCTCATAGGGCTAGTCGGATTGCCATTTTGAAGTCAGGAAGGAATTTTTTTGGAGAGGCTTCAAATGTTTTTTTTTCCTTCCTCTGGATCAACTAGCAGTTAGTCAGGTTAAAATAGAATTAAAAGTTTGAACTTGATGAGCATGTGTCTTTTTTCAACCTAACTTACCATGTTACTATGTTACTTCTGGACATAAAACATAGAAATACATTGGGAACACATAGGTTTTAAGCAATTCTATTACTGCATTAGAATGTTCAAGGAAAAATGCTTTATATACATATATGTATATATAAATATATAAGTATATATGTTTGTGTAATATATATATATATTATATATATATATATATATATATTATATATATATATATATATTAATATTATATATTTATATATACTAGACATTAAGCTCGTTAAATTAAAAGGGCGCTAGAACATATGTAGCCAGAGACGGTCCGTGGGGCACATGCGCAGTAGCGCAATCCCACGGACACAGGGACTGGGCGCAGAGACACTTCAACTTTTATTATAAGGATATATATATATATATATATATATATAATATATTAATATATATATATATATATAATATTATAATATATATTAATATATATATATTATATAAAACAAGGATAAGTTGTGCTCACAACCAATTTTTAAAAACCATTAGGCGGGGGTTTCAATGAGGCCCGTGACCCTAAAATACATATACGGGTAGACAAATACAAGAGTCCTCTGCACTCAACCCATTATAAATATATTTAAGACAGAGACATTTTGTGCATACTGCTACTAAAAAATGCCTTACCCTTTAAAAAAAAACAGGGATTGTTTGTCCTTTATTGCAATATATTTAAGCTGGCCAACTACGTCATAGTCATCCCATATCTGGCCAGTCCTACGCTCAATTTCATCTGATTCATTAAGAATTCTATTGCTTCATTACACATTACGTAATATATATATACAGTATGTGTATATATTATATATATATATATATATTATATATAATATATATATATATATAAATTTAAAAAAGTTTTGAAAAATGTTAATCTGACAGTTTGCTTTGTCAAGTGATTGCAAACGTGCTGCATTAATAAAGTGAAAAAACATTGTGCCATCGAGCTCTTTCATCTTAACATTTTTTTTGCCAGAGTTTAACTCACATAGGTGACAAGCAGCATGGGAGCAAATTAAAACAAATCTGCTTGTGCACATTTAGGTAAGGAAACTATCTATCCATGGAGTCTATCCATTGATCTTTCTGGCATACATTTGACCAATAATGTCCAAATTACCCATTGTTTGTAATTACATTACTGGTGTGTCTGAGGTTAGGTGGTCAATCCATTTCTGCAATGATTTTACTGGCTGGTCTAGAATTGATCTTCTCATTGTTCATTATCCATCCTGCAAAAAAACACTGATAGATGCCAATGTATTTTGCTCAGACAAGACACAGTGATAAACTTAATTTGATAAACTGCATTATACACATTTCAGCACTAGCCCCAACTACTATGTAATTGGGTTGCTATCAAATAAATTTTGAATCATTTAAAGTGGAGAGTTCTTCGTGGGCAGTCTCTACAGCACTCTCTATTAGTTATCTTGTCTTTACAAAATAACTTATAAGAGGGAAACATTTTAACTGTCTGGCAATTGTTATTTTATTATTTATTTGTGAAATATTTTTTCCGTGTAATAATGTAGAACCTTTTCTATAAAACCCTACGTTTCCCTGTTGTTCTACTTAACTGAATATGTCTGAGCTGCTCTCTTTTCAAAAGTCACACATGAACATCAGTTATTGTCTGTGAGGTTTGATAATGAACTTTACTCTGGGAATTCTAAGCACTTGTTGATCTTAACTAATTAAAACAGCAACAATCAATAAAGGTTTGTCTTGAAAATAGCAGAGGTCATGCCAAGGGCTCATTTATTTATTGAACCAATCTATCTTTTCAAAGAATGCAGTCTTGAGCAAGGTTTAGAAATGCATGATCTTTTTTTTTTTAAAGACGTCTTAGCTTTAATAAAACACTTAGCAGTTGACATGGGTGACATATGTGTATTAATCTTTTGTTTTGCTAAGTGTTCAATCTATGTTTATTGAAACAGGAAATATTCTTACATTAACATAATATCGGAATATATATTCATGAAAACCTTTCTGACATTTCTAGGGTTCTCTCTTTATTTATCAAATCATGTGTTTTATATTAATAATGGGAGCAGGGAGTATCAATTGTCCTGACAAACAAACCACCCATTGAACCAGCCCTAAATGGGCAAATCAAGATAAAACACCAGACAAGCTAACAACATTCTTCCCTTCAACAGAATATGGCAGAGATAATTAATTTACAGATGGCTGCTGTCAACAACTTCTACACAGAAGTTAAACTTCAGATGAATTATACCCTATACCTTAAGACATTCCTGGCGATACTTTGCAAATAAATATCAACACATTGCTTACAGAATGATTGACAAGTAAATTACTTAACTTGTTGAATGGTTTTATAAGCTGCCCATACACATTTTGTATGACTTTCCATCAACAGTGTTCCCAACTGATACCCTTGTACTACGGATATTAGTTAGTGTCCTTTGGAAAGTGTCCTTGTTGTGGGATTCCATGAGGGGTAGGCCTCTGTATGGCTGCCTTTACTGGATGAATTTAAAGATATAATCTTTCATCCCATACAGAAGCAGTTACAAGTGTGGGCACTGCACATATGGAGCACAGGATATAGGAATTTGCAAGGTCTTAAACTTCTCTTGAAATGAAAGATCATGCCACAATAATGTGTGACTGGGTGAATCACATGATATATAGTAGTGGACCAAGTAGTCCCTTTCTACAGAGTTTGTATACAATTCTACTCCCCAGAAGCATTTATGAACTTTTAATAGGATTCAAAATTTAAGGGCATACATACCAGCATCCCTTGCAAGGGAGACTCTAGGGGGCAGATTCACTAACTTCGAGTGAAGGATTCGAATGAAAAAATTCAAATTTCGAAGTATTTTTTGGGTACTTCGACCATCGAATTGGTTAAATTTGTTCGAATTCGAACGAAATCGAACGAATCGAAGTAAAAATCGTTCGACTATTCGACCATTCGATAGTCGAAGTACTTTCCCTTTAAAAAAATCTTGGACCCCCTACTTCGGCAGATAAATCCTACCGAAGTCAATGTTAGCCTATGGGGAAGGTCCCCATAGGTTTGCTAACCTTTTTTTGATCGAAGGATTTTCCTTCGATCGTTGTATTAAAATCGTTCGAATCGTTCGATTCGAAGGATTTAATCGTTCGAGCTCGAACGAAAAATCCTTCGATCGATCGACTCGCAGGATTTTGCGCTAAAATCCTTCGACTTCGATTTCGAAGTCGAAGGATTTCAATTCGAGGGTCGAATTTCGAAGTATTTTTAACTTCGAAATTCGACCCTTAGTGAATCTGCCCCTAGGATTCATAAAGAACTTACTAAAGCATGCATTTAAATTAAAAAGCTAACTCTCTACAACTACACAAAAGCCAGGAAATCTGCCTCAGCAATTTAAATACTTGTGGATATTTTCTGTAAAATGCTACTAAATGTTTTATAAAATGCATTCCTGGAGTGGAATCTAGTGGATACAACCTGAGTCACTATATGTACCCCAGTCAAGTAAACACATTGACAATGGATGGGATTGAAAGCCTTCAAATGGTCAAAGATGAAGCTGAAAATTCATTTATAGCACTGGTTGAAGTCATAAAGTATTGATAAATAGGTCTACACCACAATAAATATATATTTGTTTCTAAAAAAAACCTAAGGTTTTTTTAAAACTCCTATACACTCGAAATTCGAAAATTTATGAAATAAATCCAATTTTCTAAACTCAGCTAAATAGGATCGACCCGAAAACTCGAATAGAATTTGAGTTTTAACAACTTTTTCTCTGAAAAAAACTTGTATGTTAGGAAGGCTGCAAACAACTCCAAATTGATCCCAGGATGTCTCCCATTGACTAAACCAGCAATTTGGCAGGTTTTAGGTGGCGAATAGTCGAATTGGAGTTCTTAAAGGGGTAGAATATGATAAATCTTGAAAATCTAATTTGAATTTTAAAAAAACTCAAATCAAATTTTAACAATTTCCTAGTGGAATGTAACAGTTTTGGCCATAAAAAAGTCAAAAATTCAAATCTCCATTCTACCCTAAATCTGCCCGTATCTATTTTTCCTTAAAATAAATATGCTTGAGTCTTTGCTGGCACATTTAAAATGCCAAAGGAAAAACTAGAACAGCATAAAATGTTTTCATATTTGCAAACAATCTAATAATAAAATTTCCCCGTCAGCAACTAATTATGAGAAATTAATTAAAATAAGGCAGCCTCTATGAAAACCTAACCTTTAAAAAGGTTTTGAAAGGTTAAAACAAATTTGTTTATTCTCAAAAAGATAAAGCTAGTGCATTGTTAGCTAAATACGGAAAACATGATCTGCTACTCACAGAATAACTTCCATTTATACTCCAAATAATATTACAATTTGTAATCCCAATAAAATAGCTATTGTATTTACAGAATACTATGGGTAAAATGTGAAAAACAATACAGTATATCCCTTACCCAACCTCATAAAGATACATTTCACTTTAAAGGTTGACAGTCTCAACCCCTATCCAGCTTGCTTCTCTTACTTTCATACAGTAGGTAATAAAAAGGCACTAAGTTTGCCCAGGAGCAGTAACCAATAACAACCAATAATATGTTTGCTTTAAACAGGTGACCAGTAAATGCTACCTGCTGATTGGTTGTTATAGGTTACTGCACCTAGACAAACTTAGTGCCTTTTATTACATAACCCCAATAATCTCTTGATTTCTAAATGTGAACTAACACAGGGACAGTTACCAGATGATTTCCTACAAGATACAATTGTACCCAAAGCAGCAAACACAGAGCAGTCAAACTCACCTCCTAGATTAAGCTTTATACCAGCATTAAAAATTAATAATACAACTACCTATATAATCAGTGAAAATGTGTATAAACAAGATGAAGACATAATAGGGTAATACATAAAAAAGTATATTCCCAGACAGTAAACAAACATAAAAACTCTGGTTGGCCATCTTACTATCTATTAAACAACATAAATTTATCATCTAGTGATTCTAAAAACCTATTTACATAAACCTCTTAAAATGCTAAATTATGATAGATTATAAATGAATTAGTGCTTAACACTTCATATGTCTTCAGTTCATAAAAATAGTCTTTTGGCATTCAACAAATGAATTTCCCACAAGTAGAGCAACACCAGTTATTAAAATGTTGATTTCAGCTTGCCCACAACTGTGCACAGATAGATGGAATTCCAAAGGTCAGCCTCTGACAATTTGTTACTAAGTTAATATTTCAGATATCTATTTGTATGCTGGTGGTAAAAGGAACAGATCAGCAAAATCACATATTATAAGGGCATGCAGCCCGCCTCCAACCTGGCCCGCCACGCCATTTTATATACCTGTGCCTGCTCCCTTCTCAGACATCATTTGAGGGGAGGAGGAGAGAGCAAGTACATAAACCAGCACTGACTGTCACTTGTAAGAACGATGAAGAGAGGCTGTGGGAGCGACCAGGCAATGATAAATTTGGTTCGGCCTGGCCATGACTTGCCTCTGGGGGCAATTAGTTTGCCTGCACCTGCCCAAACTGTGGATTTCAGATCAGCACATTACTAAGCTTCATCTCCTGCTCTGAGTATTTCCTGTCATACTTTGTCTACTTACTTCTTCACAAAGGTAATTAGGCAAAGTGATGAATTAGTATCCTCTTTCTGAAAGGAGGAGTTTGGAATTACAATAGATAAGTTTGAAAGTATGTTCCAAGAGGGATGTGTTTGTCTATGTGCTCTTGGGAGACACAAGACTGAAATGTATCAGTGATAATGGCTCTTGATCAATATTATTGGAACTGGAAACCATCCTAAAAAAGGGCCTATCTTTAACTAATGGAGGTAGGTCTGGAGACCAACATGCCTTTCATTAATGCCATTTGAATTTTTATGGAATCTGGATCTTTGCAACCTCGAGGAACAACAATATCAAGGCCTGCAGTATACCAACCTAACTGTGGTTTGATTACATGGGTACTATCTGTAGGATACTCTAAGTAAATCTTGCCAGTTAGTGGCTTAAATGACACCATCTTGCTGATTAAGATGTCAAGAAAATCATATGCCTGACCTCTAAATTCTCTTGCCTGTTAAATAAACTGTGTTATGGTTTATGAGTCAAGAATGCCCTTATTTTTACATGATAACCTTAGTCAAATTCAGATGATTGACTTTACTATAAATGAAGCACTATACAGTATACACAAACAAACCATGTACAGATATCTTCCATTTATCTTTCACGAAGAGCAAAATTGTATGTTATTTCTATTTTCTCGTGGAACTGAAAACGAATGTACTTATTATAAAATGTTATTAGAATGTACAAGTTACATACTGAATATCTTGTGGTTAATAAATGACCAAACACACACACACACACATATATATATATATCTATATATATATATATATATATATATAATATATATATATATATATATATATATATATATTGTTTAATTAGATATGTGCAGTGAGGCAAAATGGAAATCTAATTTGAAATTAAATAAATACTTCTGCATTAAAGAATTTTACTTCCTATACATATATTAAACCCCTGTGGTGTTTCAATTATAGCAAGTTGCAAAGAATCATCTAAACCAAAATCTGTGTTCTAAATATGTGTAAAACATCATGCAATGCAAGCACAATAATACTGTATATTGTTCTTGTAAGCCCCTGTTAATGTCACAGAAATTGTAGCACAATTCTTTATCTATGCCTGTACAATACAAGCGACAAAAAGCTAGATTTACAAAAGTGTAATTTCATGGATTTGATCTGTAAATGTATCGTATTAGAGAACTTTATTAAATATGGGGAAAAAGAAAATCAATAGGCTATAAAAGACTTAGATATAGCAGAAAATAACATAGTACATGCTGAAAGAGGCATAGATCTGGTGTCAAATAAGAAACCATTGCCATCATGAATTAAAACATGCATGAAGTCATTTCAAATGGTCACTTTTGACCTGTAAATAGCATATTTATTTGCTTTTCCCCATTGGTTTTTGGCCACTAATTCCTGAACTGAGGAGGGAATTATGTTTCATACCTAGATCTCATTTGTTAAAGGAATAACAAAATAATTAGATATTGGGGTCATTTACAGACCTTGGACACAAGCACAAGATCACTAAGGAGTGTAAAAAGTGCAGCTCTTAGTGCTCATTCAAAGACCACTTTCACTTTGGTGGTTAATACAGCTGTATACTTTTATTAAATGAAAGAAGACGAAAATTAAAGCATAGCTATTAAGTACAGTGTTCTGTACTTATTTCATGCACAACAAATTGACATTCTAATGGCATTACACCCTGAACTTTGATTATTTATTCTCTGCATGGCATATATATATATATTTAGATACATGATAGCACGGATTAAATTCTCTGCATGTCTGTCAAACATTTAAAAGAATGAAAACGGATTAAATGGAAATAAGGCATTTGGGAGCTATTTTCATTTAATTGTAGATAATGAAAAGGAAAAAAAGACAAAGACAAATCAAACTGTATTGTAGGACTCTCAACACTTCCAAAAAGACCATTTGTTAGGGAAGGAGTGTAACTGGATTTGGTAATTACAAAGCAAAAATCACAAACTTTTAAATGAGCAATTGAATTTATTCGAATGTATTACCTCTGTATTGTAAGCTTGAAATGATTCTCTGTAATGTATAAATAAACGATTCTAACATTTTATTAAAATCATCTTGAAGTTGCTACGTTAACTCTTTTGTCAAACATTTTCCAAAGTTCTATGAATGATTATTATTTGCTTTATACTATATACAGTACCTTTTTTGCATACCTAGGGGCTGATTCACTAAGGGTCGAATATCGAGGGTTAATTAACCCTCGATATTCAACTGGGAATTGAAATCCTTCGACTTCGAATATCGAAGTTGAAGGATTTAGCGCAAATAGTGCTATCGTACGATCAAAGGATTATTCCTTCGAATCGAACGATTAAATCCTTCGAATCGAACGATTCAAAGGATTTAAATCCAACGATCGAAGGAATATCCTTCGATCAAAAAAAGTTAGGCAAGCCTATGGGGACCTTCCCCATAGGCTAACATTGACTTTGGTAGCTTTTAGATGGCGAACTAGGGGGTCGAAGTTTTTTTTTAAAGAGACAGTACTTCGACTATCGAATGGTCGAATAGTCGAACGATTTTTACTTCGAATCTTTCGATTCGAAGTCGTAGTCGTAGTCGAAGGTCGAAGTAGCCCATTCGATGGTCGAAGTAGCCCAAAAAAAACTTTGAAATTCTAAGTTTTTTACCTTCGAATCCTTCACTCAAAGTTAATGAATCGGCCCCTTAGTATTTTGTTATATGTTATGGCTATATTATTTCAGTATCTGTAGGTATTAAAGTAACAACATATATTACAGTAACAAATTTAGAAAGTATCTGGAATCCAGTGCAGTGCGTCCATTAAAGAAACAATTAATCTTTTTGTTTTACATTCACCTTTAAGCTAATTTTCAATATGTTAAAGAATGGATAACTTTTCAATTGGTCTTCATTATTTATTTTTTATAGTTTTTAATTATTTACCCTTTTCATCTGGCTCTTTCCAGATTTCAAAAGTGAGTCACTAACCCCTTCTAAAAACAAATGCTCTGTAAGGCTAAAAATTTATTGTTATTGTCTCTTATTCAAATCAGTGCTTGGCTGCTAGGATAATTTGCACCCTAGCAACCAGATTGCTAAAATTGCAAACTGGAGAGCTGCTGAATAAAAAGCTAAATAACTCAAAAATCACAAATATTAAAAATTGAAAACCAGTGTAAATTGTCTCAGAATATCACTTGCTACATCATATTAAAAGGCAAACCCAAAGGTGAACAACTCCTTTAAGACTTTCAAACTTGAATGTGTCTACATTTAACAGTGCCACGAGCTTATCAGTGACCTTCTCTACACTATCACTGCACTATGCCTGTCCACTCTGGCAAATAAGCTCAAACACCACATTCATTGTTGACATCTGGAAGCTTGGTCAGCTGATTGACTCTTTTAAATATAGTATTAGATACACCACTGTTCTGAAGAGGAACACATGTTTTATTCCCTGAATGATGACAGTGGCAATTCAAAAAGAACTTTACCCAGAAGAAGGCTTCCTTTGGAATAGGGAGCAAAAGTGCATTTGGGATACTAGTCCCTTCCAGAGTCCTGTATGATCTCAGCTACCCATGGGGCATAACATATGCTGCACAAGTGTTTTCTTACAGATCTCCAGCAGCTGCTTGTATATGATTGCTGGAATTCTCAGGTATGTACTATGTACTAGTTTTGTCCATTTATAGCAATTTAACACATTCTACAGACCCTGAACTCAATTTAATCCAATGCGTACTGTAAATTTTGTATAATAAGTGTGCCTTTTCGTTTGTCCTCAATTCAATTCATTGCACTAAACTCTTATCGCATTAACCAATATATCTTTGCATAACCTATGTTTTTTCTAGCTAATGGCCCATTCAAATTCCCGGGAACACCTAGGGGCCCATTTACTTAGTTCGAGTGAAGGAATAGCGGAAAAATAGTTTGAATTTCGAATGGTTACTTTGACCATCGAATGGGCTATTTCAACCTTCGACTACGACCTTCGAATCGAACGATTCAAACTAAAAATCTTTCGACCATTCGATAGTCGAAGTACTGTCTCTTTAAACATTTCTTCGACCCCTAGTTCGCCACCTAAAACCTACCGAGGCCAATGTTAGCCTATGGGGAAGGTCACCATAGGCTTCCTAACAATATCCTTCGATCGATGGATTAAAATCCTTTGAATCGATCGTAGGAATAGCAGTAAATCCTTTGACTTCGCTATTCGAAGTCGAAGGATTTTACTTCGATGGTCAAATATCGAGGGTTAATTAACCCTCATTATTCAACCCTAGGTAAATAATTACATTTAATTCAACCCAAAACTGCTTATCGAGTGAAGTCTTTTACATTTTCTTCTGGTTTCCCTTATGTCATCTTTAAGCATACTGTATATCAAATCTTTTTCATGGAAATGCTGGTTATGGTTGTGGGCCCTTGCTACTTACTCCAATTACTAATCTAGCCAAACCTGGTGAACACAGCCATTGAGCATGCATTTGACTTACTCAAGATGCGCTTCTGTTGTTTGAACCATTCAGACAATCATCTATTGGGGGATCTTCAATTACCTGAAGCTATAAAAGGTGTTGTGCAACATAAAGATCCTCCTGTTCATCCCGCAGAGGCAGGCCAACGTGGGAACCAGGTCCAGCAGCATATCATTCATGGACACTTCTTTTGTAAGTTAATTTAAAATGCTATCACACATGACATTCTGATTGGTTAGCTTACTAATGTAATGTGTCTGCTATCTCATCTATGACCATGCTCATTTTTAGTTTGTATCACACTGTACACACATCCTCTACAAAGCATTACACTCTCATTTAAACAGGCTGGTTGCTATAGTAAAATGTACCCTAACAACAAGACATCTCAGTAAGATAGTGTAGGTGTTACAACAAAGCTATATGTTTGATGTTCAATTATAAACCAATATTTTACATGTGTATGTGTGTGTGTGAATGACATTTTCCCTTAATCTACACATTTCTAAAGAATGGGAAGTAAACCTCGTAAGTAAACCTTATTTTTAGCATTTAAGCTAGGTTTGGAGTACATGAGTGAGACTGTAGCCTTTGCCCTTTTGTATTAGTTGAAACTATCATGTAATAAATGTTGGCCATTAATTGATCAATAAAATCTTTGCCACCATTTTTATCAATAAAAATAAAAAGATCCTTAAAACTGAATGTTTTTTTGTTGTGGCTTGTGTGGCACAAATACAATTATATCCACTTACAAACACCTGACCATTGGTGTCAAATAAAATAAAATGCACTTTGCTGCAAATGTTACACTACCAAATAGTACAGTATCCACAAAGCAAATCATATATATCAGGACAATAATTAATTATATTATAATATAATAATTATTTCTTACCCTTGTTTTGGAATATTTGAAGTGGGACATGCTATAGCACTTGTTTGTCTCAGCCGGTTGTATAACAAAGGCAATCTTGTTGACACAATCTTGTTTTTGTTTTTCGCCCTTGTGTCACATAACAATTCACAAGTGGATGTTGTGTCCGTACTAGATATGGGAGTTATGTCAGAGCTTTTTTTTAATGTTTTCTACAAGCTTGCACAACGATGAAGCGATATGTGCCAATGAACAACTAATTTCAAATAGATGTTGTGTTGTAAAATTTTGTTCGAGGAGTTCAGTCTGATTGTGCTCCATTCTTTTCATTGTTGCAGCCAAATCATAATTTTGATTTTCCATTCTTAGTAGCTGCAAATGTAATTTAGAAATGTCTATTTTTCTCCTACAATGCAAATTCACCATATCATTATGGCATCTAATTTGTGTTACCACATAGGAATAGTTGAATGATTGGAATGGCTTATCATATACATGGAAAGGATCCAGCGCTTCAGATGGTTCCCGATTCTCCTCTGGCACTGAAAATACAGCATCATCATGTGATTGTGCTTCTTACTCATTTTCTACTTCACTTACAGTATAACTTGTATTGTCTACATATTTTTCACTAGAAATTGTTGCATTATCAGCAACTTCACTATCTAGGCTTGTACAAACACTCAATAAAGCCATGTGGATGATAACTGTGTAAAAAAGGATCATGATGTGCAGCTGTTTGAAAATCATAAAGTGATGGTGTTGTTGTTGGGTCATTACGAACATAATGTATACGGTGGGTACTGTTGCACCATAAACACTATATGGGCGAGTTGTTGGCCAGCTAGGAAAAGATGGTTGGTAGATGACAACACGATTCTCTCTTATATTTTCAGGATGACGAACAATTGGCATTTCTTTTTCTGTTAGATTAGGAGTGTCATTTGAAAAAGCATCCATTGTTAAGGTGTTAGAAGTTGAACTATTATTTTTGGCTAAGTTGCTTTTTTGTGCTACAGCACAAGATTTTTCCATGAGTGGTGGTCGTTTTTGTTGGTTGTTGGTCTGTAAAAAAATCCATAAGCAAACGGCAGAATGTTCAAAAAATCTTGATGCTATTCCTTATGCATATTCTGAGGTTTTTATTAGTGTAACTTTACCTTCAAAAAAAATCTCACTCTCTTTATTATTATACACTATTTTACATTATATAGTCACTAAGATAATAGAGCGATAAACAGTGTCAGATTTAGCTCGGCCCTCATGGACCCCTGCCGGCCCAGACATGCTCCCCAGAAGAAATGATCCTACGCTGTGATGCAATGTGTTTGCACATGCGTACAGCGCAATGTTTGTTTGCGCATTCGCGCACCGCTATGTATGTGCATGGCGGGCCAGGAATTGGAGTTTAGAAGATGGCCCCTGGGAAATGCCAGGAGGGCCCTTCATTTACAGCCACAGTGGGCCCCCAAGGCTCCAGTCCGACCCTGGAGAGAGACACCTAGACAAACAGGCTGGCACACAACTTCAATAGTTGATTGACCTTTACTTTACATTTTGTAATGTTAGACCATGTATTGGGGGGGGGTTAAGAATGTTAATCTAACTAATTTTTTATGTGGAAATGTTTATAACATTTCTCACCCACTATTTGGAGTTTTTAAATGGGGGTGACTACAATACCATTTGTGTGTGACGGTCATATTTCAATGTTATTATGACTTTTTTCACACTTGTCTTTCCATGTAGTACATACTCTGGACATATTTGTGTTTCTGTTTCCAAACACTGGCTGGTTGTTAGGCTCCACTTGACCCTAGCAGCCAGATACATGTTAACAGTAAAAATAAGGAGATGTGAAGCAAAAGATTATTAACGAATATAGATACAACAACAAGACCAGTTGCAAAGTCTCAATGAGAAACATTCTTTACATCAGAATAAATTGTAAGGTTAAGGTCAAGTACTCCTTTAAAAAATAAAAAAAGCAAAAGACCAAAACTTACCAGTTGTTTGATACGTGGATGGATCTTCATGCCACCTGGTACCCCAGACATGGCTGAAGAAGAAAATTTCTCACATAGCAATGATTCCTATGTTGTATGGTCCTCTTCCAGTTTATATTGGTCTGAAGGGATTCTTCCAAATTTTTTATTTGACTTTTCTTTTGCAGTCGTTAAATGTTTTTTTATTACATCAGTGGTTCTGCATACACTTCTTGCGTTGTTGACAGCTGCTGTAATTTCATTCCAGCAGGCTGATTTTAGTGAATAAGATGTATGGACCAGTTCGAAACAGATCATCATATTTTTCGATGACAGCTATGATTAGTGCAACATTTTCTTCAGAGCTAAAACTGTGGCCTTGTTGCCTATCCTCATCATCCACTGGATTGACTTTGTGTGGTCTGAATGGATGTCATCCTCTGATCTTGGTGGACTGACTTGGCTTGAAGAACCCTTTAAATGTACATTCTGAAGAAGCCTAATAAAATTTAGACTTAAAATAAGTGAAAAAATTAGACATAGCCAGTAAATGGTTCTAAATAAGTGAGTATATGTTTGTTTGGGTTGGTGTGGTGTACACTATAAGATTATATAGAGTATATGGTTTAGAGTGCAAGGTTACATTTTCAATAAAAATGTGAGGCTGAAATTGTTTTTGTTCACAATTAACAAGGTGTATGTTTTACAAGGCCACACGTACCTTTAGCAGGAGACTTGGAACACGCAAGCACTTGCATCATAGAGGGCAAGGACAGTCACAGAAAGAAAAATATATTTTCCGGGAAGGCTGAATTAGCTTGTTTTTGGCCGGTGTGGGGTACACTATAAGATTATATAGACAATATGGTTAATAGCAGAAGTGGAAAAATGTAACAGTGTGAAAAAAGAAAAGAGTTTAGTTGAGGTTGTTTTTGGACACAGTTAAGTTAACATGGTTGTCTTGTGGGCTGTTAGAATGCACATGGGTGTATGTTTTGCAAGGCTTGGAGATCACAAGCACCTGCAGAATGTGAGGGCAAAGGGAGACTCATGGATCAACCATAACAGCAACTCCTTTTTTATAGTGTTGCTATGTCTGGGTCTGGTGTTTAAGTAATAACCTTTGATTCGTTGGGATGAGCCAATAGAAGATGTTCCTAGAAATCTTAAGCAGCGTTGACCTTTAGAGGGTAACCAGAGTTATTTTCCACATTAAAAAATGAAAAGGCTATGAACTTAAGTTGTGGCATGATTAGTTATAGCCATTTACATGGGAGTAAAAACCAGAAACGGCAATAACACAGTTCTGCAAAGTTTCCCATTTCTTGCAATGACTTAGCTCCACATAACAATAAGCTAACTTGTGCCTTTTTCCTTTTTCAGCTTGAATGGTTACCCCCATAGCTACACAGCAGCTTCTTTATCTAAACTGTACTTGTTTTTTTACTCACTACCACAGTAAGCAAAACATTATTTTCAGGCCGCCATCAGAAATCACGGGGCCCCGCACAACAACATTTTCTGGGCCCCCTCGCCACACCTCCCTTGACCATGCCTTCCTTGACCACGCCTCTTTTGATCATGCCTCCCCTGACCACGCCCCCACCAGTTCACATGGACATAAGCACAGAAACAGTAAAAAAAAGCTTCAGGGGGCCTGGGGCCCGCACGGGGGGGGGTTCACATTGGTGTTCAGGGGCTCACATTGGTGGTCAGTGGTGCTGAATGGTGGGATCAGGGGCTCACTTTGGTGGTCAGTGGCACTTACCTGCAACTTGGAGTCTCCAGTGGTGACTTCTTCTCCATCTTCTGTGCTGTCTTCTTCTCCTGTGCAGTCTTCTTCTTCCTCCAGCGGTGTCTTCCACATCTTCGCAGTCTCCAGGAAGCAGCTCCTTCTCAAGACACGTCTTCAATCTTCTGTGCGCAAGGCTGCGGCAGGCTGCGGCAGTTTAAATAGAGTTGTGTCCGTGCGTACTGACGCCATGCGTATGCACGGGACGCAACCAATGTAAATTTTGCCGGCAAAATCAGTTCAGTGTGGCGTGGCCGGGCCCCCCTCAAGGCTGAAAATCCTCCTGGCCCGGGAGGACTGTCCCCCCTGTGACCCCCTGATGGCGGCCCTGATTATGTTCATCAGTGTAGTAGTATTGTGATTACTTTGAATCACTTTAATTTTTTCCAGTGTTAGTATCCCTTTAGAAAGCAGTGCTCAGTTGGGTCTAGTCTTATATGACAGACAGTCTGATAGGGTGACTATAGACAATAATACATTCTTTATGCCCACTTGAGTAGATCTAAGTTTAAGAGAAAAGGAGCAATGAAGCAGCTTATTAGTGATGGGCGAATTTGCGCCGTTTAGCTTTGCCGAAAAATTTCCGAAATTCGCGAAACGCCGAAAATTTTGCGAAAAGTCGCAGTTTTTGGCGCCGGCTTCCGTTTTCTTCGGAAAAATTTTTTTTTGACGCCGACGAATTTTTGCCGCAAATTTTCGCGGGCGTTTCGCGAATTTATTCGCTGGCGGAGAACCCTTTCTGAATGTCTGAATTTATGCATCAATATGAACTGATTTTTAAGTCAGCCCTGAAAATAGATAATAAGCACACACATCAAAAATATAATGTTGTTCATTTATTTATTGAAGAAAATAATCCATAATTCTGTGTAGCAAAAGTATGTGCAGCATTGCTTTCCATGTGTACAGCCTTCTGCGGCAATAACTACAACTATACATTTCCAGTAATTGTTGATTATTTCTGCAAACAATGTCTTTGAGTTCTCCTATACCTAGAGTATTAGATGCATTGCTCTTGGTATGATATTTGTTTACCACTCCTATGGGAAAGTAACAATGGTGTTGAATTGCTTTCACTGTAACCACCAGACAGTTGACTGGAGTCCAAACACATGATTATGTAACCTTTTCAGCCTGGTGAGCATCAATCATCAATCAATGTCTGCCAAGATTTAAGTTCATTAAATTAGACAGGGACTCACACCTGGTTATTATTATATTGATCGAAGCGCCTAACTAACTTCACCTTCAAATAAACTTAGAATCCTAGGGGTTCATACATCTATACATGTAGACATTTAGATCATTTTCTTCAGTAAATAAATTAACTTTTTTTGACATATTTGTTTAAACGGGTATTTAAAGTTATTATCTAGTTTTAGGACATGCTTGAAAAATTAATCAAGTCATATTTATGCAGAAATATAAAAATCCAAAAGAGTTTATAAATCAAGCACTACTTTATATGCAAGCCCCAATGCTGAGGTAGTCCTAGGTCCTAAACTTAGCAGAGGTAAAGCAATGTTAGCTTTATCAAAAGGAGGTCCAGCACTTCAAGTCTACAGTAAAACAGGTCAGGAACCTTTTTTTTTGGAAACAAAAGCAGGCTTATAAATTTGCATGCTGCTGCATACCTAGAAATAGCTTGAAAAAGAGCCGTGCTCGGCTCGAAACGTTGCAAATGCTGCCCTGCTGTTTGTGAATAAAGGCAATTTTTATCTTTATTCTGGAGTGCTACCCATTTCGATTTGTGATACCTAGACATAGGCAACACATACTACAATCAAACAACAGTATAAACCTTCATGGTTACATGATTGTTACTAATCAGTATCTCAATGGCCACATAACTACTTAAGCTGTTTTCTGGTGATGGGTGAATCTGACCCGCTTCCGATATTCCGAGAACTTCCTACACCAGTTGAACTGAAGAAGCTGCTCGGATGAGTAGTGAAACGTTTTCATTGATTACTCAGCAAGTCCAGTTGTTTTTAGATTTACCTATACTAGATATACCATGACCTGGATGAATCCTCATAGTCAGACCCACTTCACTGCTAATTTACTAAATGGCAAAACATTCAGTTATTAATTATTGTATGTTTTGCCTATAACTAAGCATGTAGAAGCATACAGATAAATAAAACACACACAAAAGACCAAACATTTTGTTTGCCAATGAATGTTTCAAAGCTGTTTTATTGTAGTGCTGCAGATTTAAATTATTAATTATCTTATTTAAATGACACCTAAACGGTTAATAGTGTCAGGCGTTAAGTAGCTGGGACCAGCTTTCTTGAGGAAAACAACTTGAGCCATTCTATTTTGACTTCAGTGAAAAAAAATCAAAAAAAAAAAATATTGTCTCTTATTGTACTTCTAGCTAACAATTCATTCTTCTTAACTAACAAGGTGTACGCCTAATTGCAATCTCCCAAACAGAGGTTATAACAACAAAAAATCAACCTTGGTATTCCAAAGCCTCTCACTGAGCTCACACAGACAGCTCTCAAGTGTCTTTTCCCAGACTGGAGCACTCCATTGTGTCTTAAGCAGCCTTTTAATTATCCAAGTAAGGTGTCTCCGGTAAAAAAAAAACTCAGGCTGGTTAAGCAGTCCTGGAAGCATTCATTTAGGAACCCAAGAGATATGTAAGATCCATACTGGACTTTCCTAGGTATCCTGATACTGACCTTGCCACAACAGATAACCATCATGGATAAAGTTTTTGGGATAACTTGGGTTACAACATATTCTATCCTAGTGTAAAAAAAATATACAAAATATTTAATATGTTGCTTTGCAAACTGTGAAGTTTTGTTCCAGCCATGTATTGATGTCTCTGTCATACATTGTCTTTGCACAACATTTTTATGTGAAAAGGAGGGAAAATGTGTGAAATCATTCTGGCACAGTGCAGTTTCAGCACCATGGAAAGCTCTCGGCAAACTGCATTCATACATCTGTGTGCCTTTCTCGTAAGTGGCATGTTAATCACTGCGGCTCACGTGTAGAGATATTTCTGCAGCTTGTGTAATTGCTCTCTGATTAATGTTGTCAAATACTTGATATAGTTTCTATTTCTTGTTCTTACCTTTTCTGTTTCATGTCACTTGCTCCTGCTGTTCAATCTGTTATTCTTTTACTGCTTTGTGGTGAAGGGAATTCATTTTTGTTTTCCAGCCAAAACTCGTTTTTCTTTTGGCTGCTCATGATGCAGTAAGCAAAATTATTTTCCCAGAATCATCATATTTCATCATAATGGCTTCGGTTTGAAATATGAGCAGAAGAATTATAATCAATGGTTATTTCTAATAAAATAGAATTGGTTTCTTTGGAGGTTAATACGTATCAGTGCTTACACAATTCTTTTTTTTGTAATGCAATTTAACATCTTATCATGGGTATTTTGAACTCACCCATCTTCCCAACACAAGCATCTTTTTTATTCTGCATTACTCAGGCTGATGGATGACTTTCTGATGGGAGAAACCAGAGCCTTCATCTATCCTGTAAGGAAAATACAGGAAGACAAAAATTTAGCACCAAAAACATTCATTGAAAAAAACAACCATCCAAATGAGATTATAGTAACCTTAGCTGAGATCAAAAGGTAAAATATTAGTTGAGAATACATATATTTGTTTACAATCAATGATTACATTTTAAGAGCTCTTATCTACTACACTCTCACTTAATTAGAAAAGGTCACCCTAAGCAACAGTTTAGTAAGCTGACATGGGCCTTTTAGAGATTCCAAAATATTAATTATAACTAGGAAAGCTTTAAAAGTAACATGCCTACCATTTCCAAATATTTAATGAGTAATGTATTAAAATGTGTTTAAGTTTGTCCACATCTAGTCACCCATAGCAACCAATCAGATATTTCTTTTCAAACAGCTGAACAGTAAATGCTACATGTAGATTGGTTGATATATATCACCAGACAAGTAGCAAACTGAAGAACATGCATTAAATACCCCTTAGGTTTTATACATACTTTAGCCATTGACATATATGAACATTATAGAAAGGATAAAAAATGTTTATACGAACAGTAACACCAAAAAATTAAAGTATTTTTAAGTAATGAATATATCATATACTGTTGCCCTGCACTGGTAAAACTGATCTGTTACCTTCAGAAACACTACTATAGTTCACATAAACAAGCTGCTGTATAGTAATGGTGGAAATTCAAAAAAGTCTATATGGCGCAGGTTAAATAGTGGATGAAAGATAACACCATTATGTTTTACGGAGCTTATCTGCTATTTGATGTGTAACCTGAACCTTTTCTCATTTGAATGGCTGCCCCCCATTGCTACACAGCAGCTTATTTAAATAAACAATAGTTTTGTTTCTGAAGCAAACACAGCAGTTTTACCAGTGCAGAGAAATACTGCATTAAATTTTTATTAATTTAAAACACAATTTGTTTTATGTTACTGTTCCTTTAATACATATTGTGACATGCCACTCGCCTGCACATGCACTTTTTGGGGGAATAGTCGGTAAGCGTAGGATTTTGAGCTTAGAGACAGGGGCACCAAGGCTTTGGACCAAAACACAAGTTTATTAGGCACTAGGCATTCCCAACAAAAGGCAACAGAAACACAGTTCAGCACAGTGGCGGAACTCCCGGGGGAGCAGGGGGTACGAGCGGGCCGGGCCCCCCGGCAGCCCGCGCGCCACTGAAATGCGGGCAGTACGGAGCGGGGCCTGGGGCTATACCAGTGAGCACCACAGAGCGATCTTCTTTAGGGATGTAGCGAACTGTTCGCCCGCGAACTAGTTCGCGCGAACTTCGACCGTTCGCGTCCGCCGAATGTTCGCGAACGTTTGGGAACGTTCGCATTTTGAGTTCGCGTTCGATCGTTCAACCATTCGATCATTCGAATTCCTTCGACCGCTAAAAATCGAACGATTTCCATTCGTTCGAACGATTGTAAGCATTCGATCGAATGAAAAGCATTCGATCGAATGGCTTCGATCGTTCGATTCGAATGAAAATCCTTCGATCGAACGATTAAAATCCTTTGATCGTTCGAATCGAACGATTTTAGCGGGTGTTCGAAGTTCGCGAACACCAAATCGGCAGTTCGCTACATCCCTAATCTTCTTCTGTCTTCCTCTGTCTTCGCACGGCTGCACATGCGCAGTACAATGAAAAGCCGAACTTGAACTAAAAAGACAGCTATTTCATTCAACTGTGCATGTGTTTGCCCTGGGAAATTTGAAGAAAGAAGAAGCCGCAAGAGGATCGCTCCGTCTTGTTCACTGATATAACCCCAGACCGGTGCAGTTTTCTGCTGATAGAAGCACGTGGTTTCAGGTAAGTCAATACAATCACTTGGGGGTGCCTAACATTTGACACCCCAATTGCACCAAGCCTTTTCTTCTCCTTTAAAGGCAAAAAAATCATAAAGTGAGAGTTCCACCTAATCTGTGGAAGTCTGGTTCCTCATCCTTTGTTTCTGCATTTGTAGCATTTAAAACAGATTTCCTAGCAACAAACAAGATTTCCCCTCCTTTTGTATGATTAGTGTTCATGAAGCTAGAAGAATACACTGAAAGAATAAATATGTAAGAGAACAGCAAGATGAGTGACATGGTGCTGGTAAGCAGAATCCTCATTTATGAATTATCTTGCATCTCTAATTAGGGTTTGGTCAATTGCTTTAGAGAAATAATGGATGCAGTTCCACACGTTTATATAGGGCTTAATTTAATTTAAAACACATATGGCCTTATGAAATGTCTTTCACTGCTATGATCCTGCAAGAAAATTAAATTTGTTAAAGCAAATATGCATATATCAATGACAATTAATGAGTGGGCAGTTAAATATGTTGCTATGGATCATACAGAATAGTGTGAGCAATGAATGTTTAATACATTAAAAATAAAAATTATCAATTTCATTTCCAGACTCCACCTCTTTTTGATGCTCAACATTTATTCAGGCCCTCGTCAGTCCATCTGTTCATTATAGTCTCTCTTTCTCAAACTCTCTCTCTGCATTATAGGCAGAGTTTGCCTAGGTCCTGTCAACAACCAATGAAAATGCTCTACATTTAAGCATTTAAATGGGGGACCTATATGCTCCCCCAGCCACCTCCCCTGATGAATATAGCTCTGTATTTAGGGCATACAGCCAGAGACCAACAGCCACTGGCTCCCAAGCCCACCAAGGCACACAACGTGATGGCCCTCACTTCAGCAGTGTGGGTATTTTTTATTTGCCAGTCTGAGGAGCAGCCAGGGTCACATAAAGTGTGGAATAAAGACACATTGAATTGCTGTGGGACTCCAGAGGTTATTTGAATCAAATTTGGAAGGTTTGTGGCTGGACAGGGCTGCTACTCTGTTGGAGATACCCTTAATACAGTGAGTGAGGGATCACCAAAATATTTGAAAAGGATCACATAAAGGAACTACAGCTTTAAGTTTCCATATGAAATGTTATCACAGAATGATGTAGGAGTAGTAAAGTAGCAGGGCACAGGGCAGTCATGCTTCTTGTCTGCCTCCTATTCCTCAGGGAATTGGTGCCAGATTCCCACCCCCTGGTGCAAGGGAAGAGGATTCAGGGTCTGACAGCTGGAGGTGGCCACTGTATAGCTCTGCCTCCTCTACAGCGCCCATTGACTTTTCCTTATTGTTATTTCCTACATGGACCCTGTCCCACCAGATATCCCTTCCCCAGTTCATTGGGGCAATGCACTCCTCTCTTTTCCAACCCCTGCCCCCAATTGTCTGCCTCGCAAAGTTAATGGCATTGCAGCTGCTTCCCTATCAGCTGGTCAATGCAGCCTCCTTCCACCAGCTGATGGCTTATACTGCCCCTAACTGGTAGATTGTCAGCCTCCCTGCCCTCCACCTGCAGTTTCAGAGACTTTCACTCAAAAACTCAATCAATTCGAGCGAATCAAGTTTCTTTTTTTCACTCTACTTAAATTAGAAACAATTTGAGTTGTGAGTTCATTTGAGGTCATTGGAGGTCTAAAAAAGCTTATATAACTCTAACGTGGCCATAGATGCACAGATAATATCGTACAAAACTAATTTTCGTACGATATTTGGTGCGTGTCTGGTGGGTAAAGAGCCGACTGATATCGGCAGAAGACTTGGATATCAGTCGGCTCGTCAATCAGGCTGGAAAATTTTGATTGGGTGCCTTTGAAGACACCCAAACATCGCCCATTGTTATTGTTGAATCGTCAGATACAGGTAGAATTCTATTGTTTCTCTACGTGTGTGTATTGAAACAAACGATCTTTCTTAGAAAGATTTTTTCCAAGAAAGATCATAATTGTTACATCTATGGTCACCTTTAAATGTGACCTTTGATAAATAACCCCCTTTTTGTCTGGTTCAAACTGGGCTTTAACATACATGTTCGAGTTTTTCATTGAATTTGTTACCAGCATTTTGGGTGAAAGTAACATTATTAAACATTTATCAAGATTCCTTTTCTTTGTGAAGAAAATACAAAACAATATATTTATAAACATGCAGGTATTTTAGCTTTCTGCAACAAAAGTCACAGTTATGTATTACAACTACAGTATAGACAGCAGAAGTCACAAAGATTCTTTAGATTTCTGTTACCTATAATTTCAAGACTGTGTATTGTATTATTGTGGCCATCGGAGTGATATTCCTACAGCCAAAAATTAAAGAAGACATTTAATATAATATTCATCTACAATTCATTATTAGGGGTGAGCAAATCTGTCCTTGATTACTGGTTGCAGCTATGTTTCTGAAAGTGCTGGCAGCACCCAAGAGCTATAGGGGGCAAATTTACTAAAGGATGAAGTGAAAATTCGCCAACGTGAAGTCATTTCAGAACTTCACCTATTTACTAACGGTTGCTGGCGTAACTTTGCTAGAGGTATTTCACTCCCTAATGCAAGACGAATTTGCGCTCTGGCAAATGGACATAACTATGCAAATTCACTAAGTTGCGGATTTTACTGAACGTTACCTCGTGCGCCAGACTTTCCTTCACCACCTCAGACCAGGCGAAGTGTAATAGAGTAGATAGGAGTTCCTACAAAAATAGTCTCAAAAACGCTATCGTCTTTTCCTTTTTTCAGGGTGATAGGCTGCAAAAGAGCATACATTTTTTGGGGGGTAACCCGGCTTCCCCCCCTACATTTCCTAACATATGGCACATAAACTATACGCTGGTCTCATGTGTAGGGCAATATAACAACTCTATTTTCTTTTATTAAGGTTTCCCGGGCTTGTTTAGTGTAATGTATTTGCTGCAACATATATGTCCATTGAACTTTAAGTTCCAACCGTATGCAAATTAGGCAACGCTAGCACAACTTCGCTTCGTTTGGTGCAGTAACGCTAGCACAACTTTGCCAGCATTCAGCGCCCTGGACGCAACTTTGGATTTTAGTGAATTAGCATTGTCCTGGCGAATCTATGCCTGGCGAAGTATTGCTGTGTGAGCGAAGCCATCACTGCCGAATTTTCAGAGGTTAGTAAATTTGCTCCATAGAGCAATTTTTTAAACCAGAACTCTGCAATATATTTAACCTGAAAAGTAATAAAATAAGAGCAGATCCTCCCATTTACATTTATTAACATGGTGTAACACTTTTAAAAAATGTATGGTGTATGTCCCTTTAAAGCATTATTAAGAAATACTCTATAAAAAAGGTATAGACTAAACCCTATTTGCCTGTAAAATGTATGAGTACTGTACAACACCAGATTATTCTGACAGTGTTCTAACTTTCTGTAGAAGGCATCTGACTCCATTTTAACCTAAAGTCAACAAAAGCCCTAACAAAACCATGGGCATTTAAACATATATCCAAATAATCCAAACTAACATAAAATATTTTATTTCAGAATATTGTTAATAGTTTTTGTTCTATGAAATGGCTTATGAAATGGCTTTATTATTTCTAATACCCGAATGTGTAATATAATTCTGCCATTATGTTATAAATTGTGCTGGTTGCATTGGGAATATTCCATTTTAATTTGCTTGCAATCACTTTATATGAAGTTTTCAACATAATAACTCAATCACATTACAGGGAATACAATTTTAATTGTATTATACTTCTCCCTTTTGTTGCAGACAATATAGTTATAGTAGGATGGATTTTTAATGTCTTGTATTATACAATAAAAATCCACAAAGTCATTTTCTTCAATTGGCAATTGTTACCTTGATACTGTATAATCAGTAAATTTGACTCTCATTGTGGATCGACATAGCGGTTGTCTCTGCACAATTGGTGTGAACATACACCTGAGCTTTGCATTGTATTACACATTTCTTCAACAAAAGTCATTTTACACATATTTTGGGGTATATGTTTCTATAATTATCCTTTTTCAATTGTGCTGATTACGGCTTGTTATTAGATTATGTATGAAGTATTGCATACATGTGTTTATGGTTTATGCACTGTGAAACGTTTTGCAGCTGACCATCACCTAATTCTTTCAAAGCTGTGCTAGAAGGTACAGTAGTATTGTGTGCCTACACCCTTGTGGTCTTGGCATGTTGCATAACTAGCTCAAATAATTTCTCAGGATACTCAAGTAGTTCAACTTCTAGGCTGCATTCCTAGGGCTCATTAGAATTAAATAGCAGAACATAACAGGAGCTCTTTTGGATTACTCATCCGAATATAGTTTGAATTATCTAAGCCAAATAAACTCTTTGAACCCAGCTAGAAAAAATGTGGGTTATTTCAGCAAGCCTTGGTGATAAATAGAGCTGCATCTGCATCATCTCTGCATCTCTTTTGATCCACGCATTTATTTGTACGTCTTGATCTAATGTGTTTTCCTTATACTTTCATGAACTTTAAAGCATTACAAGCATTTTTATGTTTTTTCTAATATTTTTATTTTGCATCCTCTCTGATGCTGGTAAGGTAATATTTGGGCACACTACGGGGCCCATTTACTTAGCTCGAGTGAAGGATTAGAAGAAAAAATACTTCGAATTTCGAATGGTCGAATATGGCTACTTCGACCATCGAATTGGCTACTTCGACTATTACTACGACTTCGAATCGAACAATTCGAACTAAAAATCGTTCAACTATTAGACCATTCGATAGTCGAAGTACTGTCTCTTTAAAAAATTCTTCGAGACCCTAGTTCGCCACCTAAAACCTACCGAGGGCAATGTTAGCCTATGGGGAAGGTCCCCATAGGCTTCCTAACAATTTTCTGATCGAAGAAATATCCTTCGATCGATGGATTAAAATCCTTCGCATCGTTCGATTCGAAAGATTTAATCATTCAATTGAACGAATAGCGCTAAATCCTTCGACTTCGATATTCGAAGTCGAAGGATTTCAATTTGGCAGTCGAATATCGAGGGTTAATTATCCCTCGACATTCGACCCTAGGTAAATCTGCCCCTACATGTAAATTTAAGATTGTGCAACATGTATTGTTGCATGTTGTTTTCTCTTAGGTCTCTTTATATATGGATACAGATACAGCTTAGGGCACAACAGACGTATGGACCATGTTTTTCCTGAAGATGATGAAATATAATGTTTTGTGCATATAACTGCAGCCTATGGGAATTTGTTTCAGCTAATCTACCTAATGTCCTCTAGTGTTCAGAGTAATCATGTCCCCTTGCAAGCACCTTTTCTCCAGAGAAAACAACCCCAACCTTGACAGTCTTTCCTCATAGTTTAATTCTACAATTCCTTTCTACCAGTTTTGAACATCTCTGCACTCTGTTCAGCTCATTAATGTTATAAATAAATAATGACATACAACATACTCAAGGTGAGGCCTTACCGGTGACAAAATGATTTTTCATTCCTGAGTTAATGCCTTTACTAGTTTTATATGCAAGACAGTACTTTATTTGGTTCAGTACAAACTGACTAACAATGTTGCTTGCACAATTAGCGATGAACAGATTTTTTCACCAGGCATGGATTTTTTCTTTGCAAAACGGAGGCAAAAAACATGTTTCCTGCGACAAAAGGTTGCCAAGACAAAATTGTTGGTGAAAAAAAAAGTCGCCATAAGAAAAAAATGCACATTGACTAATGCATTTGAAGTCAGAAAAAATTGTCACGGGTAAAAAAAAAAGTGACGCTTAATGACAATGCGCTTCACAATTTTTTCTTAATTTGCCCATTTGTTTATCACTATGCACAATCTGTTCTCCACAAAGAACCCAAATTGTTCTTAAATGTCTCCAATACACTTTAGTGTATACCTACCATTTATATTATATTTCTTTGAAAGTGCACATAAACTTGCATCAACATTAAGGGGCATATTTATCACGAGTCGAATTTCGAATCGAAAAAACTTCGAAATTCAAATGAAAAAAGACCAACTGAAATTAAGTTGAAGGTTTTTTTGGTCAAATAGGTCCATTTTCGATCGAATAGGTCCGTATTCAGCTGAATTTTAATCGAATAGAAGGAATAGCGCATTGGATCAAATTTGATTCAAAGTTTTTTCCCAAAAAAACTTTGATTTTTCAAAGTCCACCAATTGACTTCAAATAGGTTCTAGGAGGTCCCCCATAGGCTAAAACAGCAATTCGGCAGGTTTAAGATGGTGAATAGTCGAAGTCGAATTTTTAAAGGGACAGTACATGATAAATTTTGATATTCACATTTTTATTTTTTCAAATTTGAATCAAATTTGGACTATTCCCTAGTCGAAGTACACAAAAGAATAGCTCAAAAATTCACCTTGACCTTTGATAAATCTGCCCCTAAGGGGCAGATTTGTCAAGGGTCGAATTGAGAGTTTATGGAAGTTTATAAAAACTCCCACAAACTCAGATAAACTAGGAGGTCCCCCATAGGCTAAAACACCAATTTGGCAGATTTTAAATGGCGAATAGTCTAATTCGAATTCTTAAAAGGACAGTACATGATACATTTTGAAATTTTAATTTTTAATTTTTTTAACTCGAATCAAATTTGGACTATTCCCTAGTCAAATTACACTAAAATAAACTCGAAATTCAAATTCAAAAATTTGGATATTTAATTTGACCCTTGATAAATCTGCCCCTAACCCTTATTTGCCATTTGGCTGCCCATTTCTCCAGTTAAGTCAAATTTGTATGAAAAGTCTATGCGACAATGATCTGCCCTATTTTGGCTAATGATGCAGAATTAGATTGAATCAGAAAAGGTAAGTCTAATTCTTTTTAAATCAAATCTCAATTGATTAGTTGTTTTGCTTTGAAATGTCCCTTAACCTACATACTCCATCCATAATTGTTGTTAGTTAATATAACCCAATGTTGCTAAAACATATATTTTGCATGATGGTGTCATAACAGGCTTGTTCACCTTAGTGGAAACATTGCTGTGAGCTGTATGCCAGCAAGATAGGGAAGAAGCTTAATTCTATTCCCTTGGTAGCAGCTCAGGAATCCAATTTATTGTTTTTTAATTATTCTATACTGCAGTGACCTTACATAATAGTAATTTCCAATAAAAGGCCTAGGTTCACCTTGGCATAACTGGCTTATTTCTAAATGTAATAAGAGCAAACGGAAATGGGAACAACAATTACACATAAATGAACAGTTGAATAAATTACCTGCTGGCACTGGGCGCTCTGCCAGGATATATTCTTCATGGATTGGTTTATTTGAATGTTCAGTGTCCCTGGTATTATATATAAAAGTATAGAAGTGAATTGCTGTTTATATAATTACAAATGTGGAAGTGTCTGATGAAATTTAAATGGTATTCCTGACATTCCCAAACATGCTCACTGACACAGATATTTATTTGTGAGGATGTGTTTAGGATTGATATACTATGCTGAATAGCATCCATTATTGTCAGGAAATGAACACTTCAATAACTCTGTTTTTGCAATGTCAAAGACGCAGACTAGGATTTCACATGGCCAATTATTCTCTGCTGCTTACTCTCACTCTCTGATGTTCAAGATGTTTCATTTTCCCTGTGTATTTAGTTAAGATTAGTGATGCTCCAGGCATAGATTCACAAGTCTTTCATCACTAGTTAAGATCACATTCTCAAATTAGTTTTCTATAATCACACAACATCCCAAACATTTAAACACAATAACTTCTTCTTCATTCAAATATTTTAATACTGCATTAATGCCCATAGACACTTATAAAACATAGGCATGCTTAAAGCAAACATAGAACTTTACTTTTGCTCCCTAGCTTTCCAAACAAGGCAACTCACATTATCTAGTTTACTGGGATGACTTTTGATGTTTACTTGCCAAATCTACGATCAAACTTCATAAGAGTAGGGTAATGTTATGCCTTTGGCAGATGAAACAATCAGTTGTACAATGTTTGGGGTGAACTCAAGTGGGGTCCAGGTATATATTTCCCAGACCGTTGAGCTTAAAGGTTTCATTCATCTTTGAATTAACTTTCAGTATGATGTAGAGAGTGATATTCTCAATTTTCATGTGGTTTTAATTTTTTTTTACTATTTGTGGTTTTTGCGTTATTTAGATTTTTATTCAGCAGCTCTCCAGTTTTCAGTTTTATGAATCTGGCTGCTAGGGTCCAAATTACCCTAGTAACCATGCATTGATTTGAATAAGAAACTGGAATAGAAAGGCCTGAATAGAAAGATGAGTAATAAAAAGTAACACTAACAATACATTTGTAACGTTACAGAGCATTTGTTATTTAGATGGGGTCAATGAGTCAGAAGAGGAAGATAAATAATTCAAAAACTATGGAAGGAAAAATGAAGGTAAATTGAAAAGTTGCTTGGAATTAGCCATTTTATAACATACTAAAAGTTAATTTTAATATTTAAATAGAAGTTATAGACCCATATCTAGGCTGGCACAAAACGGAACTATTGTAACAGAAATGGTGTACAGGTACAGAGATCCGTTATGCGGAAAAACATTATCCAGAAAGCTCCGAATTATGGAAAGGCCATCTCTTATAGACTTCATTTTATCCAAATAATCCAACAATTTCATCTCTTATAGACTTCATTTTATCCAAATAATCCAACAATTTCATTTTTCTCTGTAATAATAACACAGTACATTATATTTGATGCAAACTAAAATATAATGCATCCTTATAGAAAGCAAAACAAGCCCATAGGGTTTATTTAATGTTTACATGATTTTCTGGTAGACCGTGAATAAAGATAAAAAATGTGGATTCTGTACTTACTTGTTTAAAGAAAATACATCTCAGAAAGGACAAGCTTCATGCATTTCATACTTAAAAGGGTACTTAATCATAGGTTATATGATAGTTAATGATGACACGTAGTCAAGAATAAAAAGTAAAGTGTAAACAGAGCATGCAGGATTCTCATTGGTGGAATGCTGGCCTTGGAGAACTGTAGTAACAGTGTTGCTTTAGGCATTCATTTCTATGGTTGCTGGACTACAGCTCCTGTTATGCTTTAACCTTCAATAATATAGTGCAATATTCAGGGAGTTCCCTGAATGCTGAAAGGGGATATTAAATCCTGTTGATCGACTATACTTTACATAGGTGTTGTTGGAATGCAGGTTTCTACAAATTAAAATATATTAACAAGGTTTAGAGCATGCTGGGAGCTGTAGTCCAGCAACATCAGGATTGTATTCCTAAAGCAATATTGTTCCATGTTTCTTGTTCCGGCATTTCGATTTGGAAATAGTAAACACAGTTTTCTTAGCATCAAACATGTCCTCCTTTCACATGTTTGATGGTTGTTTCCCGGGGTCAGGAGCACAATTAATAAAAGAAGATCATTCAGCAAGTATTTTGACTGCTCAGGTTACTCTTGACCAAATGTTCTTGGTTTCATACAATCATCACCAAAGGCAATACTGATTTTTTTCATGCTCAAACACTATATCCCCCTTCTGAAGATTGTAATATAATTTTGATTATAATTGTAATAAGTCAGAACCTGACCAAGCCAACCGGGCTCCCTAGGCAACCTGACTGGTCATCTTGTCCCACTCACCTGCTCGTTCACGATGGAGCACGCATGCAATGTGAAGACGCACAGGGGGAGTTTTCACATGCTTTGAGGACACACTGGGGCAGGGCAATGTTTTCATAGGCTGACCATTTGTCCTCAAGCCTATCAGAATATTGTCCTGCCCCCACAGCATGCACTGAACTTCACCATAGGGCATCAGTTTTGCACATCTTCATAACCTTTTCCCTGGCAGTTTTATAACCCTATGATCTGCAAGTATCTTCACTTAAACGTGATAGAATGATTAAGGTGTTCTCTTATTTTAGTTTCATGTAATTGTTGGAAAATTAGTGATTCATTCTTAAGTTAACTTTTACACCAAACTTCATCATGGGTGCCCACGTTATTTATACTACTTTAACAAACTGATTGATGTATGTGTCATTTCAATTTCTGAGTGTCTAAAAAAAGTGAAAACAAGTGACAGAACATCTCAGAATAATAACAGAATATTATCACCTAATGGGAACTTTCCCCACTGTGGAATTTGAGCTTCAGAATATTAGATTTATTTGTTTAATGCAGTCTTCAAGCTGCACAATCAGCCTTCTTTTTTGCTCTTTAATTTTTTAAACATTTGTAATTCTGCCAAACTGCTTTTAGATATTATTTTCTTAAGCCAGGAAGCAATGTTGGGGTTGAGAGATTCTAGGGCTCACGTGGTATTGCGTGAATGAAGTTTTCCTAAAGGATGTTTCCTAAAAACACACAGGTAGTTGCAAGTTTTCCTAAAGGATGTTTAAATTGCACATTGGTTTAGCCAATATACTACCCACTGGGTAACACCTGGGGTCTTGCTTGATGAATTACTTGTGGACTTATCTTGCAGATCTTTACCTAACCATTATTTTAAAATACAAGGTCAGGTGTGACCTACAAAACCCTGTTACTAGTTAACTTTTCCAACAAGTTGTCAGTCATGTATTGCAGAGATCAAAAAACTCTATGAAAAAATAAGATCACATTAATTAGAATGACTTTATAAAGTTGTTCACAGATGAGGATACTTCTTTTATCCCCTGTGTTTACTCTACCAGACTAATAAAACAATGCTCTGTGGAAAAGACTGCCTTAAATCCATCAAGCTAAATCTTGACTTGATATACTCTAAAATTGAGAATTCAAGGGGTTCAAGAGTCAATCCATGACATAACAGAATTTATTTTCTAGGGATTTATTTTATTATCTTGCCCTCAAGCTCTAAGTATATCTGAGGTATGCTTTCTGCAGTGTCCAAAAGGTTAAACTACTGCTTCTTCATATCTTATATTTAGAGTTCCCATTACCTCTGTGCCAAAGAGCCTTATTTATTCCTAGGCAAGGTATTTTTTCAATCAGCCAAGAGAACATATGCCACTCATGATAGATGTATTAAAAACATACAGTCCTTATCAAAGCAAATAGAATAATTCAGCGATGGACCCCCTCCCATTATTTATTCATAAATCTGGCCTAATCACTGTAATCAACCGAATGCACCTAAAATCTGAAGCAAATCTGAAACACAGTAAAGGTATAGGATCCCTTATCCAGAAACCCAATATCCAGAAACCTCTGAACTACGGAATGGCTGTCTCCCATAGACTCCATTTTATATGAATAATCCAAATTTTTTAAAATGATTTCCTTTTTCTCTGTAATAATAAAACAGTAGCTTGTACTTGATCCCAACAAAGATATAATTAATCCTTATTGAAAGCAAAACCAGCCTATTGGGTTTATTTAATGTTTAAATTAATTTCTAGTAGACTAAAGGCATGAAGACCCAAATTACGGAAAGATCCGTTATCCGGAAAACCCCAGGTCCCGAGCATTCTGGATAACAGGCCCCATACCTGCACATGTTTTTATTTCCAGTGCTCTGTACTAATTTACCCCAACATAATCACTATGACCCATACAAAGTAAACTCATAGATAACCAATAAAAAAAAAAAAGGCTTAGCCGAAGCTGTAAATATCTACTTTTTGCAAACCTAAAAAATCAATGGCCAAAGGACATGCCAAGATTTTCTGTGGGAGGGGTTTACTGCTTTAAACCTGAATACAGTTTTAAGTTAATGATTAAGGGGTCCGTTTACTAAAGTGCGTTAAAAATATTCGCACAATATATAGACAGAATTGTCGCCAAATATGTTATCGCCAGTTTACTAACCTGCGGTAAATATAAATTTGCGAATTTTCTTGCGCAAGAATAATTGTTCGCCAGTTATCGCATTCGCTGAAAATAACGCTACGTACACATTAACGCATGGTTTACTAAACAGCGAAATGTGCTAAAGACAAAATTAACGCCAGAATATTCGCAAACTTTTACCGCCACCTATGTAGTGGCGTAAAAGTATTTTTTTCGCCAGAAAATTCTCAAGGGGCAGGAAATATCCCATAATACTTATTTTTTTTACCCATCATTCTTTGCTGACAGGAGACAGATCTGTAGCTATTGCTGACAGGATGTTTTGGCTTCTGCTTCTATCTGGTGCAACAGCAGCAGTTTCAGCTCAGAGGTGTATTATTGGCAGCGGCATCACAGTCCAAGGATTCGTCAGCCTCTACGCTTTTTTGGTTTCATTGTGATTGGCTACATTTAACTGTGCATTTCTATGAAGCAAAGAGATTGACTGGTATCATTTCTTGTTCCTATGATTCTATTGGCAGAAGGGTTTATATGATGCAGACATGTTTGATTGATGTTACTCTGGTGATGTTGTTGGATGGTATAATCATTAGTCAATAAAATTTATGAGTTTTGAAGATGCATTTCTGGCCATAAATGTCACAGTAAAAATTGCCATAATAACCGCCATAAAACAAGACTATTTTATAGCATAAATATTCGCAAAAACTTAATTTTTCGCCAGAATATTCGCAACTCGCTAAAATTACCGCTAACGTAAGCTGGTTCCTTAACGTAGTTACCGCAAGTGATCGCAATGACTTCTGAGCGTATCGCTGCTTAGTAAACTTAGTCGCTGCGAATATTCTGGCGTAAAAATATTCTCAGCGATAACATGCGGAAACTTAAAGTCAGATTTACCGCACTTTAGTAAACGGACCCCTAAGTACATGCTCTAAAACTTCAAGTGGCTTTAAAATTTGTAATACAAAAATGTTCATTTTGCAATGTTGTAACGTTCCAAGGAAGTTTTTTTTTGCATTTAATTGATCATTCCTGCTTTTGGCAAAAATATATATAAAAAAATACATTAGTAAAGCATATATACACATATATATGCTTCATTTCAGCAAGATTTTCTCACTTACCCAATCAGTACCTGAATTCACCACAGACTTGGCAGATATTTGCCAAATTATCATCCTTGTTGAGCTCCGGGTCTTTCCTTGTGGTCTAAGCTAAGGGTACCTTTCTCTTTTCCTTCTTACATGAACATTCTCTCTGTAGATGTCTATTGTAGAGCCTATTTAGACTCTGCTGATTCTGTCCTGTGGCTAGATGCCAAAATTAAGCTTTTCCTCATTGTGTATGGATTACTATCTTTCCTTTAGTGCTCACAGCTTCCCCCATACTGTTGTTCTTTGTCCCTGGTTATATGGATTACTCCTCTGTAGGCAACACTCCTCCTACAGTACATGTTCCTTGTTGCTCTCAGAAGCATATTTTAGATATTCCATATTTGTTCTCTTTGCGAATTGTATTACTTATCCCCAAAGGTAACATATAGAGGCACATTTATCAAGGGTCGAATTTTGAGGGTTAAAAAACCCTTGAATTCGACCCTCGAAGTTAAATCCTTCGAATTCAAATATCGAATTCAAAGGATTTAGCGCAAATCCTTCGATCGATCGAAGTAAAAATCGTTTGATTGAACGATAAAATCCTTTGAATCTAACGATTCAAACGATTTTAAGCAATCGATCGAAGGATTTTTCTTTGATCAAAAAAATGTAGGAAAAGTGCTGGGGAAGGTCCGCATAGGCTAACATTGTACCTCGGTAGGTTTAAACTGCCGAAGTATGTAGTCAAAGTATTTTTTAAAGAGACAGTACTTCGACTATCGAATGGTCGAATAGTCGAAAGATTTTTAGTTCGAATCATTCGAATCGAAGTCGAAGGTCATAGTAGCCTATTCGATGGTCGAAGTACCCAAAAAAAATACTTCGAAATTTGAAGTTTTTTTACTTCGAATCCTCCACTCGAGCTTAGTAAATGTGCCCCACAGTGTATAATAGTAGACAGCAGCTGCTGAAAATTACCACCTACAGCAACTAAAAAGTATAACAACAAGTTTTAGGCCCAGGCCTGGAAAGGATAATTCAGAATGGCTTTACATAAATAAAAGCAATTCTGGTAGTTGGTTTACATGAAGTTATAATTTTGAATTTACAAAGAAACTACCTGTAAATACACACACAGAAAATAAATATCGGCAATGGTCTTAGATTAACTCACTGTGACAGTTCTGAAACCACACAGTCCTTAACAGTCAGAGTAAGCAGATATAAGCAGACGCATGAATGATACCAAACCACAGGCTTTCAAAAGTATTCGGAAACTGAAACAATGATGTAATTTGCTATTCTGCAAAGACACATTTTATCTGTAAAAATATACTTCACAGCACCGAAGCTCAGGTTCTGCATTGTGGAAGCTCTGTGTTAACACAGGTGAAAAACAATTGCTCTAATGAAGACACAATTAGACACCATTGAATCATTAAAATAACCACTACATGTTTTGGATTAAAAAAAACACAGCACTTTTTTTGTTGATGTACAAGACAGGGGCAGATTTATCAAAGGTCGAAGTGAAAATTATAATTAAAATGTTTTTAATTTTTGTTTACTTCCATTAGGGAATAGACCAAATATGATTCGAATTTGAAAAAAACTTTGAATCGTACAATTTGAATGTGCTATTAGTTCAATTTGGAAGATTCAAATTCGATTGAAAGTGGACCTATTTGATCGAAAATGGACCTATTCTGCCAAAAAAACCTTTGATTTAACTTCGGTTGGTCTTTTTAAATTCGAATTTCGATGTTTTTCAAATTCAAAATTTGACCCTTGATAAATCTGCCCCTTAGTGTGGAGCGAACCTCATACTGGAATCCTCTAAAAAAAAAAAGATAGATTAAAATATGGTCGGTAGCCTCATGTGGGACTGCTTTCATCAGCAGAGGCTAGGCATCTTGTTAAAATAGAAAAAAGAATGGATGATGCAAAATACAGGGAAATACTTGGACTGCCTCATTCAAACAGTTTTCATCTGGGGTGGCAGACTTCTGAAAAAAATTGAAACAGAGAAATCTCCCCATCGCTGGCTCTCCTAGGAATAATAGAATAAAATACTCCTAAAATATAGATTACAGTTATATACCAAATTATATTTGCTGTCAACTCTGTTTATACATGCAAACTTTTAACACAGTTTTAAGTATGAAAAACTTGTGTGAATGTTTATTTTTAAGGCAGACAATAATCTCAAAGTCAATGTAATCCTGGAGTGGTTGAAAAATAAAAATGCCACTTAATGCCCTGTTGTCAATCAAATTGAAAATAACTGGCAGAATTTGAAAATTGAGTACACGTATCACTTTTTTTAACCTGAGCTAGGAACGAGCAGATTTTACTACCCGGTACTAGTGATGAGCACATTTTTTGGCAGTCATGAATTTGCATCAAAATTCCACATTTTGCCATCTGCAAAATTTTTTTACGAAACTGTAGCAAAAATTTGCCGTGGAAATATTTGCTGCAACAAAAAAGTCTTCAAAGACAAAAAATGCCCATTGAAAAATGTGCGCGTAAAAACATTTTGATGCCCATTGACAATTAGGGGCAGATTTACTAAGCTCGAGTGAATAATTTGAATGCAAAAATATTCGAATTTCGAAGGTTTTTTTTGGGTACCTCGACCATCGAATTGATCAAATTCGATCGAATTCAATCGAATCGAATGATTCGAACGATTCGTAGTAAAAATCATTCGACCATTCGACCATTCGACCATTCGACCATCCGATAATCGAAGTACTGTCTCTTTAAAAAAAACTTCGACTTCATACTTCGCCACTTTAAACCTACCGAAGTCCAATGTTAGCCTATGGGGACCTTCCCCAGCATTTTTCTAATTTTTTTTTTTGGGTCGAATAAAATTTCTGTGATCGCTTAAAATTGTTCGATTCGAAGGATTTTATCGTTCGATCAAACGATTTTTATTCAAAAATGTATTATTGTTTATTATTTATTTAATATTTATTATTGTACTTTTTGCGCTAAAATCCTTCAAATTCGATATTTGAATTCAAAGGATTTTACTACTAGGTTCGAATTTGACCCCTGATAAATCTGCCCCCAAGTTTCACAATTTTTTCACTGATTGGCTTATCACTACCTGGTACACTTCTGTGGCAAAATTAGCAGTTTCTCCAACAGCTTTTTTTCCGATCCACACTAGAATTTTGCCTTTTAGACTGTTTAAGCAAAATGAAAAAATCTGCCCTATTTACCTGAAAAAAACTACATCTTACATCACTATGTCAAGATGGCCACAGCCAATATCACTGTGTAAAAATTGATGCATCTGAGGTATTATGTTTGGGTCAATGTCAATTGGAAGGAAAAGGATTCCTGTGCAAAACCCAGCACACAATCTGGACAACTAAAATGCCTTAAAGGAAAACTATACCCCTCAAACAATGTAGATCTCTATAAAACTATATTGTATAATATGCAATACAGCTCATTTGTAAAACCCTGCTTTATGCAAGTAAACCACTTTCATAACAATATACTTTCTAGTAGTATGCGCCATTGGGCAATCATAAATAGAAAATTGCCTTTTTAAAAAATAAGGGCCGCCCCCTGGGATTATATGATTCATCGTGCACACAAACAAACCAAACACACTATACATGTTAGATCACATGAGCCAATAAATAGACAGAGTTCTGTCTTTTGCTTCCACACTTTATCCTTTTACAGTTAGGGGCACATTTATCAAGGGTCGAATATAGAGGGTTAATAAACCCTCAAATTCGACCCTCGAATTTAAATCCTTTGAATTCGAAGGATTTTTCACAAATCCTTCAATCGATCGATCAAAGTAAAAACGATAAAATCCTTTGAATCAAATGATTCGAACGATTCGAACGATTTTAAGCGATCGATTGAAAGATTTTTCTTCGATCAAAAAAAGTTTAGAAAAGTGACGGGGAAGGTCCCCATAGGCTAATATTGTACCTCGGTAGGTTTAACCTGCTGAAGTATGTAGTCAAAGTTTTTTTTAAAAAGACAGTACTTCGACTATCAAAGGGTCGAATAGTCGAGCGATTTTTACTTCGAAACATTCGAATCGAAGGTCGTAGTAGCCTATTCGATGTTCGAAGTACCCAAAAAAATACTTCGAAATTCGAAGTTTTTTTCATTCGAATTCTTCGCTCATATTTCAGATTCTTATTTTTCTTAAAGTGGACCTGTCACCCAGACATAAAAAGCTGTATAATAAAAGTCCTTTTCGAATTGAACATGAAATCCAAATATTTTTTTTTTTATAAAAGCATTCATAGTTATAAACTCATTTGAACATCTCAGTTGTCAATCAAATATTGCCTGCCCCGCTTTTATGACTTAGGCATAGAGGCGGGGCAGGCAATTACTTACACTTTGCATTCAGCACTTCCTAGATGTCACTGCTCTCCACACATTCTCCCTGTCACTTTCGGAATCCTATATCCAGAACCAATGCTAAGCTCCCTGGTCTCGGCTCTCACTTCTGCCTCTAACCGCCGCGTTTCACCTCAGGAGGAGCCCTGGGCTAATTGGATGCTGCCAGGTCTTATTTGAGAGAGGAGCTAAGCTAACGGTTCTGGATGAGCAAAGGGGCATGGTATCTTGTCTCACCAAGATACTGGAAGGAAGAACACCACCAGGAACAGGCAGGCCGGGCCAGCACAAGCAGAGAATCGGCAGACAGACCGGAATCGGAATTTGAGAGTGTAGAATAGTCGGAGGACAGACAAAGGTCAGATTGGAGAGGTCAGAGTAGTCACAAGCAGGCAGGATCAGAATTGGAGAGGTCGGAGTAATCAGGCAGGCAAAGTTCAGAATTGGAGAGGATCAGAATAGTCAAGCAGGCAGGCAAGGGTCAATACACAGAATAACAGTCAGGATTCACAAAGGAAAGAATACCCAGGAACAAGCTAATTGAACCTAACAATGGGCAATGAGCTATACACTGAATTCCCCTTTTATAGTTTTGAATCTCGCACCAATGTGCGATGACGTCATCCCGCCGGCGCATAAACCATAATTTATATAGTATAAAATTAAAGTTCATTTTGCTTGACTAACACAATAAAATAGGTTTTGGAATATGTTTTTTTCAGATGACGGTCCCCTTAAAGAGTTTTTCAATACAAATATAAACATTAAACTCAGTACTTTGAAATTTCAGAGTAGGGATTGCTATTCAAAAAGAATTGGCCAATTGGTCTGAACTTCAAAATAGTACTGTCCTCCCTACTTAACCATTAAACAAGGGACTATAGCATTGTTCATGTTTCTCTTAATCTGGAGTCCAAAACATACATTATGAAAGAGTATTCTATTTTATATCTTTCTACACTACATGAGCAAAAGTAAGGGGACACCTCCTACTATTGGAATTGGCTATTTAAGCAGCGTCAGCAACATTTGCAATTTTAGTGGTTTGAATAAAAGAAAATACACTTGTCGTGTTACATATGTACAGATGCTGTAAATGCATTTGTTACCTGCAAAATATTGGCTAAAGAAACTTGTAAAATATTGATAGTAACTGAGTATGTTTTTGGTTACAAATCAGCTGAAAAAAAAACCTTAAGGACTAATAGAACATAAAAAATAATTACTAGTGATCAAGTACTGATTTTTATAACATTCAACAAACAATTACTCTTCTTTACAAGTCTTCTTTTAAATAAGCACCCAAACAGTGCTACATACATATTAAAATTACCGCACTATAAATACTACAAAAGAAATTGTGTTAACAACATTTATTGGGAAGTGGCGAACATTAAATAATGGATATTGCAGCCCTGTAACCAAGTGATAACCTTTCACGGCTTTTTCTATTGAGGTTTACTGATAAAATATTCATTAGTCTAATAGAAACAATATGTCATCTCGATTACAAAATCAGTTACAATTCATGTCAATGTAGGTGATTGCCATTTGTTATTTGTGGTCTTTGCAAATTATTTTAAGCAAAGTCACAAATAGGCTTTTATTTATATAAAATATATCTGGCTTCACTGCAATATTTATTTCACATTATAACTGTCTAACATTGTACAAAATAATTAATGGATGCAACACTTACGCATTATATAAGCTATTAGTAAGCTGTCTATCGTGTTTATTTATATTTGCATGTTAATGTTAAGAATCCCATGTGATTAATATGCATTATTTTAATTTTTTCAGAAAAGTTATTTGTAAAGAGAGACCATCATCCCTCTCTTAGCACTCTAGTTACCACAAATAGATATATTTTGAATACTCTGCTCCTTGCCCGATAATATTGATTCCTATTGAATTAGTGACTACAGATAATGTCTTATCTGTAAAAATAACATGTTCATTAAGAGGAATAAATGGCAGTCGTGAAGGTACTAATTGAATTGACAAATTCATAAAATTCTTGTAAAATATATAATTAAAAAAACTGTCAGTGGCGACTTAGAAGTAATTGCCTTAAAACTAGAAACGTATTCATTTACTGTGAATTGATGACAAGTATGAGACTTAAAATATGTTAAATAAAATGCTGATAAATTGCTTGTCACCTTGTTGTATATTAATAATGGATATAATTAATTCATTAATGATATCCAAGCAGAGCTTGATTTTTCAAAAATAGGACATTGAGAGAAGGTCTTTCCTGACCATTGCATTTAAGGTAGCCCATTGCATTTTAGGCCATTAGATGAGACAAACAGACGAATACAAGCTGATAAAGTGACATGCTTAATAGAATATATATCTATGCTACAATGGCTGAAAACTGGTGGCATCCAAGATAGAGAAATGTGGCAGTAGCAAGTTGGAAGAGTAAAAAATATTCATATGTGGTTTGGCTGGTGGATATCCCCAGAAGGTATGAAAAAAATGAGGCACATTTATCAAGGGTTGAATTTCTAATTCATGTGCATTTTTTAAAACTCCCACAAACTCCCATAAACTCGAAATTCGACCAATCAAAATGTATTAATAACATGGAATTATTTAGCTCGAACAAATTTAATCGACCCTAAAACTCAAATCGAATTCGATTTGAAATAGAAAAACTTGAATCAAATTAAAAAAACTCAATTCAGAAAAGAAAACTCGAATGTCGAATTGATCCCTGGACCTCTCCCATTGACTTATACAGCAATTTGGCAGGTTTAAGTTGATGAATAGTCGAATTCAAGTTCTTAAAGAGCCAGAGTATGATAATCTCAAAATTTGAATTAAAACTCAAATTCAGTTTGGATAATTCCCAATACGAATTAGAGAGTTTTGACCAAAAAAAAAATTCTAATTCAAATTGTCACTTTGACCCTTAATAAATCTGCCCCTACATGTAATGTTTAAGGTGTCAAATCATTTTCTAACTAATTCAGCATCAGGTGAAGAGAAAAAATGATATCTTAAAATTATATATGAATATTAATAAACAATTCATTGGGTGTCTTGATGACTGTTGGCAAGATGATTTTTCAAAAGACCAAAGTCCATTTCTATATTGCAGTTAACTATGCTTTCATTTGAATAATTTTCATGAGTTGGACTTTTTTTTACTTTAACTGAATTTATATTTTGGATTTTTGCAGACATGCACATATATTCATGAACAAAGATAATTACCAACACAGAAGAAAATCAAAAATAGAAAAATATAAACAGAATCTGGTGTTGCATTTCACATCTTCAATACATCTGCAAAATAGCAGAATTGTGTGCATGCACGTTGATAAATGTATAGCATGGGCATAAATCTTTGCTCATTAGGGATGGGCGAATTTTTTCGCCTCGTTTCGCTGAAAAAATGACGCCCATAGACTTGTATGGCGGCGTGCGTAAAAAAAAAAAAGACGCGCGTCAAAACTATTTCGCTGAGGGACAAAAAATTTTTGACACCCATAGACTTTAATGGGCGTCTGCGACATTTCGCAGGGGGCAGATTTTTGGCGAAGCGAAACGGGTCAAATTCGCCCATCCCTATTGCTCATTCTACCTTTCAATGTACCTCCACTTATGATTAAGACCTGCCTAAAAAAACAGCTCCCATTAAAGGGGTGGTTTACCTTTACATTAACTTTTAGTATGTTATAGAATAGCTAATTCTAAGCAACTTTCAATTGGCCTTCATTTTGTCTATTTTGTAGTATTTGAATTATTTGTTCTCTTCTTCTGACTCTTGACTTCTGACACTTCAATAGAATTTAGCTTTGATTTTAGGGGTTTTCAGGATTAAAAGAAATTTAATCTTGTAAATTCAACAGTGACGGCCTTTTATATATTTACATTTTATACAAAATGTAATCATTCTTTATTAAAAACATTGTTATTTTTTTTAAAGGCAATGAAGCATGTTAATAAACTAATCATACATATAACAAACACAAGCCCCAAGCACTATAATGCTGAACAACTTGTCACTACTTTTGAAGCCTTTATTAATGTAGTTGTAACAAATGGTAGAGTATAAGTAAAGAGTTTTTCCTGATATAAAAGTTTCAAACATACATTTTAATGTATGTGTTGATATAGTTTGAAACAGCTTAAGCCAGTCAATATTATAAACCTGAGGCAAAATACCTTGTTTTTTTATATTTCCATAGCAAAATTTATCAAGCACAGTGAAATAATGCAAAACAATATGATATGAAACTTCAAGTTTATATTCAGAAATAAATCATTTTTCCATTTAAAGCACATTTATGTTAAATTGATTTCACAAATGTATATATTTAGTGTATAAAATAGAGGAGTCAGAGTTTCTAGGCTCACTTTGTAGCTGCACTGTTGACTCGGTTCAATCTCATTAGTGGCTGACTCAGGATTTGGTTCTAAACGCTTTAATAAAAATTTATATGAACAAGGCACCAGGGCCAGATGGCATACACCCCGGGAACTAAGAGAGCTTAGTTCAGTTTTAGACCAGCCTCTCAGGGCTCGGTATTGGGTCCACTTTTATTTAACTTGTTCATTTATGACTTAGGGGAGGGTGTTTTAAGCGATTTATCAGTGTTTGCAGATGACACAAAACTATTCAGCCCAATTAATTCTATCCAGGATGATCATCCTTCAACAGGATCTTGACAAACTGGCAATCTGGACAGCTATGTGACAGATGATATTCAATTTACATCCCAAACCCGGGATGTAAATATAGCCAAGCCACGCATACCCTTAATGGGACTGCACTAGGCAAATCCATAATGGAAAAGGACATTGGAGTCCTTGTAAATAAGAAACTTGGCTGTAGCAAACAATGCCAATCAGCAGCTTCAAGGGCAAATAAGGTCTTGAGCTTTTTTAAAAGGGGCATATATGTGTGGGAGGAGGGGTTATTCTTCTACTGTACAGAGCACTGCTAAGGCCCCATTTAGAATATGTCATACAGTTTTGTGTGCAGAGAAGCTGGTAAAAGGTATGGAAAAACTGGGCAAGTTGGAGTTCTTCACGCTGGAGAAGAGGCGCTTAAGGGGTGATATCATAACTATGTATAAATATATAAGGGGATCATAAATAAATCTTTTTTTCCAGCTGACACAATGTCACCCATTCCAATTAGAAGAAAGAAGGCTCCATCTAAATATTTTTTTACAGTGGGAGCTCTGAAACTTTGAAATTCTCTCCCTGAATCAGTTGTACTGGCTGATACATTAGATAGCTTTAAGAAGGAGTTGAATGGCTTTTAGCAAAGGAAGGAATACATGGTTATGAATGATAACTCATAGTACAAGTTGATTTAGGGTCTAGTCCAATTGCTATCTTTGAGTCAGGAAGGAATTTTCCCCCCTCTGAGGGTTCAAATGGTTTTTTTTTTTTGCCTTACTCTGGATCAGCTAGCAGTTAGGAAGGTTGTATATTTAAACTTGAACTTGATGATACTATGTATATAACCATAAAAAATTGTTTTTATATTCAGAATTAATTAAACTGGCAAGAGGAATTTCAAGTACAATTTCAAGTACAGATATATACAATATACAGTAAAAAGAACAATGACATGTAGCTCAAGGGGGCATATACTTTACTTACTTTACTTTACTTTACTTAGCAAATGTGTTGTTGTACTTAAATGCTGCTGGACAACAGCAGTTCCAAGCATATTATCATGTAACCATACAGACTGATTATTTTGTTTTTATTCCCTTATTTGTACAGTCCTGAAATATTCCACAGCACTTTAGAGATTGTATTGACTGTTCTCATCAGTCCTCTCAATACAGGGAGGCACAGGTAGAACATACAAACCCATTCCATTTAGTGAACTGGAATTGAAAGTAGGACCTTAGAACTGCAAGATAGCAGCAGCAACCTTTGCACTGCTGAGCTGCCCAATGAACATAAAAATTCAGTACTGCCTGTTGAAGCCCCAATGACGCAAGAGTATTCTGTAATGAAACTCCAGCCTATTCTGTTGACACTTGGGGGGGGGCAACCACAGTAAAATGCCATCACTCTTTATTACTATGGGATTTTTAAAGTTACATTTATCAATGGGTAAACATTAGCTAAACACCATTTCATAAATATGCCTCTAAAAATTCCATAGAGTATTGTGAAATTTAACTGTTGGGCGCTTTAACTTTAATCATTGATCAATCTGCCCCTTGACTTAGATTTATTACCAAAGGCATTTTAACAACTTTTTTGCACCTTAGAATGCCTAAATAGCTGTATATCTGCCCTTTTTGAATTTTGAAGGTAATTGTAAGAAAAACTTGCATGATAAGATCACAGCAAGAAGACTGACATAGCACTACTAAGGATAGTTTACATTTACATTGGATAATTAATTTGCATCTGTGACAGGGATGTCTACTTTGTAGAGCAAAATAGTCTGTTTCTGTTACCTTTAAATTGTTTTTGTTACCTTTAAATGGTGCATTCATTGGATTTCATATGGAATTCCATCATTAACTGAATATGATCATGTAAATACCCTCTTGGTTTATAATTTTTTATTTGAATTCACAGTATAGGCTATCATTGCTTTAGTTCCCTGCACCTAATTGGTGGCAGACTTGTGAAATTAATCAGTAATATAAGATTATGATATTGTCAGTTCTTACTTTTAATAAAAGTAGTAGTTAAAGTTGCATTACACAGTAATCCCTTTGACAGAAATCCAACCTTACCACATGGTACTTTAAGACATATGTTGTTTATAAGTAAAATCTTAACACTTTTTTACAATTTTTTGTCATTAATCATATAAACACACATACTGTAAACTCAAGAATTCAGCAGATTTATGACCATCTTGCGGTCCATAAAAGTGGAAGATAAACTGACATTATTTATGTCATGTTTTGACCCATAAATAATCTTGTTGTAACTAATAAACATCTTATCAATGAACTTGGGTAAAAATATTCTCTTTTAGAAATTTGGAGATCATTGCACAAGTCCTAAAGACAGAAAAAAATTAGAGCTGCATAAACAAAATAAAAAAGAAATGCAATGATTACATTAAACTGTTTTATTTTGCTTATATTTCCACCTCCTAACACACACTGCATATAGTATGCTTACCTAAAATGTATGTCAGTCAGAATATCATTTAAAATTAAAATGAACATCATCTATTCCAGATCACCATAAATCTGAATAAGAAATAGAGAAAAGAAGCAGACAAAAAACCCTTAAAGTAGCTCCACAAAAGAACATCGTTTCCACATCCATTTGAATAGATGAATAACGGAAGCATTTTTATTTATTGTTTTTGTCTTTTAAATAGAATTTATAATGAAAAAGATTAGAATCCTTTTCTGTTTTGCCCCTCCCCCAGGGCTGGCATAACCACCTAGAATCTACATTAAGTTTCTAATGTCTAATTTGAGTTCTGAGCCACAAACAGGTACAAGTATACAAGGATACATATCCTTGAAAATGTGCAAACTTCTCAGAGTACTGAGTGTAAATGAATAAATCCAAAAAATAGGCATCTAATTGCAAGCACCAGAACATACTGTATATTCAGATACTTTTTAATAGATGACAACATGGAACAGTCTAGGCAAGCTATACTCACACACTGTATAAACAGTAGCTGCAGTCACTTCTGTCTCTGGTTATAGATAAACAGATTTTTACGAAAACATTCGTTTTGGTACGCTCTGAACTTGAAGTAACAGTAATTGAACAACTAGTAACTGTTGCAAGCTTTCGCTTTGAGTAATCTTTCACCCGACGCTGTGCGCTTCATTTATTTTGTGAATGAGAATATACAGTATTATATAATACTGTATTATTATATAATACTGTCAGCAGAATGGTATACCCAGTGGAAAATGTATGATCAGGAATCATCTATGAAGTGACTAAATTAGTAAATTCAATTTGAAATGTTTGCAGGCAATTTCTTAATTTTTATTTAAAATTCCATGGACCTGCTTTTTAAACATCCCATGTGCATTAACATTTTTACTTTTGTTATTTACTTATTTAACCTGTGTCTTACCTATCGGTCTGGGAGTTTTCTGAAACACTGTGATAAAATTACCATTTCATTGTCCCTACAGTTCAGACTTTCAACCTGTGCTTTCTCTTGAAAGAGCATTAATCAATCTTTCCTTGACTTTCATGTAGCGAAATTGTAAATCTTTTAGCTTATTTTTATCCTTGTTTGTTGTCCTGCTCAATGAGCACAGTTATCATATCTCCTTTCTATATGGTTAATTACTTCATTAAGATGTCACCTACATGAAGACAATTCACAGATTAATCTCGCATCTATTATTATTTCACATCCCTAGATGCCAGATAATTTTGTTGCAATCTTGAAACATATGTTACTGTCCCAGAATATTCCTTAGAGTAACCAAGTGATATATGCTTTTTATTTGTGTTAATTAAAACGTAGGTCTCACATTATGAAAAAGATATGGTATATGTATGTGTTTTATGTTATTTCAAAATACATCTCTAGAGAAAGATGAAAAAAAAAAAAAATCTTGAACAGATATTTCCTGTGTGACTGCCTTGCATGTATGCATTTGTGTACTAATTATAATGTAAATCTTCTGTTTGAAGGAACTCATTAATGCAAACGTTTACATAGGAAATATATTGGTAGAGCGCAAGTATAAATCTGAGGGGCAAATATGATATTCCCTTTCACAGTGGTGAAGAATTTGCTATTAGTATCGCAGCAAAAATGATTTTTACCAATCTATAAAGTTTTCTATTGACAAACCTTGGTTATTGAGCCAAAATTAATACAAATATTTTATTGAAGACTTACCAAATAATGTGTTATAGTTTCGTTTTTAGCGCAGTATGCTATAGCAGCAGTCAAATTAGGGAGGAACTCCGCGATGTGTTTGATGCCGACATGTCGCCATGTGACAAAACGCATGCAACGTGTCAGTTGTTGTGAAGAAACAGGAAGTGAAGGAAAATCGCATGTAAGAACTACATGTATCCGACTGTCGGATGAAAACGCATATGTGTCGGCAGAAAACGTATCGTAAAGTTCCTCCCTTAAGGATAGTCAAATGCACAAAATGTCTCAATGTCTTAAATATATTGATAATGAGTTTAGTGCAGAGGACCTCTCATATTTGTCTATATGTATTTTGTGGTCACAGCACCCCTGCCTAATGGTTTTAAAAATTAGCGGTGAGCACAACTTTTGCTTGTTTGTTATAATTATACAGGAGCAGTGACCAGCTCCATGTTGTAGCTCCCACCCTTCCTAGCTAGTCAGGTGATCCCACTGGTGGCTAATAAAAGGGCAACCAAGTTTGGGAGTTTTACTTTGAAAGCAGCAAGTTGCAAGTTAAACTTTGTAAAATGTATAATGAAGCAATAGAATTCTTTGCATATATGTCTTTCAATGGGCAAAGTTATCAACAAATTACAGGCACGGCTATGGGGCATAATTTGCGCCCTCATATGCTGGCCTGTTTATGGCAATGTGGGAAGAAGAGTACAAACAGTATATGGAACAGATATCCCCTATTGTGATAACATCATTAGGTGATTTCACTACATTGATGACGTCAAATATAATATAATAATATATGTAAATTATAACCATATGATATTACATTTTCCATGCAGCATCATTCAGAACATTTTATGTACAAGGCAGCAAGGTAATGTCCAAACTATATAGGAAAGAAATAGCTGGAAATGCAGTTCTGAGAAATAACTCATTTCATCCATCCCATATAGTGAAATGCATTCCTTATGCTCAGTTAGTGAGAATATACATTATATATATATTTTTTTTTTTTTTATCAACAGGCTCAGGAAGAATGTGACCCTTTTTGATTTGCCAAAAATTCACGAAAAGCCAAATTTTTGCTGAAATGCATTAAAGTCAATGGACAACAATTATTTTTTGACCCATTGGATTCTAAGGGCTTCATTATGCTGTTAAACTTTGCAAAAAATGTTTCTCAACACTATCAATTAGCCCGGGCCGGCAAACTTCTGGGAATTTGACTCTTGGCAGTGCTATTTGTTCAGCCAGATACTCCACCACTGCAGGCCAATAGTTGGATATATGTATACAGTCCCATACCATATGCACAAAGCCAGAGTAGACATGGTGCTTGATCTTTAAATCAATCCACAAAGCTTTTGTCTTTGAAGCATTATATAAACTGAAGCATTATATAAACTTACCACAAGATGGTACTACACTTCCGCAAAATTGAAAAAAATGTACAACAACTCCTCAAACAAATGTTAGAGGTGCAACAAAGAGGGGACATATAACCATATTTGGCTTACCTACCCTTGTCTTTACAGTTATTGGGAAGAGATATTAAATACAATTAATAGAATTACCAAGATCAATAAACGAAAAGACAACCAAGAGTCAAATAATATGATCACAAATGCATTAACTTTACATCTCTTGCAAACAGCAAAATCCCTGATATCAATAAAATGGAAATCGACGCATCCACCTACTTTTTTTGAATGGTTTGCCAAAGTTGAAGATATCAGAAGTCTTGAAGAACTGACCTTTATTTTGGAAAATAATAGCCCAGAACATTGGAAAACATGGTCTCCTTGGTTAGACTTATCACGACATAGGCAATATGTAAGCCCTCTATTTTTACTTGAGGGAACCCTTAGATCCATCTTTTATCTCTTCTCCCCTTGTTGAACCATACGAATTGTATCAGGCACAACATAACTTGGTTTGCAAATCTTTAAACTGTGGAGTGTGGACTTCCTCCATAATGGGAGGTGCGGGTAGTTCATAGTTTGAGATGGTTGACATTGCATGGTTACTATGGACCAGGCTTGGATTGGGGTTATTAGTACTTCAGGAATCTTAGGCTGATTGTTAGGCTGATCCTATATGGAGCATTTCACAGAGCCTCCAGTGAGCCAATAATATTGCTATGGAAATCAAGTGAATGATCAATGTCTGTGTGGACCCAATAATGTGGACAGGCTAAATAATAAATATTTATATACATTTTCGGCAGTGCTAGGCCCCCTTCATCATATGGTGCTGTGAGCATATGTGTAAGACGCGCTGGGTTCTAGATTAAAGGGGTTTAACTAGTATTATTCTGATTGAACAGCTAGTTTAAATGCATTAATGGCCTGTGCTCCTTTTGTTTGGTGTCAGAAGAGTATAAATAGCTATTTGAATCGGAATCCATCAGGAATCATCAATTTGATTTTTAAGAAATCCTCACCTACAGTGTGTAATTTAAGATTTATTTGGTATTTTCACTTGTATTTTATTGTATGAGGATCAAAAATGATGGCAAACATCTTGTATGTTTTTTAGGTTGTGAAGTTATAATTACTTTATTTTTTTCTTTGGGCAGACATGCCCCCTCACAATTTACTTTAAGAGAAAATACATGAATTCATGAATAGATGGTATATTCAAACCAAGTCTAATCTATGTAATGTCCTCTCAACCTTCCAATGTCAGTTCAAATCCATAACTCATGTGATGTAACCTGAATTGATTTCTGAAAATGCAAAAATTGAAATCAATTTAAACCTGGTGAAACTAAGGATTAGAATTGTTTTATAATTTACATATGATTTATAGCTTATACTGTATATTCAGAATATTTTCCATTACGCTGATCTCTTTCAATTGATCTCCATGGAAACAGTCAAACTAGGCACTTTGAGCAAAGCTGCAAGACAACAATAAATTCAGCAAGTTCACTGTCTCATCTGAACAAAACTTAATATACAGTATTTGTGCATCTGCAGCTCTGAAGCATTTATGTCTCATTTAATAAATATCATTCCATTTATGATAAACAGTTCTGTTGTTCCATATAAATATATTTTAGATATTTAATATTCTAGGTTGTGAAATCCAGGTTTCTTCCTCTAATATTATCCAGACTGACATCTGTAAATCTGCATTTTAACATTTATAATGGAAAATGTGGGAAAATAAACATTTTAACAAATTGCAGTATTATGTTATAATAAATACATTTAATAATATTTCATCTATGCATTATTTAGAAAAAATAAATGAATCTTGATTGTTATCTGTCAATAAAAGGTATAATGTATATTGTAAATAAATGTTCTGAATGTGAACTCTTTCAAATAAACTAAAATTGAAAAAGGAATTCCTTCAAGATGGACCCAACAAACATTTTCTGTTTATATTTTCAAGTTGATATCATTGTATCAGATTGTAGCCTTTAAGGTTTGCTGTCAAAGGAACCAGAGTTTCTAGCCCAAATCATGGAAATCAGTGCCAGATTATTATTTCTCCTCCTGCATAATTGGCATCAAACAGGTAGTATTCTTCAAGATTCTTGAAAAATTTTCTGTTAGGCAGCCAGGTGGTGAAATACAATTATAACTATAACACAAGCAAACATGGCACAAAGTGGTCCAAGCTGAGGAAAGCAACATGGCATTCATTTGTACACATTGATTAATACTTATTAACATGCAAAGGTCCATTTTGTGTCCTTTTACCACAAACAGTTTAGATCAACAAAAATTAAATTGGGAAAATGTATAAAAGAGATTTAGTTAAGTAAGGATGTAGGACATATACTTGTATCAAATTCTGTTTACATGGATAAATTTGCTAAGCTTTTATTGTAATCAGAAATGTATTTGCAAATGATGTGCTTCCTGCTTGCCTGCTGATAGGAAATGTTTGTGTCCCGGTACAATCTAAAATTCCCTGAACTAATTTACAATCTAAGTTAATAAACTGTTACTGTAATTTATCTCATTAGCAAATACACATGCTAAAGGCTTTAGCAGTGTGACCAAAGCTGAGATTCTTACATTTTTGTTCACCTAGTTATCAGCTACTGTAAAGTGTGATTTTTAGAAGGATTAACAAACACAATTTTTTTACATTGAGTTAAAGAACCATTGCTGTATTTAAAGTTCCATCAATACTGCAAATCTTAACAAAAAGAGGTCACAGTATATCCATATGTTAAAGAAACAACACGGCTATACAGTTTCATAGCCTCAAGCACAAACTGGATTATAAAAAGGATAATATTCAATTCCATAGACAAAGACAGTTTTATTATTAATTAATATTAACACTGGCAGAAAAGGTTGAAGGTGCCTTGATATGGTATAAAAGTGCATGTTAATTTTGTGATAAGAAATTAATAACAATGTCAAGGGAGTACATTGCTGCTTTTCCCAGTTTCAATCTACTAATTAACATTAGTTATGGGTGAAATATAAGCCAATCTCCCTCCCTTCCTCAAAAAAGAAAAAGTATCTTAAGGTACCCCAACTAGCTTTATTTCATGGGTTGATGGCAAGTTACATTCAGATAAGGCTTGTCTATAGCCTTAGACATCTAATAAGGTATCATAAGCCTTCTATACCAAGCTTTAAGGAACAAACAGATAAACGCCCATATTGGACAAATTAATGACACTCAGGGCAAAATGCATTGGGCTTCGAAAGAAGTAGCTGACACATTTAAGACATATTATGAACAACTTTACAACCTTAAACCATGCCTTGATAAAAACAAGCCATACTTACGTGACAAAATGAATAACTATATAAAAGCAAACGCTCTACCCCTTGAAAATGATTTATCAAAACTAGAAGAACCTATTACACAAACTGAAATTGAAGAAGCAATAAGAAAAAAAAAACTAAAACTAAGCAAAGCTCCTGGACCTGACGGCTTCACAGCCACATTTTATAAAACATGTGAAAAAAATACAATCCCAATTCTCCTCCCTTTCCTTAATAATATTTCAGATAAGAAGCCGGTAAACTCTGGATTTATATTAGCACGCTTTTCTCTTATTTCAAAACCAGATAAAGACCAATCTATATGTGGAAATTATAGGCCAATATCTTTACTGAACCTAGACCGTAAAGTATATACAAACATTTTAGCATATAGATTAAAATCCATACTACCTCACTGTATATGCATAGATCAAGTCGGATTCGTGCAAAGAAGAGAAGCAAAAAAAAAAAAATGATGAAAGTGATTAATTGGATTATGTGGACTAACAAACAAGTGCTTTCCCTGCTTCTATGAACAGATAAAGAGAAGGCATTTGATCGAGTCAGCTGGGACTTTTTAGATCTAGCCTTAACGAATATAGGAATTACTAGCATACCCTAGCATAAGAAAAGGTCCGAGCATTATATACAATACCATCAGCACAAATAAGAGCCAATTGGACATTATCCTCCTCATTTAATATCTGTAATAGGACGAGCCAGGGATGTCTACCTTCTCCTTTGTTATATGTAATGTGCATGGAATATTTTTTAGTAGCAATACACAAAAACACAGATATAAGTGGCTTAAATATAAACTCATATAACCAAAAGGCTGCAATATTTGCAGATGATCTTTCACTTGTCGTGACTAACCCGGTCGTTTTGTTACCAAATATTATAAACGAATTGGAAAGATATGGGCAACTATCAAATTATAAAAAAAATGGGAAAATCAGAGGCCCTTTCAAATAACCTAACAGTAAATCTTAAAAAACAATTACAAGCTTCCTTCCCATTTAAATGGCAGGAAACAAAAATAAAATATTTAGGAATTCAGTTAACTGTAGAACCCCCAAAACTTTTTGAATTTAATTATTTACCACTTCTTGAAGACACCAAACATACTCTATTAAGCTGGACAAAGAAAAACATAACATGGAAAGGGAAAAAAAATAGTGTTAAAATGAGTGCCCAAATAAATCTACTCCTCTATTCTGTACTCTTCCTACTTCCTATACCAATAAATAAAAATATTTTAAACAGTTAAACAATGCCATATATACCTATGTTTGGCAATCACAGAGAGGCAGAGTTAAAATAGAATCGTAATATATACCTAAACAAACCTCTCACACCACTACATAATAATGTGGAATTTACTCCAGAAATGATTGATCAAGAGTATTATACAGCATTTAATATACAAAATCCACTGTTAATGCATTGCCTACCCACAAATAATAATAAAACCATCAACACTTCTTTTGCAAGAAGTGTTGAACTTGATATATTCTCCAACAGAGACTAGTGGAGAATACATCAAGTTCAACACTTCTTGCAAAAGTTACTCAGGGGTACCCAGATAAGACCACTTACTAATTTTAAGCAGCTTTGCTCTTCACCAATACCACTAAGACATGTGCTCACATTCATATACAAATACCAATAGACAGGAAATATCCTTTTTACCCATCCACTAAAGTATAGGAAAAATAATTGTATGTTGAACTTTCAGAAAAAGAATGGCAAAGAATATTTCTGAGGGTGAATAAATGTTCTATTAGCAATAGATTGTATGAATCCTCATACGAATTAATGTCCAGATGGTATAGAAAACTGATCCTTAACAAGATGGACTTAAATTAGATAAGGATGTATGTTGGAGATGTGAAATAAATACAGGGACCCTAGAGCACTCACTCAGCTAAACCTAGAAAAGAAAAAGGAACAAAACAAAAGGTTAAACACATTCATAATTTTATATACAGAGTTTATAGAAAAGCAGTAACAGTTAATAATGTTATGTTCAGTTAATTTAAAATATTTGGATGAATAAGGAATATACTAATATTGTAAATATAAACAATGACAAAATATGTGAAACAGTTAGTTTGAAACACAAACATAATATGCAATGTAAAATGATACACCCTTTTCAAATGCTGTTGGTTTTTGAAAAATAAGAGTGATTACACAAAAAAACTTTCATTTTTTGATGGTACTGTTCCTTTAATTCCACCTTTTCCACAAACAATACTCTCATCTATCCATTTTAGAACAACTGTTTCTTTGACCTTGATGCTCCTTTTATGAAAACTTTTTGAACGTATTATCTTCTCTGACATTCTCATAGTTATTGATCTATTAAACCTATTGTGCAGGTTGATCTCAATAAAGATCTCGTTTGTTTTCAGACTTACTTGATTATATGTTTTTCACTCTCTGTATGTATCTCTCAGCATCCTTTCTTTTTATTTGTATAATGTATTAAAAGTCTTTTCTTTTCTCAAATGTGTATTTCTACATTGATTACTTTTGTCTATATTGTTGCTCTTATTCACATACAATATTCAAATCTTACCTAGTATTTTGCATTTTACATGCTTAAATCAAGCATGTTAGGTCAGAAGCATCCTTAAAAATAGTAGCCTCTACATATATTGGAAGTTCAGTTTAATTTTTGCCTCCACTCTTCTCCTAACCCCTTTTACTTTTTCAGATTTTATGGAACTACTAACTAATGTATTTAAAAACGTATAAACTTGCAGTAGCTCTACCCCAAAGAAAACATCATTTAGCCAAGCTGGAAATTAAATAGTAGTGCCTTAGAACAAAGTTTTTCAGTCTCTATCCTACAATATTTGCTTCGTTTATATTTTTTATACAGTCAGTCAATCTTTTCAGGTTATTTCCTTGTGGTCAGCTTGTCCAAAAACTGAAAGTATTTTTCACTTAAATCAAACTCAGTCCAACGGTTAATGGAGCACCATGTTTGGTAAAGGCCAACTATGACTCTGAGGGTATATTTATAACATGGTTCTCCCTTCACAGAACTTTGGCTCCAGACTGTTAAATATGTCATTGCTTTATCAAACACTGTCCCTCATAAATCAATCTTATTACATTTGGATTACAATACCCTCTTTCAAATGAATCTATCTACTTACCTCTTTTCAATTTTGAAGTCTGTGTAAAAGGTGGTATATAAAGTTTATCGGATTGTTGCTCTTTCCAAATGTGCTGGGACTAGAATTTATACCATTTTCCAGCATATTAACAGTAAAAACATAATGGGAGCTGTATTATCTAAAACTAAACTATGCAGAGACTGTGCTTTCCAATTTTGTGATAATTCCACAAGAGATTACTACTATGCTCTGCCATTCCACACTGAAGACTTGAGATTAACAATATGTCATTATATTACTAGTATTAGGCTTCCTCTACCTACAGAGAGGATGGACCCAAACTCTATTACCAGCAGGAGCTGCATCTCCCACCATGAGAGTTCAGCAGCCTTGCTACTAGTCCTGAATCTGCAGTGTCTCGATTATAGGAAAAGCAGGCTGTCACCTAGCAAGCAATCGCCAGTGCAGTCATAGGAGAGAGCCTTCTTTCTTCCTCTCCTAAAATTTCCTGTGCAGTATACTGACAAGGTCCTACCACTGCTGTGACGTATAAAACTTAAAATACATTATCGTATATCCACTGTTTTGATCCAAAGGAAGGCAAAAACACCAGCCTGAAGCTAGTGCCAATTATGCCTCAAGATGGAAACAATTCCTTCACGACCCAATGGCGATCAGAAACAGTCCCTGGATCAAGCATTTGACATTAATTTAACATGAGTTAATACAATGTTGACTCGTTTATACTGTATAAAGGTACAAAAACCACAATATAACAGTGCATTCAGGAAACCATCCACATCCAGTTATTAATAGATAATAAGAGAACACAAATAAGAAAAACTACTGACATTTTTCTACCTGCTCAGTAGATAAGGACGTGAACTGCTTATTCCCTTGACATCACATCCCTCTCCTTTTCCACCCCCAGCCGGCTTTCCCCTGTCTTAACTCATTCCTTCTCACCCAATCACAGCTGATCTACCAATCTCTAACTATAAACCAGTGTGATCTGTCTGTTGGAGCCCTTTTCATACAGCCCCTGTGCTTATAGTATTGAAAAAAAGACCATTAAGTTCAAACCCTCCAAATTAAACCCAGTGCACTGACATATACACATTCATACAGACCTTTCCATAAACTATAAATATACCAATATCTATACTATTTGTAGATTTTAGCATCACAATAGCTAATGATAGTATGCATACCCAAAAAACAAAGCCCCTCTTAAAAACAGCAAGCACAATATCTCAGCTATATGAATATTATGCCCATAATCAAGTTTTCATCTTATTAAAATAAAATGAAAATGTAACTGAATCAAGGCTAGAATAAATTAATTATCAGGGAAAACTTTGTATGTTTCATAATCATAAAAATAACACCCATCTTGCTAAAGAATTAAAGAACCAATAACAGTTACGTATAATGAGTATCCACAGTTGATGATTTCACTGTACTTTTGTTTATTCTAAATCGAAATATAATGAAATTACATAAGCATTTCAATTGCACGTATATACAGTATCAGCTTTTATTAAAATTGAATACTGTGTATAATATGCCAAGTATGTATCATTGTTATCTTTATTATCATTTTGTTAAGAGCATAACTAGTAGCAGCAAAAGAGTAGAATGATCAAGATTATATGATGATAGACAAGAGTGGTCAATAACAATTATTTATTGTTTCTAGCTTTTATGTGCAATTTTCTTGTTATTTCTATAGTATTTAATTTTGGGAGCATTGCATATATGTCAAGCAATAGCAATGGAGAGTAGCTAAGAGCACTGAGGTGAATTGGAAAGGAATCTATTGTACACCAGTAGAATTATTAAACAGTGGCTGTACTAGCTAGAAATTAGCAATTTTCTTTAGCCTGATACTGATGAAATTAGCATTATTGCAAGTGGTAAACATTATCATAAACCTTTGTTAGGATTTTCCCATGTATTTTTTTTTGACAGAAAGAACACGAGGAGGGAAATGTGAGAAAAATTACTCCAATACATTTTGGCACAAGAAAAAAAGTCCATTGACTTCAGTACATTTAGGGGGTTATTTATCAAGGTCCAAATTTATCTCAATATCGACTGCTAAAAATTCAGATTTAACCCGCTCAGGTTTTCCAAGCTTATTTATTATTACATTTTCCCGAAAATTACCTTTGCTGGAAAATCTCGGAATTTTCACCAAAAACTCCGAATTTTTTGAAGTTTTCCTCCGAAAGCTCAGAAAACATTGTGAAATTGCCCGAAACCCCCGACACAACCAAAAATCAATGGGACTGTTCCCATTGACTTTTAAGCAACCTCGACAGGTTTAAGATGCCGTGGTTTTATATTCGGGCCTTTTAGCCCTCAAAGTTTAATAAATTCCAAAACATTTGTGATTTTTTTAAAAGTCAGGTTTTATTTAAAAAAATCACGAATTTATCGGATTTCTGGGAATTTCGGGTACTCAGAGCTTAGTAAATAACCCCCTTGGTGTCAAAAAGGCCATTTACTTCAATACATTTGATGCTAGAAAAACCAGAAGGAAAAATTGGAATGCAATAAATGGATGCATACATTGAACATACATATTACATATAGAAAACAACAACCAATGAAAGATTTAAAAGGTAAAGCTGGCCTTGCCCAAAAGAGTTTACATTGTTGCATTGAGCATTGCATTTAGCAGTATTTGTATTGGACATGTATGTTTGGCTAGGGAAAGCTTTTAGAAAACATGGTAGAGAGGAAAGTTGGACAGAACACGGTAGGGAATTCCAGAGAGGGTGAACAGAGGAGAGTGAGGAGCAGGCCAGTATAGAAGTATAACAATTGGTTTGGGGAGTACTTGGAGATGAATTCAGAAATAGAAGGTGGGGCTTAGTTATGAACCCCTTTAAATGTCATTAGTCTGAATTTTATTCTAAATGGTAGAAGCCAGTGCCGAGCTGTCAGAGTGACAAGAAAAAGGATCGTTAATTCTAAGAATATAAGAACTGATGCCATTTTTAATGCATGCTGTAAAAAACACTTACTTTTTTGACCTTTTGTGAATCGGCCCCATAGTGTGATATGATGAGAGATTGAATTAGAGATTGAATTTTGTGGCATTTTGGGTGAGAAATGATCACATTTGGTAAAAATCCTTAGGTGAAAGTGGCTTATTTAGTGGCTCGATATGAGTAGTAAAGAACAGAGTAGAATCAAGAATAACCCAAAGGTACTGGGCCTAGAGAAATGGGGTGATAATAGAGTTGTTAACAATGATTTTTTGGTGTTGGATGGGAAAAAGAGAACCACTTACGTCTTTGAGATGTTTGATAGCTGACACTTTTTCTCTTTTATTGCAAAGTCCTTTTTCAGTATGAATCATATGAACAGCTCTGAAGCAAATGTATGATATTTAGGGCAACAATAAAATAAAAAACAAAAGTGGTTTGAATGCATGCTTTACTTTTTCATATAATAACATCTGCTATGTATAGTTGCTTCGCTAAAATACAAGTAAATACAGTTAGGGACAAAATACAAGTAAATACAGTTAGGGACAAGTAAAACACACTTTACTTAAATGAGTCATGAATTTATTATGTGGTATACATACAGTAAGTATGCTTTGTTTGTCCTTTTTCACAATTTTTAACTGACTAAGGCACATACCATGGAAGCATTTTATTCTGACAGTATTCAGTAAAATATTTGTACAGTATGTTCATTTTTAGATTATGGATTGATGAATAATCTTGTAATGAAGAGAAGAAAAAAAAGTAGGGTTTATCATCTATGATTTCCAATTAATAAACTTGTATCTAGAAGAAAATGGACGGCATCTGCAAACTGTGGACATAAAGCCCTGTGACAGAAATGTTAAAATAGCCCTGTCCAAATCAGAAAAATGCATTCAATTAATATAACAATTGCAAGCATGCATCTGGGTTTTATACCATTCATTTTAAGCCTTGACTTCCATGTCTCATTCTAAACCTTGGTTGCCGGGGGGAATTGAGGACTTTCAAAAAGATGGACCATGTAATTTGCAGCACATATATTGCATTCACCATACATTGTGTTTGCACAGAATAATTTTCTAATTTTTTTTTTATTGATATCAGGTGGGACACTGTATGCAACTGGAAGGTTCAACCGTGCCTTATAACCATTATGTTGCCTGTAACAGTAATAATAAATCATTCTGTATTACTCTCTGCAGGTTTAGTGACTGCTCCATTAGTGTGTACCCTTCATGCAATAATAGCAACTCTGTCACACAAGATTAACCTCTTCCAGATAGCTAACAATTACACTCATATAGGTTGCCCACGATGCCTATATTATTCATAGGAAAAAGTTAATAATATGCATGCTTTTCAGACTAAATTATGAAGCATATATTTCATATACAATTCTGTCTTGAAGGCTTTGCAACCTGCTACCCCTTGTGTCTCTCCTATATCTCATTTATATTTCCTTATATGGAGTATTTGATCAATTTCTACTCTGAAACTGATGTTATGCTATTACAATAATGCTGCATGTTAATATTTTCTGGGACCATTATATTACTTCTCTAGAATTGACTAATAGCTATCTATGCAGTTAGTCTGAGCAACTGGTCACTGTTTATTGTTGGTTAGTATTTGAGAACTCAACAATGCCTGTTAGGGGTCTGGGTGCTGTAATTATAAGCAGAAACCTGATCCTTGATTTGGATTGAAATGTTCAGTTATTTTATAAGCTGTATTAGTTGACCCTTTTGTTTTCCTTATTGTAGCAAAAGCATTTTTGTACTATACTGTTTCTGTTCCTTTATCAGACTAATGAATTTACAAGATTTTAGGGATGAATCAGCATCCATTTAAACACAGTAATTTGCCACATTCTCTTCCCTGTCCTCACCACCGATACATTTCCTGTGGACGTCCATGTTCACACTATAATGAATACGCCACATTCAATTATTTGGCCTTATTTTTTACTATAGCGTTTTTTAAGATGAGAAAAATGAACAGCTTGATACTAATCACTAGATATTTTTCATTCAGTTTCATTTCCTGTCCTAAGCAGAAATGAACATTTAATAAGTGAGAAGATACCAAGCTAGAACTTTTAATACAATATTGAAAGCTGCATTCAAATATCTTATTTTTATGTGAAGACAATGATTTTAAATGATATAGCAATTGTATAAAAAAAAGTTTGTGATTTTCTTGCAATTTAATTGAATTTAGAAAACAAAGCATGTATTGGGTTACTTTTAAATTTTCAGTTCATCATTTGATTTTATATATTATTTTAACATTGGAAATTGTCTTTTTAAAGGAATTGTTCTATGTAAAAATCAAAACTGGGAAAATATATAGGCTGTGCAAAAAAAATGTTTCCATATAGTTACCCAAAAATAAAAGGCTATAAAGGCTGGATGTATCACATACAGTAAAAGCCATAACCCAACTTCCTGCTTTGCAGCTCTCTGAGCTCTCTGAGGTGGGGGCACAAGGGTTATAACCATCACATCTGACCTGCATTCTAAGAATCAGAAGGAACTAAATTAACTTCTATGTCCCATGTGGCCCCTCTTTAAGTCGTTGACTAACAGTTAGAGAGATGCAAAGCAGGAAATTAGGTTCTGGCTATTATGTTAGACATCCAGTAACTTCAGCTTTATGGATTACTTTTTTTTTATAACCAACTATATTAGAAAAAAGTTTTATTTTGCACAGTTTATTTATTTACCCAGTTTTTATTTTTACACTAAACTGTTCCTTTCATTAGGCCACCTTTTTATAAAGAAGTTGTGGCACAGTGTCTGGGAAAAGTCTAAAGGGACGGTACATATTTTTCAATGAGACTCAGCATATGAGATGAATTTTAGAGGCTGGGTGCAACCAACATGTAATATAATGAATAGTGTAATGTGTGGTAAGTGAGGTCACCACACCTAGGGAAGGAAGTTTCCTTGGACAGTAAGAGGAAGTCTGTGTGTGAGCTTGCTGAGGTGTTGTGGGGAAAACCTAGGTTGTAATAGATATATGAACTAACTACCTCAATTGAGGATAAAACTTTGCTGTGTGGAGCAGGACCAGTGTGTTAAGTCTGCCAGTGGAAATGTCTGTTCTGGTTAATGAACAAAATCTATAAGTTACTGATGCTTTTGTTACAAACTATTATAAGTTCTTCTTTCTTGCAAACTCGGGTGTGAATAAAAACAGATAGATTTCTATCCAAAGCTACCGGAATGTTACTGCATTTCTATGTTTTTTTGAATATTTAAAGGGCCTTTTGGCTGGTAATCATTGCCCATTGTTAGGTCTAACTTGCTTAGTATCTGGTCGCGATTTTCTGTCTTAGATATTGGCTTTTTGGAGGAAAACAATATCCTCTCAGAATTACAGCTGGGCGCGGACCTGGTCCTATGGCGTCGCTACATAGACGATATTATAATTATTTGGAAAGGCCATGAAAATACACTAAAAGAATTTGTTTTGTCACTCAATCTGAATGACCTCAATTTTGAATTTTTATAAAGAAAAAATAAATTTTCTAGACCTGGAGGTTTACATAAACTTTAAGACTTTTTTCAAAGATGTTGATGTAAATAATTATGTAGTCACCAATAGTAACCACCATCCTCAATGGATAAAAAGCAGGGATGGGAGAATTTTTTCGCCTCGTTTCGCCGAAAAAATGACGCCCATAGACTTGTATGGCGGCGTGCGTCAAAAAAAAAAGACGCGTGTCAAAACAGTTTCGCCGCGCGACAAAATATTTTTGACGCCCATAGACTTTAATGGGCGTCTGTGACATTTCGCCGGCGGCAAATTTTTGGCGAAGCGAAATGGGTCAAATTCATCCATCCCTAATAAAAAGTATCCCTTCCAGTCAGATGTGTAGGATTAAGAAGAACTGCAGCGAACAGGAAGTACTAGACGAACAATTAAACCATATGAGTAAAAGATTCAGAGAAAAGGGCTATAAGGAAAAGATGATAAAACAATCAAGAGAAAAGGTAGCTTGAGTAAATAGAGAAAACCTCCTGAAAAAGAAAACAAAAGATGTTAAAGTGGAAGTAAAACAGGAGATAGTTTTCTCCATTACTTATAACCCATTGGCAAATGAAATAAGTAAAATTATTAAGAAGCATTGGGAAATACTAAAATGTGGTTCAGAACTTCAAACCACTATCCCAGATCAACCTAAAGTTGTATTTAAGAAGGCGAACAACTTAAAACAAATCCTAACAAATAAGCATGGGAATACTGAGAGAGAACTGGGAAAAGATGGAACACAAGTGGGCAGGCAAATATGGTAAAAAGAAAAAATCCTTAATCTCTGAAGTTAACAAAAAAGAGTTTAAGATCAAACAGAATATAAAATGTATCACAAAAAATGTCATATATTGCTTACAATGCCCGTGTGGCTTACAATATGTTGCAAAAACGAACCGAATGTTAAGGGATAGAATAAGAGAACATGTAAACTATATAAAAAAAAGGAAAGTAAACCATAGTGTATCCAAACACTTTAAAGAAGTACATGGGATGAACCCTAAAGGGTTAACCTATTGGGGTATAGAAGAAGTTAAAAATAAAAGGAGAGGAGGAGTCTTGGTGAAAACAACCTTCCAATATATTTATTCTAACCTATTTATGTCAACAAAAGAGTGATACCAATATGAGATGTATACCACTGATGTGATTCTTAGTTTCGATTTGGAATGTTTGTCATTTAAGGTTACATTAAGATGCTATAATGGGACAGGTCATCATGGCGACGCACGCAGTGCCAAAAGGGAGGCTTATATGTACTACTGTGATGACGCACGCGGCACCTTAACAAGGGCGTGTTTGCACCGCCATGGCTACCATAATAGCGTAAAAGGAGACATGCGCAATAGTGTTTGTGAAGCCTTTGAGAAAGTCGCAAAACGAAACGCGTTAGGCTGTGACTTCACCAGTGTGCTGTGGAAAAACGCAGGCGAAAAAACATCATACCGCATTGCGAACTGTCCGGACTTTGACACCACGGGGACTTTAAAAAAGGTTTTAAAAACGCCAATACATTTTTAAAACGCCAATACATTGTGAAAATGTGAGTGCAACTGTTTTTTTTTAATATATATTTTATTATTAAAGAAGATTTTACACTATTTTAAGCGCATTCCTATAGAATCACTGGGAATCAAGAAGGAATGAACAGACCCTATTGTGAAAAACAACATTATATCTGAAGGCCTGTGTAGATTTGAAACGTTTGTAAGTACCCACCTGTAAATCCCTCTGACACTGCTTGGATATATGCCTGCACTGTCTTGTTGAAAAGGTGGTGGTAACAACCATAAAGATGAAGGAGTAAAAACACCCCTCCCCTACAGAGTGTGTGGTCACCTTAGCACCAATCAAACCAAAGGTTAAGAATACTACACTATATTAGTCAATCTGTTCCTTTTGTCTACTCTAAAGCTGTTTTTTAGCGCTGGTCCTCATCTGTGTTTATATTTTCACAATTATCTGTCTATTTGATTCCAGTTTTGATCCTTGCCTGCCTGACTAATCTGAATTCTGTCAATCCTGACCCTTGCCTGACTAACTATTCTGAACTCTACCGGAATTGACCATTGCCTTTCTGACTATTCTTTGAATGCTACCTGTACCGACTCCGGCCTGATTGACCTTGCTTGCACTCTGCCTGTATTGACCTCCTTGTCTGACGCTGCTTGAACTCTGCATGCACCGACCCCGTGCCTGACTATGCTTTTCATCTATTCCCTGAAAGAGGCATGTGCGTTTCCAAGTTTTTGGGCAGAAGGCAACAGGCCTTCTGCCCAAAAACTTGGAAACGCACATGCCTCTTTGCTCGTTCAGAACATCTGCTTTGCTTCTCTCAAGTTAAGACCTGGAAGCATCTTAGTATCTGAGGGCTCCTCCAGAGGCCAAAGGCGGCTGCTACAGGAAGAAGATTGAGTGGCGACCAGGGAGCTTTGCACTTGTTCTGAATTTAGGGAGCCGTACATTTGAGTGAATTACCAAACTCCACCACACATAAATGTACAAATGCAAGCATTATACATGTTTCTTTAAAAAACATGTATTTTATTTTATGTATATATTTTTATTTTGCACATACAGCTTTGACTGGATATGGGTAAACAAGATCTTCACATTTGTGATGGTTATAAAATTAATTTTTTTATCACCGTCAAAGACTGCTGTTTCTCATATTTTTTGAGTGTCTTTGATCGTTCATAACAGGATATTATTTATTGAGGCAGACAGAAAATGTCAGTATTGGAATATTAGAGTAAGCCACTATTCCAGCACAACCTTTGCAGTTTTAACAAAAATACTTTTTTGTTATGAATTCTGGACTGATAAAACCAAGAACATCAAAAAAAGATGATACTCTCTATGCCATTGCAACAGATAAAGCAAATATCTTATTTTTTTCTCAAGGCAGTATGTGTATTAAGCTAGTATTGAACACACAATATTAGTTGACTTTCTGCACTTTTTAGCATGGATAGGAAATTAAGGTACTTTAAAATATATTTCTAAATAAAGTCTTACTATGGACATAGATTTGTGTGTGTTCAGGTAGTGCAAGATTCCATTTAGAAAGCTGAGAATTATTGTAAAGCAAAGACTGAAGGCTCTTCAAATGGAAAATATAACCCTAAATTATGACTATTCTTATATAACCTTTTTTGAGCTACATGGGACCCAACTATATGTTGGACTGCTACATGGAACCTGAACACAAAAATATCTGAAGATGTATGGGTTAATGCATGATGAAAAGTGAAGTCCAGCAACCAGGGCCAGAACTAGGGGTAGGCAGAGTAGGCACGTGCCTAGGGCGCAAAGCTGGGGGGGGCGCCAGGCACGTACCTGCTCTGAAGCCTACCCCATTGTCCGGTCCCATCTCTCCCCATCACACTCATATATTTTTGGAATTGCGCTTCAGCGCATGTGCGCACAAAGTTTCGCGCATGCGCACTCATGCGCACATTTTCGCACATGCACACTCAGTCAGCGCCGTACCCGGCCAGGTTGCCTAGGGCGCCTGGCTGGGTTGGCCCGACTCTGCCAGCAACCATACAGAAATATTCTTAAAGAAACTCGAATCACATTAAAAATTCCAATTTCAAGATTGATAAATCAGTCCCTTAGGTGGTGTAGAAAAGTGGTTTATTGGGGGTGTGATACAATTCATAGCTTCTAAGGGAATCAGCACCATACCTTATAGTTATTTATCAAGGTCCGAATTTATCTCAATATTGTTTGCTACAAACTCAGATCTAAGATGCTCGGGTTTTTAACGCTTATTTATTATAACATTTTCCAGGAAGTTTGCTTTACGGTAAAAACTCAGATTTTCATGATTTTTGCCCGAAACCTTCTAAAACTTTGGGAGACCCAGCGCACATCAAAAAATCATTGGGACTTCTCCCATTGACTATTATGCAACCTCAACAGGTCTGAGATGCCTGGTTTTTAGATTCAGAGTTTTCCAGCCTCGGGGTTTAATAAATTCCGAAAAATTTGTGTGGGGCTTAGTAAATAACCCCCTATGTGTCTGCAGCCTATATTCTTATACATATAGTAGTAGCTGGATCAGCCAATGTAATAAACAATATAATAAGCATTTCTATTTGATCTCATTAAGTAAAGTTTTGTATATTGGCTTTATTAACAATGACTTGAATCTATGTAGACTCTTTTTATTCTTTATTAGTTTTCTGACTATGCTGCCCAGACAGTGGGTTCTTTTCTTTAGTCCTTTAACCCACTAGTCAAGCAAGTGAAAAACTTAGATCTTAATTCAGGGGAATCTAACCACTTGACATCCACACAGTTCGTCAACTCTGCTGAGCTGACATGCTATAACAGATATACAATAAGGCGAAGGTGGGGAAAAAGATGGTAATTGTAGAAATGGGCCCACTGCAAGCTAAAGCCGATGCATGTAAAAACTAAAAAGCAAAAAAGCAAGTCTTTTCAAATAGAAATCACAGTAAAATCAATACAGGTCTCCAGGGCTATTACTCTGCATCACCCACAAGGCAAAAAAACAATTAACCTGTGCAAAAGAACAACTGTGCCTGTATGCTCCACTATTCCCATGGTTTAGATGTGGTTGTGTGGCAGTTTCTTTTGCTGACATTTAACTGCATGCATTTTATATTATGAAGTACCATTATTATGCTCTACTTGCATACCAAGATATCACACAGTGCTTTAAAACAACCATTATATTACATATAATACTGTTAATGTTTTGTATTTAAGCTATTTAAAAAGTACACATTACAGATGCTTTCTCTTAATTTCTTCTAAAAAAAAATCCAAAGATCTAATTATTTCCAGGTTTACAAACTGAAAATATTATTAGTAAAAATACATGGCATATATATGGCTACAGGGTCTCTAACGTCAGCTCTCGTTTCTGAAGCAAACACAGCAGTTTTACCAGTGCAGAGTAACACTGCATTATATTTTTATTATTTTATACCACTTTTTGATGTTTCTGTGCCTTTAAACAATTGGAAATTCTTAAATTAAAAATTAAGGAACAGAGAAGACTGCAAGTTTATTTTATCTTCAGAAATGGTTAATGTGAAGAAGACAACATAAATAATAATAGGTCAAAATTAAAACTTAACATTGACTTTAATTTGGTGGCATTTTTAAAGGAACATAAATATGATCAATGAAAGGTCAAATGAGCATTAAGTAAGTATTAGGATCTACTTAAAAGTAAACATATTAAAACTATAATCCCAGGAAATTAAATATGATTGTTTAATTTTAAAATAAAACACCACATTTAAAGGACATTATAGGCCCAGGAGAAGTAATAGAAGAAAAAGGAGAGAATCTTGAAAATAATAAATAAGCTATTTATATTGTAAGCTTAACCCCTGAAAAAATATGATATAGAAGAACTGTAGTTACTGTTTGAATACAATCTTGTATATTTTATGAGGGTATTTTGTCTAAATGTCTATAAAAAATGTATTCATTTATTTTATTCCACAGAAATGAATCAATAAAGCAAAAGCCCCATGTCTCCCAAAAGTGTCAATACCAAACATTTAAAGGTTTATGGAGATTTCTGATTTGTGTCCCAGCAGTACCCTACCAAATATCTATCTGCCCCAGAAATCTGCATAGATGATTTCATGGACAAAAATTCCACTTACAGTAGATTTCTACTTCAACCTACCAAATTGCAATGCTTTCTTAAAAGTTACTGGTATTTCTGAAAAATCACTTCAAATCTTCCAGTTTACAGGATCTTATCTTCTACAAGTCATTACGTATCCACATAAAAAATCCTAGATATTTGGAAATTATACACTGTTCCAAAATGAGTAAATATGTCTTTCTGCTCTAAAGTATTGAACGGCAAAGAGGCTTTGATAACATTTCTAAAAATCTCCTTAAAGCTTTCACTTTTCAGCATCTTATCAACCACATACACTATAATTAGGAAACAACCTAAATATAAATGAATACTGAACAATGTGGTGTTGAATGTACATAGGTTTACCTATGTATGTGGCATGTAGGGGCCCCAAAATTAAAATACACTGTATATGTTCTCATGTACACATTCTCCAACTACGAAACTACAAAGCTTTCCTAAAGCGATTCTGATAAAATTTCTCTAAGCTTCTACTTACAGCTAATTTGGCTGCTGCAAAATAGGCCCACTGCCTGTGCCTCCAAAAGTTATGCAAACCCCTGAAAATAATATATTTTCAAAAAGTACACATTCTGATAAATACAAAATGGTTAACTACATTTTTGCATGCCAAACTACCAATCTGCAAAGCTTTCCTAAATGTTGTGGTTTGTGACATTTCTAAAAATCATCTTAAAAATATTTTAATTTGCTCCATTTATCTCACATGTCTTACATACAAAGTTAAAACACCCTAAATATAAACACCAGGGGTCTACTGAACAGCTTGAACAATATGCATTGATTTATCAAGTTTGTGGCTTGTTGGAAACAAGTGGATATGAATTTTTTAGGATGACAATTTGGCATCTGCAAACAAAACACAAGGCCTGCAACTATGGGGCCTATTTATGAATCCTTGATATTTTGTGGTTGAGTTTTTTAGGGCCAAAACTCAATTTTTAGAGGAGAAAAAACATGAATTTTTAGAGATTTATTATACCCAAAAGCCACTAAAAATCTGAATCCAAAAATACTGGAGCTAAAAACCTGTCATGGTCATGTAGAAGTCAATGGCAAATGTCCTTTTTACAATTTAAAGATGTTTCTTGACATCATGATCTGCCCTGGTTTTCATACAAAAATCTGAAAAAAAGTTGTTGTTTTCGAGTGACAGCTCAAAAAATTGTACAATGCGGATATCAGATTCAAAAAAAGTCATACTATTCAAATTATTGCACGATTTTTTCGAGACCTTTCCTGCACTGACTTTTTCCTAGCAAATTTTTTGATAAATGAGTTAAATTCATGGATGGGAGTTAGGTCGACTTTGTTTTAAGAAACAGAATCGGATAAATTTGAGTTTTAGCAAATAACTCCTAAGTGTATGAACAGTACAAAGACCACAGAAAACCATGTATTTTTTTGAAAGTAAAGTTTTTGACATTTAAAATATGCAAATATATCTTTCTACTTTAAACTTCATAATGATTTTTATGAAATCTCTACAAAATAACCTGAAATCTTCGATTTTACAGCAAATTATCATTCACAAATCAAGATGCCTAAAAATGGTAGGCAGTAGTGATTAGCACAATTTTTCGTCAAGTTGCACCACAAAAATTGACACTCATAGATTTCAATGCATTTCAACCAATTTTTTCTATTTTGCAAATTTTTTGGAAAATGGGTCAGATTTGTAGTAGTTACGTTTTTTGCCATATATGGTTGCTCCGCAAATTATGTGAATATATTTTGCTACAAAAAAGTCACTGCAACAGAAAAGTCACCCATTAACTTTAATATTTCACAACTTTTTTGCTTGCCATTTTGATAATTTTAGTGTAGTTTCGCAAAATTTTTGGCACAGTAAAATGGGACAGATTCACTCATCACAGGAACACGTTGCCTACTTAGCAATTTTATGCACAATATGCATAAATTTGCCAAAGTATGTGGTTTTTACAAAGGCAACATTAGGGGGCACATTTACCTAGGGTCGAATATTGAGGGTTAATTAACCCTCGATATTCAACTGTCGAAGTAAGATCCTTCGACTTCAATATCGAAGTCGAAGGATTTACCGCTATTCCTACGATCGAACGATCGAAGGAATAATCGTTTGATCGAACGATTAAATCCTTCGAATCGAATGATTCGAAGGATTTTAATCCATCGATCAAAGGATATTCCTTCGATCAGGAAATTGTTGGAAGCCTATGGGGACCTTCCCCATAGGCTAACATTGGCCTTTGTAGGTTTTAGGTGGCGAACTAGGGGGTCGAAGAAATTTTTAAAGAGACAGTACTTCAACTATCGAATGGTTGAATAGTCGAACGATTTTTAGTTCGAATCGTTCGATTCGAAAGTCGTAGTCGAAGGTCGAAGTAGCCCATTTGAACTTTTTTTCCTCTATTCCTTCACTCGAACTAAGTAAATGGGCCCCCATAAGTGCATTTGAGTTCTGGAATGGCAATTCATCATCTGCAAATGGAGCACCCTGCATGCATATTATGTGTCATAAGATCCCCCCCCCCCATATTAAAAAACCACAGAAAACCAAATTTTTGGTAAATGCACACCCTCAAAATGTGTAAATGTTTTTCCTTTCAACTGCAAAGCTTTGCTAAATTTAGAGGCTTTTCATGACATTTCTGAAAACTGTATTGCAATTTGATGCATTTATCTCACATCACCAGGTTTACAATGTTTAACATTGATCAACAATACTTTTTTCCTGCTCCCCAGGGTTTGTGGCACAATAAATGCAAGAACATTCTTCAATGAGAAATGCCCATGATCAGTATACATCTGTTACATGGTTCTTTGTCTCTGCAAGCAATTAACATCAGTGATTACTTTCCTGTTCATGTTTGAAAACTGATTCAAAATAAGAACAGTAATCTTTGTATGTTAGATAACTGGAAAATTACTGCAATATATGGTTGAAGGTAAAAGAAACTTAAACACAGTTATAGCAATATAATGCAGTGCACCAATAAACTGCTTACATGCCGTACATTGGATGATTTTAATTACTGTATAAAGAACAGTCCTTCTGATCCCAAATTAGCAAAAATTACAATTAGGTATAATACACTGTTTTACAACAAACAACTTAACATAGTCTTTTGTAAAATGTAAAATTTAAAATAAAAGCCAATGCATTTTGATGTTGGATAATAATTCTGCTTTGGGTAAAGTTGCTTGCATGTTTCTGGCACAACAACATTTACATATTGTTTGATCAGCAGAATTCTGCTGGCTGACTTTCTCTTAAACCTTTTTTGTGTATTATCTATGCTTGTAAAGTATTCAAATTTGACAAGAGCCCAAAATCAGCTCTTTGCTGGCTCTCTTTACACTATACACTAATCCTCAGTTATATATGCGTATAAATAAATCACAAAGTTATGATACATTAACCATGGAATTTGTAAACAGTAATAGAGAAAATACACAATTTAGCTTCCTACATTGTGGCAAAAAGGGGAGACTTGTCAACATTCGAATTCATGTTTTTTACAGAGTTTCAAGGTTTTTGTGGCAAGAATCATGAATTCAAATTCTAATTTATGAAACCCACATTTTCTGAGATTTATTAAGTGCAAATTAAGCGCAAATTAAAACCCAAATTAAAAAATTCAGCTCCTATAATATGGTTAGCTCATATATAAGACGATACTATTTTCAAATTTCAAGCTATTTTTCAATTCAGGTTTTCTAAATTAATTTGAAGATTGGCAGATTCAATGAAAAAGAAGAGCAGAATGCGATTTCCCTACATTTTAAGTGACTACATTACGGGGCCGATTCACTAACTTCGAGTGAAGGATTCGAAGGTAAAAAACTTCGAATTTCGAAGTTTTTTTTTGGGCTACTTCGACCATCGAATGGGCTACTTCGACTTTCGACTACGACTACAACTTCGAATCTAAGGATTCAAAGTAAAAATCGTTCGACTATTCGATAGTCGAAGTACTGTCTCTTTAAAAAAAAACTTCGACCCCCTAGTTCGCCATCTAAAAGCTACCGAAGTCAATGTTAGTCTATGGGGAAGGTCCCCATAGGCTTGGCTAACTTTTTTTGATCGAAGGATATTCCTTCGATCGTTTGGATTAAAATCCTTCGAATCGTTCGATTCGAAGGATTTTATCGTTCGATTCGACGGATTTTATCGTTCGATCGAAGAATTTTATTGTTCGATCTAAGGATTTTATCGTTCGATTAAACTAACTATCTGCGCTATTCGATATTCGAAGGATTTTAATTCCTAGTCGAATATCGAGAGTTAATTAACCCTCGATATTCGACCCTTAGTGAGTTAGTGGAAGTATTCCAGTTCCTTATATATTTTAAGTGCACATTCAAAATGTTTACAGTTGAGTTTTCTGAATTTTGACAAATATGCCTCTAGGTTTTTTGGGTATGTTTCATAATGATAAGTCCTTTTGCTTCTGTAATAAAGTGTTTCAGATCTACTTTCCAGCGGTATTAAAAAAACTATGTTTAGAAAAATTATATGTTTAAGAAACATTTTACACTTATATATATTTATCGGTTGGGGGGACTCAATTTGCAGCAGAAAACAATTAGGTTGAACAGTTAAAAGCAATCTAAATGGTCCTCAGTGAAGAGCCAAGCTGTATTTTTCGGCTGTTCTAGCTCTATTACAAGGATTCTCAGAAAACTTTGTGCCATCTCCCAGTCATCATGTAGATCATGTATGTCTGACTGGTGTAAGACACAGATTAAATGGATACTTGCAAAAAGGTTTATTACAAATGTTTGTGTTTACCGAACAGAATATTCAGTATATTTGAACAATTAAAAAGAATGCAGTACAATTCTCTATATATTTTAACAACAGAAAAAAGTGTTTTGGTTTCTAAAAGTCTTTATCTATAGAGCTTTCATTTATACAATATCCCAGGAAAAGAAGCCTGAGCAGTGTAGTGAGAAGAGATGCTGATCACTGAGCATTTACCCAAGCACTAGGGATGTCGCGGACTGTTCGCCTGCGAACTAATTCGCGCGAACATCGACTGTTTGCGTCCGCCGAATGTTCGCGAACGTCGCGCGACGTTCGCCAATTTGGGTTTGCCTTAGCTGGCGCTTATTTTTGACCTCTCACCCCAGACCAGCAGATACATGGCAGCCAATCAGGAAGCTCTCCCTTCTGGACCACCCCTACACCCCCTGGACCACTCTCCTTCCATATATAAACTGAAGCCCTGCAGCGTTTTTTCATTCTGCCTGTGTGTGCTTGGAAGAGCTAGTGTAGGGAGAGAGCTGGTTAGTGATTTGAGGGACAGTTGATAGTAACTTTGCTGGCTAGTAATCTACTTGATACTGCTCTGTATTGTAGGGACAGAACTCTGCAGGGATTTGAGGGACATTTTAGGTTAGGTAGCTTTGCTGGCTAGTAATCTACCTTCTACTGCAGTGCTCTGTATGTAGCTGCTGTGGGCAGCTGTCCTGCTGCTGATCTCTCATCTGCTGACTGCTGCCTGTAACCCAATAGTCCTTGTAAGGACTGCTTTTATTTTCTTTTTTGTTTTTTTACTTTGCTACTATAAGAGCCCAGTGCTATTAGTCTAGCTATTAGTCTAGTCTATTAGACTGGTGTGCTGCTCCTCCTAGTAGTTCACCACTACCAGCACCAACCAGAGTCAAAATTGTTACAAAGTATCTTATTTGCACCTGTTAGCTGTTCTGAGCTCTTTGCCAAAAGCTAATTAAGTTAGCTGTTCAGTTCAGAGAAAAGAGGGACTTTCCAGTACAAAAGAGGGACAGGGGGTTGAGTGGTCAAAAGAGGGACAGTTGGGAGGTATGCAAGTGCCACCTAGCTGTGTGAGCTTTTTCACATTCTGTCTAAATAACAATAATAATTCTGTGTCCGTAAACATCACCTGAGTGATACAGCAGCAATAATATATTCCGTATCCACTACTGTATACGTTGCCCTTGCAGGCATTGTTTGCCCAGTCTTTAACCAAGTGCCACCTCGCTGTGTGAGCTTTTTCACATTCCGTGTCCAGAAACATCACCTGAGTGACGTAGTGTGATTTCTGCCCTTTACAGCACAAAACGCAGCGCTGTGTCAACAATGTATTTTTCAGATACATTTTTGCCCTTGATCCCCCTCTGGCATGCCACTGTCCAGGTCGTTGCACCCTTTAAACAACTTTAAAATCATTTTTCTGGCCAGAAATGTCTTTTCTAGCTTTTAAAATTCGCCTTCCAATTAAAGTCTATGGGGTTCGCGACGTTCGCGAACCGTTCGCATTTTTGACGCAAGTTCACGAACATTTTTTCCGCCGTTCGCTACATCCCTACCAAGCACTACCTATTCAACAAAAATGGCGGGAAGCCTATTGGAATTTAATTGTTAGAAAGTACAGTCTCCAAGTTTTTTTATTACAATGTTTCAGAGGCATTTAATTATGTGTTTGGAAAAAAATGGCCATGTGGTGCTATAATCTAAGAAGATATTTGATTATAATTAAAGGTATACACAACTAGTTGAGTGAGTGAAATGAGTTTAGTTATTAGCTGACAAATGAATCAATAGTTGAGCATTCCCAAACAAAATGGATTTACTTACATGAGCTATTTATATATATTTTCTCCATACATATTCATGTAGATTTGTATTGCTCTATAGAATCTAATAATTTCACAAATGCCTATTCCCTGGGCATGATGTCTGAGTCTGGAAATCCATCATCCTGAATGGCAAGCTTTCAAATTATGACTTTTTGCATAAGAAACAAAACAGTAATGTTTATCTTCTGTATTTAGTATATCTTTGTGGAGCAAACTCTGGATTAATGCATATTTCTGACCAGAAATATTTATTTAGGACTTTAAAGGAAAACAAAATGTAAAATCCTCTTGCTCAATTTGCACCTCCTCCCTCTTAAAACCAAAAATGCTAATTGTGCCTCCACACCCAAAACCAGGCATTTTTCAGTTCCAAAGTGTACAAAGTGGATTTCATTTTAGATGACCAATAATATAAATGATACATAGGGCTCCATGTAATTGGCAGATCATCACGGAACACAAAATACTCTATTGGTCCTTTCAATGCACAAGCCTTCAACATGCCAAAATCAAAAGAGTTTGGTAAAGGTATGGGATTTATTATATAGAAAACTGTTATACAAAAAGTTCAAAATTATGGGAATTCCTTCCCAAAACAGATTGTATAATAAAACAGTACCTTGCACTTGATGGTACCTAAACTACATAAATTTATGCTGGTGGCAAAAAAAAAATCCTACCTCTATTTATCCTGAACCTATGCATATGGAATTTAGGACATCTTTTGGTATACGGTATAAACTCAGAATCATGACTGACCACTTCAAAATGAAGAAAATAATTTAGGAATATAGGTTGTCTGTTAATAAGTTGGAAAAACAATTTGTATTATATGTCACAAGCATTAGGCATTTAAAAAAATCTATTTCATGTAGGCAGTTGGCATCTTTTGAAAGATTGTCAATATAGACTGAAAAGAAAAAAAAAGAAAAACGGACTTAGGGATACAGAAGCAAATTATGCCTTTAACGTACTTTTCACCTCATTGTTCATCTTTGATTGAAGTCACTCTTTTATTAGATGGATCCCACTCATGCATCATAACTAATTCATTGGAAGTCTGATGACGACGAACTTCCAATGAAAATAAAATGTTACTCCCTTAATGCAAAATGGTTGAGACAGGGAAATATTGTACAAGATTGGAAGAAAAAAATGAGTACTAGTGCTAGGTGACAGAACTTTTTGGGTTTCGAATTTTGGACTTTGTGCTGAGTTACCTGTGCACTTACCTGTTGTGCCACTGGAAATCCTTAGTCTTGTCTTATTTTTTATTTTTGTGGTTCCTGGTATACTCCTGTCTTCTTCCCTATCTCTCCGCCCATCCCATTATCCCCATCAGTTTCTCATGATCCAATTCTGACCCTTTCTAAGCCTGCCCTTGACCTCTGCCCAGGGCTTGGCCATTAAGCTGCTCCTGTGACCTTGCCATTGGTTCCTGTATTTGTCTGATCCTGTTCCAAGTTCCCAGTTCCTGTGACCCGCTCTGTTCCTTATTTCAAGTCCTGTTCCAGTACATGTCTCTTTCCTGTACCCTTGTGTCCCTCCTTGCCTGCTTTGGATTCCCCGGTTCTGACTCCTGGCCTGTCCCTTGACTTTGTTTATTTGCTGCCTGCCTTGACCCTTTGGCCTGTTTCCGGACTGTGTCCCTGCCTACCTTTTCTACTACAAGTATCTATATACATTGTCAGAACCGTAACTTGCAATCACTTCTCTAAGTTTATTAAAATATTCTTTCACCAATATCATAGATTTGGATCTCTGCAATGCTGTGTATGGTTATCCAGTCTTCAGGCTCCCAACTTCCTGGTACTCCACGATGTCTCCCCAGGGAAGACGTGACACACGGCTACTGAAAAAAAGGCATAAAGTGAGGTTCTCAGTAGTCTAGGCAGCCCTTAATTGGTGACAAGAGTGTAGTTGGATAATTCCTCCAAGTTGGTGGTACCACCAAATTAAGCTTACAATTTAATATTTCCTGGGCTAGTAGTCAACAAAACTTAATCATGAGTATACACGTGTATTCTATAAAGAGGTAGCAAATTCACAAAGTGTAAGTAATACAACTTTTTACTAAAAAGGTCATTTTTCCTCCAGAAGTTTACATCACTTTCAAACATACCTTAAAAATGCACTATGAGCAATTAAAATTTGAAATGTAATAACTGATATATTCTTATTTGTGCAATTTTTTTTCCCATTTACAACTTTTATTACAATTCCCCTATAGGTTTTTTTTTTTCGCTAAGTCCTGTGCCAAACATTGTATAATTTTTCTTGGTTAATAATTCCAATGCCTTTACTCTGCTAAAAATCAAAATACAAGTTAATAAATAGGAATCATTAAATTATTGCCTTGTCAACCAATGAGTGTGACACACATCAATAAACGTCATAAAATTATAATATAGATACATATCTTTGGTCTGCTGTTAATTTCTTTCTGAATTATTATATTAGTTCAAGGTGGCAGTGATACGTTTGAATAACTTTACATAAGAAATATTCGTATTAAATCCACAGAAGTTCATTTCATTATCAACAAAATACATTTTCAATATTAACATATTATGGTTTTAAAATAAACTTTAGAAGTAGTAGCAGTAATAGTTTTCAAAAATGAAAAAGACTAATATGTAACCTAAAACAAAGTTTATTTCTGTCTTATATAGGTAAAAATTTTAGTAGTCCTAAAGCGTGATTGATATCAGATCTAAGTTCATCCATCTTTTATCTCCTTTCTTTTCAATAACTTCACCTGGTCTAGTTAATGGTGCTCTAGATAATACATATTTATAGACTACCCCTAAAGCCCAATAAAAAACTACAGCCATATTCAAATAAAAATATCATGCTTTCTAGAAAAGGTATCAGAGTTTAAAAGAAAGCATTATAGAGTTAATTTTCAATCTCTAGCCCCAGTGGTTGGAAATATTCTGGGTAAAGAGCTGTGCCAATTAGAAACTACTGACAATCTTGCTTATATATACTCATATATACAGTACTTAAATCAGGCACTTATTTCTTGGTTTCATCTTTTGGCACAAGGGAATTACAGATCAGGCACAAATAGTGGTGAATTCTTATTCCCACAATAACAAAACTCAGAGCAAGAATGTTGCATTCTGGAGTAACATATGCAGCATTGATATTTTTCTTCACTTTAAACTTCAAATAAGGCTAGTAAATGATACACAAATAAATGTTTGGAAATAAAATGCACTTTAAACTTTACATTTTAAATTACTGTTGGATTTTTTTCATAAGCTTTTTGCAAGCTGAACTCAACAGGAAAAAGCAGGACTGAAAGCTTAATTAACTGCTGTCAGTTTTATAATAAGGACATAACATAAGCCGAAGAGTAGATAATCCAAAGAGGGGGAGGGGAAAAAAGAATGCACACCGAGAACTAGATGAAGCAGAATTACTAAAGCCTCAGAAACAGGTGACAAGACAAAATGAACACAATTTTGAACAAAGGAGCACAGCTATAAGCAGAAAACTGCTGGTTATTGGTCACAATTTACAGTTTCAGTTCACGTTGGGATTCAGCAATGTTCTATAATTTGCAAGTTACATGTTGTGCATGCCAATCTATGCATTTGTAATCAAGGTGATTAATGGTATATCCTTTACTGCTTGAATGTAGAGGCCTGCCAGGCATATGAAACAAAGACTCAATACATTTGTAAAAGAAAATACCCATTGAAAAATATAGGTTGGAATTGGAATTTAACTAATCATTTTGTTGAAACGGAGAATATGATCAAACTAATATTTCTGCATGGTATAAAATTATTATTATTACATTATTTTCTGACAATAAAGCCACAAAACTAATCACTTGATCATGTTCAACTATGCCTGTGCCTGTAGGTATAACTAAAACATATGCATGATTTATGACTATATAGAGTTGGTATCTATATATTCATTATATGCCATTGCTGGCTCTGTAGACATACTGCATTCTGTACAGATACTGCATTATTATTATATATACCCCCTAATACAACCAAGTATATATATAACACCACTCCTATGTCCATAAATGACAAATATTCATAATTCTACATAGACATGTTAACCAAATGCACTTGTACACTGGATCCGCAGGTGTCAGCAGCTCCTTCAATATTTTATTTCTTCTATATCCAAAACCATTTTTTAAAGGCTCACAAGTCTCCATTCTGCATCAATCTGTACAATAAACCAATTTTGTAAAACAGATTTATTAATCATGGGGTGTGTAAGAATTGTTTAACGAGGAATAAAACAACACATTTATTTCTATGTATTGTTTGCAAGTTACATGAATCACCTCATAACAACTCCATCCTATCCAACACTTTGACATCATTCACCATTTGCCCTGGATAACCTTATTCAAGAAAATTTGTTGTCTCCTTTCATTTTTATCACTGGTGTCATGTGTAAATCTTTGAATGTGACTAGGGATGGGCGAATGTTTTTGCTTTGGTTTGCCACGGAAATGACGCCCATAGACTTGTATGGCGGCGCGCGTCAAAAAAAATTATGCGGGTCAAAAAAATTTGTTTGACGCCCATATACTTTAATGTTTGCCAAATTTTTGCCAAAATGAAATGGGTCAAAGTCACCCAAGCCTAAATGTGACAGATTATATGGCGAGGGGGGAAAGGGAATGGCAGGATATAGAAAAGGAGGTGGAGTCAGCACAGCAAAAGTTTTAAGATAATAGTACTTTTTACATATTTAACTCTTTGAAAAAAATTTGAGAGTTCCACATTCCAGCAAATGTTGTAAATCGCTCAGATGTCTAAGTCCTTTAAAACAATTTTAATTTACTTTGCAAAGCCATTCTTTAATTGTTGGGGAGTACAGTAAAGCAAAATCATGACGTTTAAAAGCAGTACTTTACAAAAATAAATGCAGTTTCTATAAGCACTTATCTGATTTAAAATATTTTGGAAAAAAAACACACACACAAATGGGTGTATTTGCAGGACATCTAGGGTTGCCACCTGTCTGGTTTTCACCCAGACAGCTGGTTTTCAGGAGGGCTGTCAGGGTGAAAACTGCCTGTCCAGATTTCCAAATTAGAAAATCCAGACGGGGCTTAAAGTGAATGGCACAATGATCAGCTAATTGGCCTGCCCCTGATGTCATCTGGCCCACCCTCAATCACCGGTTCCACCCCTCCAACCACCCCCTGCCTGGTCTGTCACTCGGCAAAAGGTGGCAACCTTAAGAACATTGTATGTTTAAATAAGCATAATACATATAGCCTGCCAGCCAGGAGCAACTTCACAGAATAATACAGATAGGAGCAGATTTACATAGGGTCGAATATCGAGGGTTAATTAACCCTCGATATTCGACTGCCAAATGCAAATCCTTCAACTTCGAATATCGAAGTCAAAGGATTTACCGCAAATAGTTTGAATCGTTCGATTCGAAGGATTTTAATCCATCAATCGAATGATTTTTCTTCGATCAAAAAATTGCCAGGAAGCCTATGGGGACCTCCCCCATAGGATAACATTGCACCTCGGTAGGTTTTAGGTGGGGGTCGAAGTTAAAGAGTTAAAGAGACAGTACTTCGATTATCGAATGGTCGAATATTCGAACGATTTTTAGTTCGAATCGTTCAATTCAAAGTCGTAGTCGAAGGTTGAAGTAGCCAAAACATTTTTTTATTCTATTCCTTCACTCGAAGGAATTGGAACTGTTGAGGGGAATCCCCACTTATATGACAATTTCTTCAGAGTCCAGAGAAAGACTCCCTTTGGTTATCTGTGCCCTGAGAAGAGCACATTTTGCTCTTCAGAACCCTGACAAGGACCCCCTTTCCTTCTGCACCGTAAATAAAACAAACTTTTCTGCCACTGGTGGTTCCATGCTGACTTTTTACTTTTACAAAGTAGTGATGTGTTGGTTGACCTGAAACCCTGGTGAACCAGTGGGTTGACTGCCAGGTTTGGGTTGAAATTTGCCAACCATCACGGGTTAGGGTTGGTGCAGGTGAGGCAGGGGAAGTACACACTGACACTGCTCTTGAAGATTCCCTGTCTTGGAACCAGAGGTGCACAAAAGTGGCATACAGACCGAGAATGTTAGGACTACTGTATATACAGTATAAACAGTAAGTTTAGATTTTAACTTTACATCACCTTTAAAATGGGTTTCTTGTGTAACAGCCACATTTACTTTGGCATTTCGCCAGTTTCATAGTAGTACTGATTTAACATCAAAAAAGAATGTATTCAAATGTAGATATAAATATATATATTGAGTGAATAGCCAAAACGTTGTAAATAAATAAAATGTTTGGCACCGTATAGAGTCCTGTGAGTGTAGTTCTCTTTGATACTTACTATATACTATACTATATACAGCTCAAGATGAAGTGCACAGTCAATGCCCCAGACATAATTGCTCTGTATGTTTGCATGCCCTGATGAAGTGACCCATGCGGTTACTAAATTTGTTGGCAATTTTGTGGACACTGAAAATGTAGCATAATACTATGAACTTTTAACTGGATGAAATAAAGAAATGACGTTTTAAACTAATTTCATGAGAATTTGCAGTAGATTCTGGGCAGAGAGTACTTTATATAATATTTGGTCAAGCCTAATATAGTAGCTGTTTGTAGTTTCATGTGCAATGTGTTTTGAAATGCTATTTTTGTGGTAGGATTCCCACTTTGGTAAATACAAATAAGATCTTGGTTATGGCAAATGAAAAAAGCCTGTAGAATATGAAATGTAAATATCCTGTATGAAATATTCATTTGCATTTTGTTACACTTACTGTATGTTTTTTTTGGTTTGGATACCAACTCCTGATAAACTATAAAGTGCCATAAGGCACCATCCAGTATGTTAGACCTAAAGTGATTTTTGATAATTGTCTGTTTAATTAAGCAAATGTATTCATTATTAAGCAAATGTATTCATTATGGATGCTTAGTTTAGGGAGTTTGTGACTCATGTATTTGCATAAGTGGATTTCTGTGACCTGCAGTTTGTGTTTAAATTAAACGGCTCATCCTTTTTATTTTGTCTTTATTTCTGTTTCCTACTGTTCACAATTATTTGTTCTTTTAGACTTAAAGTGTCAAATCTTTTTATCTAAGGTTCTATCATGCTTTCTCCTTTGTCTAAAGATAAACACCAGTACAGACACATAAGATATTGTTTGGAATAAAAAGCACAGCTATCTACTAAATGCACTCACTTAAAATATAACTGCAGTTTGTAGGGGATCAATAATCAAGCCTAGCATATGCATTCTCAATTCCGTAATGCAACATTTACCAACAGTTCAATGAAAGCATTGTAAAATGTCCTGTAATTTCCATTAGCATTTTCATTAAAAGAGATATTCCGTTTAAGGTTAACAAGTTAAAAACAGAGTTAAACATGTAAATAACCCCTTTAGTGTCGATGTAATAGGCATGCTGGGCCCATTTTGCAGGAAATACTGCTGTTGAGCAGATGGAAATGATCGACACATTATTAGTGTGATAGGAGTTGTACGAGGGAAATTGATCCAATCTCATTTGAAAACATTTATTTGCAGCGCGAGATACAGGATGCTTGAAGAGCAATGCAAGGGATTTATTTCTATCCTGTCTCCTTCAATTTATCCTATTAAGGATTTCTATAAGTGACACAAGGGGAGCCTATTTTAGAAAAAGGAGGAATGCAAAAAAAGTAATTTTGTAAAGCTGAAATGTATAAAACTCCAGGGAAACCTTCTACTGCACGTGTTCAGGAATGTTATTTTGCCAGAGTGGATTTTTTGAGTAGCTGCCGGGTAAAACGAAACAAATCAATATGTGCATTGACTTACAGTATTTTGCACTGCACACTGTTTGTAGCAGTGCCACTGTTATTTGTACAACATGATCTGGTACTAAAGGGGACATAACACATTTTCTATAATATTTATTATTTGCACTCCTTTACTGTCAAAATTCAGCATTACAGGTGCAGGAATATTCATCAATAAGCATCATCATTACCAGCACTGGTAGCTTAATGACCATGGTCTAGTAAAATCAGTGTAAATGAAAGCATGTCCCTCACCAAAAAAACGCTAGAGGAGCCAGGCTCACATAGCTACCCCTGTCCACAGCTCCCCCCCTCCCTTGCGAAAGAACAACAGATTAAAGAAGGGTGATTGGGAAGGGGATTTTAATTGTATAGAGGATGCTGACCCCATGGTTCAGGCACAACATCAGGGTCTGCTTCCACTGCCCCTGGACATATATGTAATCTCACCCCCCACCCAATACGGAGGCTCCAACTTTGGCAGGGGCTGTATCTCTTTGAGAGGCAACTCCAATACCTACCTGACCACACTGTTCCCCATAGTTGTACCCAAACTTAAAGGGGATTTTAACACTGTTTACTCAACCAGACATATTTTGCTTGGTTACAAATCCCAAAGCCTTGTGTAAAGCATATAGTATTTTATCAATTTAGGATTGTAAACGTAAAGTAACATTGTGCAAAATATTCTCTATGGCCAGCACACATATCTGTGTGAATCTGGCTAAATATACTTTATTTTTTCAACTCAGGAGTCAGATTAAACACATATTTGTGGGCACCAATCTCCTAACATAAACAAGACTGTGTTCAATTTTCTTATGAATGATTGCAGAGTATATACGTAGGGGTATACGGAACCCAGAAGCATTAAGGGTCCATATGGACAGTATTGCTCCAGCAATGACATGTGTATTTAAAAATTAAATGTGCACAAAATACAGCCCTCATTAAGGTTTAATGTGCTTACAGATCATTTAAAGATGTAAAATAAACTAGTGGATGGCTATTGTTAAATATCCTTGGCTACTCTCCTTCTATGACCTCAAATATTGAATGGCAGTGATCTATGATGTAAGCCCAAGACGTTCTCCTTTGTGCTTGATCATGCAATGCTTTCAGAGTTCAATACCAGCAAGATGTGCACATATAAATTAAGATTTATGTGAATCATACTGATTGATGCTGAAGAGGAAAAAGTCACAGAAATGTTGCTTCACTCTGTATTTATATCCATATAGCACAGTCAAAAATCAATGCCGTTTTTGATATATATATATATATTGAGGAAAAAATTATAATTTTTACTGCTATAATTGTTCATATTGTAATCCATATTCCCCTTATAATCAGGGATATTGTAGAAGAATATTTAATGCTTTCTTTGTACTTTGTACATCATTTGTTTCAAGGAAGTTGAATGATGTAATGAAAAATGTAGGGTTTTGCCATGGAGTACCCAAAAGCTTTGAAGGATGGTGGTAAGATGCTGACAGCTTTTACATTTGCTGGAACCACTATGTGGCGTTAGCGGAATGTATGATTTTATGCTTTTATCATATTTTTAGTGTAAGCACAATTTTAAACTGTGATATTGATTAAAACTAGACAGGTTTTTATGATGGAATGCACTCCATGCTTGTTTTATTATTCTTCAATCACACTATCACAAAATTGCCAAAGGTGTTGGGCTGAAAAAAGTTGTCTTTTAATTGTGTCCTTGAAGTGAAAGTCTTCTGAACTTTTGCTTAAAGTAAAAAAAAAAACACAAATTTTTTGGCAATAGCTAGAGAGTGCAAATGGCTGTGTACAAAATGTTAAGAACTAATCACTTTTTTATTGATGACTGAAATAGTGGATTAAACATGTCTACATTACTGAAACATCTGATTTTTTTGCAGGTACTGAGTGTGACAGAGTCCTTGCAGCAGGCTTTACTTTTTGTTTGAATGTTGTTTGATGGTAATGTGATGGTGGTCTCTCTGGGCGATAGACTGTTGGACATGCTCAGGACAAAAAAAAAGAGAAACAATTAAACCCTGAGCCTATTTTCTCTACACAAAGATGATTTCCCTGTTTACCATGGGTGAGGTTCTATTGCATAAGCCCCTACAAAAAATGACAGTCTTTCCCAATAACAGACACATTTGCAGCTTCTGTTTTCCCCTAGGTTCACTCTCTTTCTTTCAGGTCCCTCAGGTTCCACACTGGGGACCTGCTGCAGCTATGCCTCTCTTTCTCACATGCAAGGAAGAACAAAAGGTGTATTTCTGTATGCAGTTTTAGTACAGTTACCAAAACGTTAACAATATGCTCCTCAGACAAATCACTGCACCCTAAATCATGCCAAGGTTGGACTTGGGTGTGTGAGGCCCATTGGGGATACTACCCCAGGCCCCCCCCACACCTCCTCTGGGGGCCTGACCACCCACTTTGTGGCCTGGACCATGTTGCACCACTGGTTGGAAATTCTATACTTCTGCTTCAATGCATAGAGCCTTATTTATTACAATGTTGGATTTGTGTAGTTTTATGAATGTCAATAAATCAGCCATTTTTTTTTGTTTGATGGAAAGTGCCTGGACTGTGTGTTAAGTGACTTGAAAATGCCTAGCCACATATTGAGCTGTGAAATATTTATTTTTTTTATATTATGATGTTTTGACTAGCTGCAAAAAATAATATTGCTTTGTGCAAGGCTGAGGGGCTTACCATGGACATTCCCTGATGAACTCATGTGTGAAAAGTTCACAAGGAGCCTGTTCCAACCCTGACAGCACAGCGCCCCCCTTAATCGAATCATGCTGTTTGTGATGTTTTGCAGTGTCTGCAATGTTGAAATTAAGCGGTTTGATATAGTTCGGCATTGCAGTTCTACACTTACAGACTGTAATGTCAAGCATTTCACCATGTATCAGTAGATAGTAAAAACAGCCCTTGGGAATGGTTAGAAAGTTATAAGGGCTGCTATTTGGGGCTAGGGACTGGCTTCATTCTATCTGTGTACTGATTCTGTGGGTGACTAAACAAATATAAATCAACCCTGGCTGATGAATAAGCAATTACTATACAACACGGGGCAGATTTACTAAGGGTTGAAGTGAATTTTCGAAGTTAAAAACTTCGGCTTTCGAACTATTTTTTGGGAACTTCGACCATCGAATAGGCCTAAATTCGACTTCGACTCGAAGTAAAAAAGTTCGACTTCGAAAATCTAAGTACTGTCTCTTTAAAAAAGTTCGACTTCGACACTTCCTTAAACCTGCCGAATTGCTATGTTAGCCTATGGGACCTCCTAGAACCTATAGACAACATTTGGCTAAGTTTTTAGAAGTCAAAGTAAAATTGTTCGATCGATTAAATCGTTCGAATCGTTCCATTCGAAGGATTTCATCGAACGATTTTACTTTGACCGAAAACGGTCATATTCGATTAAAAAATACTTTTTGATAAATCCCCTTGATAAATCTACCCCCACATGTCTATGAGACTGGGTACCTCTGCTGGTAAGCTTCAACAAGTTTTGTAAGGGCTATTTAAGGAATTTACCCAGTGTTTAATAATTTGAATGACTATACCCTGCCAACGTCTGTTTTAGAGGATTTTATTTGTTTCTTTCTCCTTAGCCTTTCTTTTATTGTATGTTAATTAAAAGTGAAGTTTTAGCTAACTGCACAAAACTCTCTATTTATTATTCTCTCATTATTTTCTACCCTATGGCTTGATGTGCAGTGTGTGCAACAACCTACAATCCCTCTTTGATAATTATGCATAGTGATTTTCACCAGAATCTTATGAGTTAGACTTAGCACAGAAAAGGTTACACATGCAGTTAGCACAGATTCTGATTCATTCCAACCTCTGCCACGATTATGACAAAGAGATCCAGTTTGTCCTTGCTTTTTCCAACCAAGTGTTAAAATAATAACCTTATGAAGCTGGCTGGGTTTTATCCTTAGTCCAAATGCCAGAAACAGAATTAAGCTTGGCCAAATAAGAATGAAAAATTGAATTTCTCAATGTAACATTTTCATTAAACAGCTTATTACACTGCAAATATAAATTCATATAGCATACGTATGAAGACCTGCTTGAAAGTTGACATAATTTTTCAGCAAAATAACAGCTTTTTAAAGTATTTAGCTTTATTACCTACACTCTGCATAGGTGCAATCAACAAAAAAACTTTTGTGTGCAAGTGCGTCTGTTGATGCTGAGGAATCCTAGAGCTGCTGCCACCATGATTAAGGTGGTAGAGGGATACATTTCTTTATCCAGAAACCTGTTATCCAGAGAGTTCTGAATTATGAAGAGGCCATATAACATAGACTCCATTTTAATCAAATAATTCAGATTTTTAAAAATGAATTCATTTGTATTTTAGTAATAAAACAGTAGTTTGTACTTGATCCCAGCTAAGATAGAATTAATCCTTTTTGCTGGCAAAACAATCTTACTGGGTTTAATAAATGTTTAAATTATATTTTAGTAGACTTAAGGTATGGAGATACAAATTACAGAAATATCTCTTATCCGAAAAACACCAGGTCCCAAGCATTCTGGATAACAGTTCATATACCTGTAGCTCCAGGTTTCACTCAGCAAGTTGTGTCAATAGACCAATTTTAATGCCTCACATGGGTCAACCACCATCTCCACAAAAATTTTAGATGAATATCCAATTCACAACAAACCCTCTCACCAAAGAATTTTTTTTCATGCATCAAATGCAACTAGAGTTGCAACAACACATGGGGCAGATTTACATAGGGTCGAATATCGAGGGTTGATTAAATCCTTCGACTTCGAATATCAAAGTCGAAGGATTTACCGCAATTAGTTCGATAGAACGATGAAATCCTTCGAATCGAACGATTCAAAGGATTTTAATCCATCGATCGAACGATTTTTCTACGACCAAAAAAAGCTTAGAAAGCCCATGGGGACCTTCCCCATAGGCTAACATTGATGCTCGGTAGGTTTTAAGTGGCGAAGTACGGGGTCGAAGTTTTTTTTAAAGAGACAGTACTTCGACTATCGAATGGTCGAATAGTCGAACGATTTTTAGTTCAAAACGTTCGATTTGAAGTCGTAGTCGAAGGTCGGAATAGCCAATTCGATGGTTGAAGTAGCCAAAAAAATAATTCGAAATTCAAAGTTTTTTTTATTCTATTCCTTCACTCGAACTAAGTAAATGTGCCCCTAGCATTGTGGGGGACAAACATGGTGATTTGCATCCAAAATCACTCTTTGTTCACTCTTTCCAGTTTTAAATGATCCTTGCACTTTTTCTTTCTGTTGGCAGATAAGGTGCTACAGGTTTGCAGAACTTATATTAAGATAATTGTATCCCTGATGCCACTGACTTGCACATTTCAAATCCTATGCTAACCAAAGTCTAAGTTCCCTTTACAATTGCAGCTGTAAACTAGGCAATTGCCTCACAGCCTATTTTTATAGGGAGAGCGTGACATACAGTATAAAAAAGTCCAGTATGTCTGTGAAGAAATGTTGAATTTTCTCTTTGTGTGCCTTATTGTTTTGCCAACGCACCTTTGGTCATGGTTTGTGCTTTTCCTTTTCAAATGCTCTGTGTATAAAGTCCCATTTAGTCAGAATTACATGGTTTAATCTAAGAGTCAGTGCTCAATAAAAGAAATGTAAGAGTGATTACTTAAGGTGGTTGATACTATGGATGCTATTTAGAGACAGAAAAAAAGCAACAGACTGTTCAAAAAAGAAGAAATTCTAACTAAAAACAGTATAATATGAATTGATTTAACAATTTCCTCACCCCCAAAACAGTTTGTTATATAGTGAGGATTCTGCATAATATCCATCTTTTAGGGGGTTATTTATCAAAGTTCGAATTTTAGCGTTTTTTAGGGCTCTTACCGACGAGCGATTGAAGCTGCGCCCCCCTGCGTTCCGTTTTTCTGCGTTCAGCCGCAGGGGAGCGCAGAACGTTTTTTCCAATGGGGCTGTACTCACACAGGCGTGTGTAGGCGCCGAACTCAGGAAAAATGCAGCATGTTGCGTCTCAACCTGTGTTTAGCGCTTACACACGCCTGTGTGAGTACAGCCCCATTGGAAAAAATGTAATGCGTCTATTCCTGCGCTCCCCTGTGGCTGTACGCAGAAAATTGGAACACAGGGGAGCGCATCTACAACTGCTTGTCAGTAAGAGCCCTTATACCTTGAATGAACTTGAATGAACTCACAACTCGAATTGTTTCTCATTAAAGAAACAACTGGAATGGATAAATTCTAATCAGAGAGTTCATGGTTAACAACCTTAAATTAATCAAGTTTTCAGTGAAAAATGTTTTTAATTAATTGAGCTATAGGAGGCAAAACTCTCTGAAAAAAACTCAGGAAGGCTATTAACCTCTTCAAATGGTTCAAGGTACCTCTGCCAGTGACTCCTACATATACATATAACAGAGTTAAAATTGCAAAACAAACAAAATTTGTAAGATTAAAGGAAGACTAAACCCTCCAATTTTTTTTCCTTTTACAGACCCGTATCACAATAGTGTTAATATTTAATGAAGTAACTAGAGTGTTGCCATACAAATCTGTGTCTTGAACCATAGAAAGTCTTTGTATAGATTTTTCTCAAGTTAGAATTAAGTAAAACAAGTTGCTTATAGAGCTTTCTTCAAAAGATAGAATGAATTAAAGCAAGGTGCAATGGTGTTTTCGTCAAATAATAAAATTCAGCATGTGGCTTCTTCACTCTCTGGTGGGAGTAGCAATTTACAAGATTCCTGATAGATGTCTTCATGACTTTGAAAGGTTTTAGATGGTGTATTTTCGGATTCAAGCTATTTCCAGGGTTGGGGTATAATAAATCTCAAAACATTTGAGTTTTTTTTTTAAAAAAGAATTTAAACATTTGAGTTTTCTTTTTTTTAACCCGCAAATTAGATTTTCGACCAAAAAAAAATAACATGGAAAACTCAAATTTTCGTGGAAAACATAAGTCGATCCTCAATAAAGATGTTGCATTTGGAAAATGGGAAGCACCAATAAGAAAGTGTTGCAGAAGTGCAGTGTAATTTGGGCATTAAATCAACCAGAATAAAGCCCCCGTTGAGCTGTTCTGCCTGATGGAACATACAGCACATACATGTCATTACATGATTAACAGAAAACCTATTTAACTTCAGTTGTCATTTAATCTATTGTATGCCTTCTTTTTTATCACCTTGATTCATTTCAGTCAGATTTGATGAAAGCGTGCTACGATTTCCTAAGGTTTCTCAGTTATTATTCTGTAACCAGGTAAAGTTTATAAAATGGGAAAAGTAATTGACACTAAAATATGAACCTGACATTTTTTTTTTCGAGTTCTGAAATTCCATAGATAACTGCCTGCCCTAGGGTATATCATGATTTTGTATCATCGGAATAACAGCAAGTCTATATATATAGATGTACTAAATGATTTAGAAGCTGTAGAATTGATGGGTTAATGTCATGTATAATAAGGCTTTGCAATTAGTAATTTAGCTAGTGTATCCTTTCAATGCCCAATTATATTTACTTTATTATTTTATTAATGGATTGTTATATCTCATGATTTAAGTGACATTTTGTCCTAACTTTTCACAATTACAGTTACTATATCTTAAGTGATTTCATGTGGACAAAATATTAAAACGTGCATGTCATTATTCTGCTAAATTACATTGATGTACAGTATATTGTGTGTACGTAATGTACCAGCAATAACTCATATTTGCTGTTAAATAGACTGCAAAAAGTCACTACCAAGTTTCATGAACTTATCAAGCTCAAGGCTGCAAGATGTTGTCAAAGAAGTTACAATTTCTGTGTTTCTCCACGGTTCTACAAAATGAAATATAGCAATATAAGGTTCATCTGAGGGATAGTTTAAATTCCCCATTCAGTGCTCAAGTATGATATTGTGCTAGGAGCTAGAGACCAGCAACAGTGCACATAGATTTTTACTATGCAATCAAAATTTCCCAAATCCTTCAGGGTCAGCAGCCCAGTCAATGCAAAAGGATCTTTGAATGATAATGAATCCTGCCTGCTCTGTTGGGTACTTGTCTCTGTCCTCTTGGGTTTTATACAATCATTAACAAAGACAATCTTGAATAATGATAGCGAATTTGTCCCATTTTGCTTCGCCAAAAAAAATTTGAATTTCCTGCGAAATTCGCGAAACGGTGAAAAATTTGTGAAACACACATTTTGACGCCCGCGTCAATTTTGACGCTTGCATTAAAGTCAATGGCCGTCCGAATAATTTTGACACACAACAGTTTTTATGCTTGTGACTATTCTGACGCATCCACATTTTTGATGCAGCAATTTTTCACTGAAGTTTTGTTAATTTATTTGCCAGCAGCTAAAATGGAAATTCAATACAAATTCGTGCCAGGGGAATTTATTCACCAATCACTAATCTTGAATTCTGAACATGAAAAAAATCACTGTAATTACACTTATAAATAGTGATGAGCAACATTTTCCACCACTGCTGTCTGTGGTAATATTAGAGCATGTGTTATGTATTGTCAGAAAAAATACAAAATAAAAAATCTATTAAATCTACATTATTAGGTGCCCTTGTCATCTACACCAACCAATGGGATGATAGCCCTCCAGTCTATCTAAGGAGCTGTCCAGTTGGCATTTTTGGAAGACTCTGACAACTAGGAATTGATGATCATTTGTAGCATAGTAGAAAGGAGCGTCTTTAACAAGACAGGGCAATACATATACTATTGCAGAGCTAAAACACTTTCACTACAAGGTATTTTCCCTTCCTGTTGACTTTAATACATTTTTCACATTTAAAAATGTATTTGCCAGGTATAATATTTGAAAGGCACATTCACTAATTTAAAAATGGCAGCGTCAGATAACCAAAAAAAAAAAAAAAAAAAATTATTTTCAAGGGCACCAACTGTGTCCTTTATGTTAATTTAGCAAAATTATGAATTTCTTCTGTTTTTCTTAACATAACGATTCTTCTGTCAAGTTAAGATATATTGCACTATAGGCTAGTTTATATCCTGTGTCACCATAAATAACAGGCCTCATTTGCCAAGTTGAATGCAGGGTGGAAAAATCAGCCATTTTTTGCACATTTTGTGAATGTTGGTACATAAGAGCAGATCCCTTTTAGATACTTTTCTCTATGAATTAACTTGCTAAACCAAAACCTGAATAAATGTCAGACTTATTTTATTAGACTTTCATGGAAAAATATGTGAATGTATTGAAGATTCAAGTCTCAAAAAAGGCAGCATTGTAGTTGAAGTTTAAATTAACTTTTAGGGGCACATTTACTGTTGGTCGAATATTCAAGGTCAATTAGTGCAATTCCTTTGATCGAACGATCGAAGTAAAAATCGTTTGATCGAACGATTAAATCCTTCGAATCGAACGATTTGAAGGATTTTAATCCATCGATCGAATGATTTTCCTTTGATCCCTAATTGCCTAGGATGCCTATGGGGACCTTCCCCATAGGCTAACATTGGTGCTCGGTAGGTTTTAGGTGGCGAAGTAGGTGGTCAAAGTTTTTCTTAAAGAGACAGTACTTTGACTATCAAATGGTCGAATAGTCAAACGATTTTTAGTTAGAATTATTCGATTTGAAGTCAAAATCGTAGTCGAAGGTCGAAGTAGCCAATTCGATGGTCGAATTAGCCAAAAAAATACTTCGAAATTCAATGTATTTTTGTTCTAATCCTTCACTCGAGCTAAGTAAATTTGCCCCCTAATGTGTGAATTTCTTATTCTAAGCCACGTATCATTTGGTCTTCATTTTATTTTATTTATCTGAGTTTTTGAACTATTGGCTTTTGCATTTCCCAGCATGATCTAAAATTTTATGTTTGTTTTTTACTATCTCTCTATTTAGACACTCTTCCATTTGGCAGTGAAACCACGCCTTGTATGCTAGAGGTAAATTGAAACCAGATATCTGCTGAAATCCAAACCAGAGAGCTTTTGAACAAAAATGCTAAATAAGGAAAAAAAACACAACCCCCCCAAATGCAGTATCAGAATATCATTGTTTACATCACGCAACAAGTTTACCTAAATATATTTAAAATTGTTCACATGCTCAGATATTTTCTAAGGCCAGCAGGCTTTTTCTTTAAAGATTTGGTCTAAGGTTCTTTCCTACAGAACAACCCACTGTTAACATTTGGATTGCTCCCAGGTATCACTTGTGCTGTCTTAGCCAGAAAGTATATAGAGCACAGTAATTCTTTGCAGAATTTTGTTTTGCTGAAATACATGTCAATTTTTGTTTACAGTTGATACGTGCTATCAAGACAAGCCTATTTTTTAAAAAGGTTACTTCCTTGATGTAAATTCTCTATACTACTTCAGCAACTATTAAAGTATCCATGATGTAGGGTGCAAATGCTATTGCCATATTTTTACCCACAAATCATCATTTTCCCATATTTCCAGTGTAATTATTCTATAATAATAATCTAATACACAAAAGCTATGAATATGTAAAATATATCCTTATAAACGGTGAGTTCTGATGTCATCAGTTATAAAGAGTGAGTTCTGATGTCATTTATGTCACATATGTGTAGTATAATAAATAAAGTACCCCCAGTTGCAAAATATGAGAATATTAGAAGTTACTTCAGAGTTCCATGACTTGTATAAAAACACTGGCCTTCCACCTCATGTTTTTATATGGTCATGAAACTCCTCTGTAACTTATAATATCCTTATCATTTACAAAAGGGGTTACTATATTCACTATATAATATGAATTGGTTTTTTTTTCACCCAATTGACCTTCACAAATTTGTATGTCTGCATCTGCACTCTGCATAGGAGTTAGAAGGTAGGATATGAGCTCTGGTGTCTTTTTATGTTTCTAAATAGGAAATTCAAAAACTACAGCAGCATCTACTGAAGCTTAGTGAAGTAGTAAACAATAGTGAATCTGTCCCTTTCAAAGAAAAATTTAATTGAAGTTGATTGAAGTCAACAGGCATTTTTATTTGCAGCCACTTTTCGCAATCCATGCAACTTTTTGTGGTGACTTTTTTTTCAGTGCATAATACATTGGATTCTGTAAGAGTGTTTGAAGTTTATCAGAGCACAAGTCACATGACTTGGGGCAGCTGGGAAATTGACAATATGTCTAGCCCCATGTCAGATTTCAAAATTGAATATAAAAAAATCTGTTTTGAGAAATGGATTTCAGTGCATAATTCTGCTGAAGCAGCACCATTAACTGATTTATTTTGAAAAAAAATATTTTTCCCATGACAGTATCCCTTTAAACTTTAGTACCAGGTACAGTACATCTGTTGCACCAGTGATATTTCCACCTTTCTAACCGAAATGGATTGGGATATGTTTATAAGGGTGAAAATAGAGTGGGATAAACAATATATAATTTTTCTCCACATTTCTTTCCTAAGCATCTATGTAGAGTTTTACACACCCCAATAAGCTGCTACATTGCTATACTGAGTGTGCTTAATAGGATTTCAGAGAATAAAGCATTTTTTATGTGCACAAGACACCAATTTAACAAATACAAAGATTAAATCTTCAGTCTATGAATGAGTAATTTGCAGCAATTTATGTTAACAGTACTTGAACCTTTAATTATGTAAATTAGATGCCATACTTATTGCAAATTAACACAATAAGTATAAATGTCGTGCACCATTGCTCTCATAAAGTCACCACTAATAAAATATCCAAAATCAAGAAAGATTAGTTCAATCAGCGAAGGAGATGATTATGTAGATCATGTCACTGTGAGTAATAATTTCACACATCTGCAGAGTGAAATGTACAGGTTTATGCAAGTAAATATATCTGGAGGGAGGTATCAAGGGCAGCATTCAGCATAAAACCTAGTCTGTTCCAGTTAGAAAGATATTAATATACCCACTTCAGCAAATTCAGGGTGCAGATCAGAGTTATGCAAGATAATAAGAAAAGGACAGATAAAGGAAATAATGTGTTATTCATATAAAATGAGCTTGAGGCATCATCATGTATACTAACAAACATAGGGAACTGTTTTACAAGCAGCAATGTATAATAAGTGCTATGATATGGATGGCCAGTTTCAGTGCAAAACACTTTGGATTATTTTTGCACAAAAGAGAAAAAAAATTTGAATTTTACAGTGAAATTGGCAGCAAAGTTAATTAGCATGTGTGTGTACCACTGGTGTAAATTCAGTAACTATGTAACACTTGGATAAAAGCCAGCAACCACACATGTAACACTTACACAAAAGCATGCATGCAACACTGGTGGAAAAGGCCAGCAACCCTGCATGCAAAACTGGCACAAAAACCAGCAAACACATATGCCACAATAGAGGAGAAATCAGGCAACCACACATGCAACCTTGTACCCCAGCCAGCTTCTGTGCATGCAACCCTAGAACACCAGTTTCAGACCAAGCAAAAACCAAAATAGTGTCTAAACATTATTACACGAAACATAAAAATACTGGTGCCAAGACTAGCTTTCTATGCATCCAACACTGAAGCCAGAAAACCAACTACCCTGCATGCAATCCAGTTCCAAGACTAACTAGCATGCAAATATGGAGGAGCAACCATGGCGCATGAAAAGAAATAGCATAAAATAGCATATTGTAAAAAATGGTGTAAAGAGCAACAAAAGCTCATGAAAGTACAAGTACAAGGGCAAGCAACAGCTCATGTAAGCACTTGTAAACATGGGAGAAACACAGCTATACGACTCATGTAGGCATCAGTGCAACAGTTAACAATTTCTCAGTCAGCCAGTGTCAGTGCACAGCTTGTAACAGAACAAGTATGCCACATTGTGCTAGTCAGCAACAGCTCATATAAGCACTGCTGGCAGCAAGGCTAGCAACAGCTCAGACAGTGCAAGAACAAAAAACACAAACAAATCATTGTACAAAATACAGAAAAATTGCACATATCTAGTACCAGTTTAAAGGCCAGAATATCCACATGCCAAAACTGGAACAACAGAAAGTTATGATGGAGCCTGTATGGGCGGAAGAAGGCATGACTGGTAGGCAGGGGGGGAGGAGGAAGAGGAGGAAGGAAGGGGAAGTGGCAAGGCTGAAAAGGTGGGGTGAGGATATAAAAGAAAAGTGCGGGAAAAGCCACTTCCTTTCCCTACCTTAGTGATACAATAGGCAGGAGCAGTCCCACCCTTCCCACCCTCTTTTTTCTTCGGTTACTAGTAGGGCTTTGGGGGAGATACAGCTGGTAAGTGGAGGGTTATTACTTTGGGAGCTGGGCATTTACTTAGTTTAGATATGTCATAGTTCTATTGTCGCAGTTTGGGCGGTGGTCCTGGGAAAGAAGGGAGTTAAAAGGAGGAACTATGAGGGGTTCCGCGGAGAAGGAGGAACATTAAATATATAACTAGCCAGCTCGGGCATGGGGTCCCATGGTGGCACAAAAAATTTAGCGTACCATTGAGTCGGTGTATTGCGGCTGATGGGTAAACAAAATTCATGAAGGATGCAGCAGTACGGAGGTACAATGCACAGGACCATCTGCCCCAAGGGAATCAGAATAGGTCAGAAATAATTAGGATAACAAAATTATGTTATGGAATGTTATGTATAATAAAATGTTAATTGTTTTGTAAACATTTAATTTTATCACAGTTATTGGTGGTTGAAAATGTTTGAACTTGAAAAATTAATAAAGAAGCTGCGGCCATCATTATCCAACAAAAATTGGTGTCGTCTGTTTTATTGGTGAGAGTGGTCACAGCAAGGGAAAGAGTGGATTGGTAAGTATGGTAATAATTTCCCCTCCACTCCCAGCCTTTCACAGTCATGTGCCACGGCCAGAAACAGCACATGCAAACATTAGCTAGAATTATAGCTGCTTGCATGACAACACTTGCACCAAAATCCATGTCAGCAAATGTTGTTGCAACAATCTGCAGCTCTCCTTATTAATTGTTGTTGCAACAATCTGCAGCTCTCCTTATTAATGGCTCAGACATGTAATTGTTAAGCTACAATTGGCTAGCCTCCTGGGCTAGGCCCAACAGCAGATATACTGTAACATAAAGTTACCAGACAAAATGTTTTAGTTTTTTTCAACTTCTTTTTTAGTGTAATCTAACTAGCAGATTGGAAGAGTTAACATACTGCTTCAGCGAGTCAGTCCCCTCAACACCTGCAATAAATGAGAGCACATCCTGTATCTTCTCAGAAAGGCATAAGGCATTCACTAGAAGGAAGAAAGAGGACAACCTCAGACATTGCACAAAAATATTAAAGAACGTGAGAGCATATGCACCTTTTGTAGCAGGCCTGATAACCTGGTAATTGGTGCATCAGATAAAAGCCGTCTTATTGCTGCACTCATGGTTAATTTCACATTTCAGGTTTGGTTAATACCAACACATATTCACACCCATGGCCCTTAAGCCACCAGGAGGTATATTTGGTATATTTGGGCCTGTAACATACTGTATTCAACCCACGTGTCTCAATCAGAGCGTACACACATATGCTGCTTTATATACCTGAATCTTTCTCAGGCATTACCAAAATAAGTTTGCCCTTTTTCTTCACTTTAATCCCCCAGGTTATCATGCCTGAACCATGTTAGTCACTTTCAACACTTGCAGTCTCACATTCTGCCACTAAGCCCGAACCTGGCCAGGGAGGCTTATTTTTCTTTAAAACACCCCAATCAGGGAAGGTAAGGACTCTTTGGGATGAATCCTGCAAGGCAAACTTACCATCTCTACCATAGGTATCTGACACATGTATGGCTATGGGAGTGGTCACACACAACTGTTTTTTTCCCCAACTAGGGAAGACACTTTGGCTGGACTTGTATCACCCCAGTTAGACACGCATGCTTTGGTGTCACGATCATCATGCACACTTTGCATTTTACATTTCCCCACTGTAGGGTGTCCTTCTTGGTCACAGATTTGTGTCACATACACTGAGACACAATCAGTTCCATGCTTAGTGTTAGCAAGCAACCCACATTTGGCATTATCAGTATTCATACTGGACTCATCCACTGACAGACACTTTCTGTCTGCAACACTCCTTCTATGGCCTGTAGAACTGGAGTGCTAACCTCACCTTTAAGAGGCTTCTCAGTCACTTCTTTTACCTTAACTTTGTCACAAATAGGTTCTGGGCTATCCAGAACCTCACAACCTGGAGTCTTAAGAGTAAGTTTTACATCAACTTCACTTTCCTCTACACTCAAACCATGTGGCTTACCACCTTTGGTCACCATGTTATCATTTTCCACTTCAGTTTGGTTGCCACTCAACACACACTCACTGAGCTTAAAACACCCTCTGCCTCTAGGGGTTCACTATCGATGCTCTGGGAATCCCCATCTATAACCCTTTGCTCACATAACACTTTACTACTTTTAAAGTACAGGTCACATGCCTCCCTCAGCTTGGCACTTCAGCTGACATTTCAACTGGGCAATTGTCAGCTGAATGACCTGGGAGAAAGCAATAGATGCACTTTACTGTTTCCATTTTGCACAGAGTCTGAAACTTGCACACAGTCTCATACAAGTTATACAGGGGGCAGGGCTTAGGGTTCACTCCACCTTTAAGATGCCCCCCAGCTGAATTACCAACACATTTTTCACTCACTGTGTTGCAGACACTCTCTTACTGCTTCCACATATTTCCCACCGTGAATTACCTCATTCACCTGCTCTAGGAAACATTCACATTGGGGGTCACCCCTATACTTTTTACTATGGGTTTTACTTCACACCCTACAGTTACACTTAGTATTCACTGAACATTTTTCAGCAAAATAATACATCACATTTTGCATAGAATAAACATTTCACAGCTGTTTTGGTTGCCCCACATGCAATTCTTTGTCACTTCCCAATGAGTTCCTGAAAAATGGAAAGTCTGTTTCCTGAACACTTAACCCATTACCATCACTTGCACTCATACGTGAGTGTACAACTTTGCCATTTCCTTTAATGGACTTTTTCACTGTCCCAGTGTACTCTGGGACTTATCTCTTCACTTGCAGTGTCTCTCTGGACCTTGCCTATAAGTAAAGATTCACAGTCTTTCACCCCACCAGCCTGCCATTCCCTTTCCACCACCCCTTTAAGAATAGTCTCATCAATCCTGTAGTGGGGCATCTTGTGTGGAACTGCTGGGGATGAACTCTGGTGAAATGTGCCAGACTGGACTTGAAAACCAGCATAGCCAATCTCCTTGGTATGCTGCCAGTGTGCCAACTGCTGGGTCTCCAACCTTTGGTCACCACCTCTTTGGATCTGGTTTCCAGGCTTGCATCTAGACACAGCAATCTCCATCCACAAAGTTTCTCTTACTTCCACTGTCTTTACCACACTCACTGTGCAGACTTTCTCCCAGTCGGTGTGGAACTGCATCCACCAGTCATCCTCTTGCTGCTCCTGTGGCTTTATCACAGCCTGTATAGCCTTCTGCTGAATTGCTGTAGCACAGAAATTAGCAGTAACACATGCCATTTTTCACAGTCTCTTAAAGGCATACTCACAATCTCTTGTCAGCTCCTTTTAGCCTCTGTGCCTACTACTTTCTGTGCCACAGCATCCTCCACCATCAGGGCAGGGGCAGGTTGGCAAGGCGCCCCAGGCAACCCTGCCCGCATCATCGCCCCTCCGCCACAAGAGCACACATGAGCTCGTGTGCACTGACCGGGAGCGTCACTTGAAGAGCAAGTATGCACGCCACCATCCCTTCGAGTGCTTTCGCCACATGCGCACACCCTAGCAAGAAGCCCAGACTCAACAGACTGGACTGGGGTAGGCAGCAGAGAAAGTTACGTGCCTGGTGCCCTCCAAGCTTTGCACATTAGGCACATGTCTACTCTACCTACCCCAAGTTCCGGTCCTGTCCACCATATGTGAGCTTCCGGTAGTGAAACCCAAGGCCAGAGCACAGATTTCAGCAAAGAAATGGACACTGACACAGCCTTTCACATTTAAACTGCAGCTTTGTTGGCTTTTATTTTCAAAAATACACAATTCTTCAGCCCACTGGCTTCACATGGGGGAATCACATAACATAAACAGTCCCGCCTCACACCCTCACTGGTGTTCTCTTTACTCACGTTTGAGTTTAGCCATCACTGGCTTTCAGCGAACCACAAATCCTGTTCTGTTTGGTTTCCTTTTTTAGGTTCGGGTCAACAGCCGCTCTAATGGTTGAGCGATGCATACTGATTAGTTCCCGTAGCTGCCTACAAGTTTAACGCAATAAAGCAATCTGCAGGGACACTTGATTATATACAGTATAGCACATTTTGGGTCATGCAGGTAAGTCTCTGTTTAATGGAGTATGGTTTACCCGTATGTGGATTAAAAAATGTATCACCTACAATTAAGCAATTACACATCATACAATTACCATATTTGAATATCCCCATCTTACTCAGTTTGGTCTGTGTTACATATTTGCTTACCGGGTCAGTGGGAGAAAAGAGTTCCTTTAGGTTCCTGTTCTGCCTATGGCCAAAGCAAATTTTCTTGTGGTTAAGTGCTGTCAAGTCGGTATCAGAATTCACAACGGGCCAATGCTGTGAAATAGATTTTTATATATATAAAATTTAAAATTCCTCAGATAAGCAGGATTCTCCCCTGGAACTGTAGAGCCCAGAAGCAGAGCATCTAACTTAGCACACTGGCTAGACAAAAATGATCACACCTTTGTACCCCAATGCATAACAATTTGAATATTGTGCATTTTGGAGGACTTTTCTTAGGGTATATGAGCATCTTCAACGCGATTCCGGCAGATCTGACGTGGTGCGTCAAAATGCAGGCATCAAGTCGGATGCGAAGGAAAATAAGGTAAGCTATAGCAATATCGGATGGTGTCGCAGCATTCATCCGACGCGACTATCGGATGCAGACGCAGCGTGCAGCTTCTGCATCTGACAATGCGACACATCCCTCTGTTTGCTCAGGTCCATCTTCCTTGTGTTGGCAGGGCAATACTACTGATATGAAAAAAAGAAACTTACTGCCAAACTTCAGTACTATGGACAGCGGCGCCTTTCTGTCTTCACTTCACAAGTACAGTATATTGTAATATAGGGCCAGAACTGTGTGAGAAAATCCTTATCTCCTAATTCAGTCCCAGATTTTCCCCATATACTTCATATGATAAATCATGGGATAAATTGTTCCCATTAAACTGAAGCTGGTCCATGATATGATATCCCTTGTCCACCCTAAGACTTATCCTACAAAGAGATAGTAGTTCCTATGTTTAACTAACTATACAAAGGTTTTTTTTTTTTTATTTAACACACAAGATATGTGATATTGTATGAGTGCCCTGCCATAACTGTGCAAGTATTGCAGTGTGTAGTGAAATGAAATACAATGTAATTAGGTTTGGGATGAAAAACATCTAATACAATTATATGTGTGCATTAGTGATGTGGGGGGTATGGATGTTAAACTTCTGTTGAAAATTACCTAGTTTAGTCAGTGTAATTTAAAGACATTATTTAAAAGCATTAATGTATGTCTGCCTGTAATGTATGTCTGTATCCGTCAACTTTTAATAGGTCAAATCACTTTTCATAATGAATATCTTTGCTACTAGACTTGACGGTACATTATAGTGCAGTATTTGAAATATAGTTTAATAAGGTAGCTATACATTTTTAATACCAAATGACATTCTACAAAGATTTGATAATAATGTCAGGTGCATTATGGTAAAATGCACACAATATAATGTAGGCAACCTCTTTGCTTTATACTTGAACTTTGGCTATGACCTTTTAAGACACACACAATTGTCCAAGTAGCACCTTCTATTTTTGCACAAGATTTCCCTTCTTGCATATGTCTAAATTTGTTTCCCCTCAAGTTTTGGGAAGTGAAAACATTTGTTGTTGCATCTGCCACTGTTGTTTTGCTTAATTGGATGTTGCTAGTTCTATTTTGAAAGCAACATTGCTTGTCTTCCCAGGGTCAGTGACCATATGAGTGCAAAATACACCTCATCTGTCTACATTTTATTTCACATTCTTTATTCTTAGAAAAGGAGCAGTTGACCCTTTGAACTAGCTTTATTATGAGCTCCACCATGTGGGAACACATGACTTAATGGACGCCATACTATCTTACATTATACACTGCACCAGAATCACTCCCAAATGATGCAATGTTGCTTGTGGCATCTCACCAGCATTTGATGGTACATAAATGGTCATAAAATGGAATGGGGTCTAGAGAACTAAAGCTTAACAAGGTAGATTTGCTGCACATACAGTATTGGGATTCTATACCAGCCCAAGGCATCTACACAGCCCTTTAGCGAGGAAGATCTGTGCCTCCAGTAGCTCCCCATTTTCTTTTCTGCTGATTCACATCACATGATCTGTGCTGCTGTCAGTCACAATACAAGGCTAATTAGTCATTAATTCAGATATTCATTTTATGGCCGCTCAGAAACTACTGTAATCTATATCAGCCCTGAAGCATCAGTTTATATGACAGGCAACACATTTTCTGCTTGATGACTTGTGACAACCCCTAAGCTAAGCTTTTTAACAGCTGCCCAAGGCGAACTGAGCATGTGCACTGCGATCCTTAACACAATCCGAGATGGTGACCATCTGTGCACAAGTTGAAAGACCTGAATCATTACTTGTATAGAGATTCTGAAATTTTAGGCTGGTACAGGAAAAATTGGCTTTTCTACCCATATTTGTTTTTATGGCTTAGTTTTCATTTAAGTCAGGCATTGGCATGTTTTTTGAATGCATACAAAGCTACAGCAGGGGATTGCATGACAAAACACCTATGTGTAAGAGCCCTCAAACTAAAAATTTTTATCATTTAGAAAGTAACAAATATGTTTTCCTTTGCATATTTGATAACCGTGTAATTTACACAGTTACAGTATCTCCCTATTTCTGAAAATTAACTGACTGCATTGATAAGCAGGATTCTTATGTGTGAACATATTTTCATCTGTAGTTAAGTTGAAGCCATCTTCTTAGAAGACTAGGAACACAGTAGGCTATGCATAAGCCACTGCACTCCTGCACCCCTGGTAAATGATATTATTGACCAAAAACTTAAACGACAGAGAATGCTGCTTGCCATGACTATGTTGGTCACCTTGCTGTTACCTTTCACACAGAAGGGGTCATTTACTTCTCCCGCGGGTGCAAGCGCTTGAGCAGTAAGGGGTGTAAGAGTGAGTGCCTTTTTAAAGATCTTCCCCATCAATGTCTCGATGTTCTACTGCTTTTGTTTTTGTCTATTTACATCCTCTAGGGGAGCAGCTACCTTCATAGTGCAGTCTTAAAACAGACAAAAAATCAATAAAACGAGAAATCATGGAGCAGGGCTCTTGAAAACACAGCTATTCATGTCTTGTTCATGCTATTCCTCTCCTTCCAATTGTTATATGATGACCTCATGGACTTCAGAAGACCAAGTAATCCATAGCAACCAAAAACACTGAAACTTTACAACAGTGGCCAGTAAATGCTTTGTGCTCATTGGTTGCTATAGATGACTAGATCCATAGCCAGTTTTTCCACTACATTACCTCTCATGCCTGATAGCAACTGGTTCTCTTGTATTCATATTGCATTTTAAATCCTCATTTTCATTCAGATAGAATTTTTTTTTGTTAAAATTAGGCAAACCATCTTCCACTATTAACTATGATATAGTACCTAAGAGACTTCTTAGCGTTATCATTTCAAAAAGAAGAAAAAGATCTAAAGTGGTATTAAATGAGAAAACATATGAAGCTATTACTAGATGCGCAGTTATCATTTCTCGACTGAGTATCATAAGAGCCTTGTTCCACTCATTAATTTTTCAAACAATAACCACATACACATTACAGAATTACTGTGCAAATGTTAAGTGAAAGATTTAAGTAGAAAACTGCTGAGAGAAACTTACCTCGTATGTGATTAGCGACCAAAAAGGATTTGATTTCAAAAGTGTAATTTATGATTATAAATTTATTTTTACAGTTTTCAGACACAGATTAGCAGGAAATTAGAAATATACTGAATATAATTAGAAACATACAGAACAGGAATGGAGTAGGAAATGCACTGAATGGATGACAAGAGCACAGAGGGAAAAGGCGGGTTCGGGATTTGAGGGATAAATTGATGAGAGAGAGCGGGGAGGGTTTAAGAATGAAGGAATTAAAGAGAGAAGAGATAACAGAAGCGTAGAAGTCTAGAAAAGAAAGAATTCCCAGGCGAATTATTAGGTGCAGGCAGTGCAGTTTTTGTTAAGGTCAGAAGGGGAATTGCATGTGTCCCAATGCTTACAATATTTCCTCAGGTTACTGTTGGCAAATGCAGAAAAATGGTCTTTTATTAGGTTTATTGATTCAGTTAAAGCTGAAATAATAGCAGTTTACATTTTTTTTGGAATGTCAGGCTGCTGTGAGGGAAACAGGGTCTCTGTAGTGATGGGCGAATTTGTCCTGTTTTGCTTCGCCAAAAGAATTCGCAAATTTGCAGTGACATTCACGTCAATTTTGACGCCGACGTTAAAGTCAAGGGGTGTCCAGATAATGTTGTTGTTTTGACGCAACATGACTTTTCCAAAATTCTCGCCTGGCGAATTTATTCGCTCATCACTACGCCTCTGTTTTTGTAACAAGTAATACTGAGTGTGGGGTTAAATGGAGGGGGAGACCAGTTATTTCTTAAATCAAGGGAAATGCTAAAAATGACTTTAAAAGTAGGCATTTGCATGTAGTCTCCTGTAGTTCCTCCAACATAGCTTGCTTGTTTTTTGGATGTATTTGTGAAAGGTTAAATAAAATTCCAAAAGAGTAAAAGGAATGATCTTACACTAATTTTCCACTTGATTTTTAAATATGGACAGTTCAAGTGGGGTATCCGCTGCTTTCAACCGAGACTTAAATGGATATGAATGTGCCTAGTGAGTCCTCCCATTTTAGTTTAGATATTACTGTAGGATGTCAAGAGATTTAAAGAGACTTTCCAAGTCTGTCAGACCTTGTACTGGTGGTTTTTGCAGTGGAGTCAGCAAATAGTGAATTTTGAGGTATTCGTAAAAAAATGCCTGCTCTAGTTGGTTCTGGATGGCAATTTATGTAGACAAGATGAGTTGGTGTGAATAATTGTGTAAGGCTCAGCTTAGACCAAATGTCCAGAGTCCAGATATTGATGTTATAATGTATCCATGGTAAAGTATAAAGGCAGGTATGGTGCCACTATGAGGTTATATTTTGTTTTGACATTTTTTCAGGTTTCTAGAGAAAGCTTTGTATTTTTCTGCGGCTGCAGAAGGCACATGTCCTGAAGCCATAGCAGATGTGATAGCTAATGACTAGTTATATATTGTTGTTCTAGATCATGCCATCCCATGTTAAACCCTCATGGTCCGGCACAGTATTTCTGTAGCAGTTCTTGATTTTCATTTGTACCAAATAAAATTGTTTAAGGTTCTTTGCAAGTCTTTAAAGTATTGTTGTGGAATATATTTGTGAGGACTATCATCTTTATGAGGCTGATTTTGCCTACCCAAGAGATGCAAAAAGGATTCCACTTTTGTAGGACCAATTAATAGTTTGTAATTGACAGTAAATGTATGCTTGGATGAATTTGCTAGTGTTTCTTGAAAGATACAGGTTTGCCTGCATTAAGAATGGGCAAAGAATGTGTCATGAGTTTATTTAATGTTAAGATACATTGCTAAATTAATTTTTAGTAACTCTGGGTCAGATAGGGTCAAAATAATATTGTCAAAGAAAAGTCTTTGTTTAGTATTGTTTTAATATGAATGTTATATGAAGGAATAATATAATACAAGTAGACATTTCAGATGAGTCTTCACTGGAAGGTCTCATGTGATTCTGTCTAGCTAGAGAACAAGGTAGAATATAAGATTAGCCTAGCATATGGAATATTCAAGAACTGAAACAATCCAAACTAGAAAGCTTTTGAACTAAAAGCTCAATAAAAAACAAATAAATTATAAATTGAATAGAATATTACTGTCTCCGTGATAAAAAAATTTAAAGGTGAACTACTGTACCCCTTAAACTACCGATGTACAGTGAGAGGCATTTCTACCTGCACATCATCTGTCGCTACCTTATTATCTACTTACTGGGATTACTTTTCCCTGCCAAAATTTCAGAAAGGCAAATATACAGTTTATTGCTAGGTGTATGTGTAGCTAAAAAACATTTGTTTGATGCCTTTGGCAATAACAACATGAGAGCCAAGAACAGAAAGTCGGGTGTAAATTAAGCAAGAAGGATTATTATCAGAAGATACTCTTGTATATGTTTGGCTACTGGCACTTGAGTATAAGGAAAAAAATGTGTTATTGTGCAATGTTGCTTTAAGAATCAATCTCTATGCTTTCTGGGCAACAGATACCATTGTGCTCTAACCCTTATACTGGAGGAGCACATACAGAAAACAGTGTATTGAAAATAAGGAATACACATAGTTCCACAGTCATGTACAGCCCAAACAACATAAAGGGGCAGATTTATCAAAGGTCGAATTGAATTTTCAATTGAAAAAATTCAAATTTTCGAACTATTTTTGTGTACTTCGACAAGGGAATGGTCCAAATTCGATTCGAATTTGCAAAAAATTAAAAAATGTGAATATCGAAATTTATCATGTACTGTCTCTTTAAAAATACAATTTCGCCCATTCGCCATCTAAAACCTGCCGAATTGCTGTTTTAGCCTATGGGGGACCTCCTAGAACCTGCTTGGAGTCAATTGGTGGACAATGAAAAATCTACGTTTTTTTGGAAAAAACGTTGAATCAAATTCGATCGAATGTGCTATTCGTTCGATTCAAACAATTCAAATTTGGCCGAATACAGACCTATTCAATCGGAAATGGACCAATTCGACCCAAAAAAACTTCGACTTCATTTAGTTTGGTCTTTTTCAATTCGAAATTTGACCCTTGATAAATATGCCCCAAAGAGCTGGTGCTAGTGCTGTCCTATTGTGATGAAAACAAGGATGGTACTATGGAGCCACCAATGATCTAAATTAAAAATCAGGGGGACATATAAACTAGTGTACTTCATCCGGATATTGTGTCTAGAATATAGATTATATTAATTGTGGATCTATTTATGACAACAAAACTTTCCAGACTATTAGGATCATAATTAACAAGCTGATGGTTTATAAAAACTGTTAATTCAGCAGATTATGTTAACTGCATTGAGCAGTAGGGATGTAGCGAACTGTTCGCCGGCGAACTTGTTCGCGCGAACTTCGACCGTTCGCGTCCGCCCAATGTTCGCGCGACGTTCGCATTTTGAGTTCGCGTTCGATCGTTCGACCATTCGACCATTCGAATTCCTTCGACCGCTAAAAATCGAACGATTTCCATTCGTTCGAACGATTGTAAGCATTCGAATGAATGAAAAGCATTCGATCGTTCGATTCGAATGAAAATCGTTCGATCGAACGATTAAAATCCTTCGATCGTTCGATTCGAACGATTTTAGCGGTGTTCGAAGTTCGCGAACTGTTCGCGAATGTTCGCATTTTTTGCCGGTTCGCTACATCCCTATTGAGCAGCTGATTGCAATTCTGCTTTGTAGGGTAGTAACGCTCAGTGCTGCACAACTATCTATATTCTTGTACCCTGATAGAGATTGCATGTGGGGGATTCTTACAAGTACTGTATTTCTAAACTGAAATGAATCATTAATTCTTAGAGTGTCTGTAATGTTTCACTGAGTAGCAAACACATACAGATAGAAAAGTAAATTATCCCTTACAAGGCCTTTTTGCAGTCTGTTCAGGGTGTTATATTGGCAAGCAAAGAAAGCACAGACCATTCAATATAATAGATAACTGACTAGTAGTTTTGATTCTCATTTTGCAGATGCAGGTTAAGGAGTCGGTTTTAGTTAAGGAATAAGGATAAGTAAAGCAAAATATAGTTTAGGGGGGTGATGATTTGTAACCCCCCCCAACAAATATCATGACAGTTGTCCCAAGAATATTAAAATCTCTTAATTGCAGTAATTAACTCTGTAGGAATGCAGTCCACTTGAATGGCATGGAAAAAACAGTATTAAGTATGAAGTTGGAGTAAGTGGGATTTGAGAGGAATGCCCTAAAAGTTGATAATATAGTCACAATGAGCATTTGTCATTGTATAGATTTATTATCGGCATCTTGGTATGTTCTATGGATTTGTACGTATATTTAAGTGAAATTGTATGATGGTATGATACTGGATAAGAAACAACAAATGCAAAATGAAACCTCATACCATGAGCATTTATCAGATGCTAATCGGTACGTTTTAGCATCTTGCATGTAAAAGAACTAATCCGTCTGACATTTGTATGATGAATGATAAAATAAATGTGCAGCACAATACTTTAAATGGCAGAGGATCAAGAGGAGAATAGATATAACTGTGAGCAGTTTGAATTCAATTTAAGTATTGAACTTTACTTAACACCGAATCAATCTGGATATGTTTGTAAATGCTGGGGAAAAGGAAAAAAAAACATGCAGGTAGCTTTCCAGTTAGTAAAACAAAATATGTTCTGTTATAACGGATTAGCATTTTAATGATGTATTAGGCAAATTAAACAGATATAGGCATTTGAAAGCATGAATTGTTTCTGTGGCATACCACCGGACAGTCTTTAATTTATTTTTAGAATTTGCAGGAAGTGAATATTAGTCAGATAATTTGTTTTGACAACAACTTCTTAACAGAATGTCAAACTTTCTTTATTGCTATCCTTTCCACACATTGAACAGAAGTAGACATATTTGGACATATTCGAAAAAAATACAGACTTTATTTAGCCAGTGTAACTCTTGAAGTCACAGTATTTATTGTGTCCTCTTTTTAAATAAAAAGATTTTCAACATTTTACTGTATGAATGCTGCTGGATTACGAATACTGTCATACTTTAATTTATAAGGATTAAATCATACTGGGAGCCAGAACCAACATCAGGATTGTAATCTAGAAACAAAATTGTTCCCCACCTCTCCTTATCTAGTGGTTACATTTTACACTTAGTGGCGTAATTAGTAATGTTACTGGGCCACACAGCAAATACATTTTAGGGCCCTCAACATATCTAGAGTTTGTCCTGTTTTACCAATATATGTTAAAATTTCTCATTAATTAGGGCTTCATGGGCTTCCTCTGTAGTTACGCCCCTGATCCCACTTAATATGTGTACATCTTGAAGGAATTTGAGGTTATCCTAGCACGTTTGTTCTGCCACTGGACAATATGTTCTCCAACCCCCTGTTTTATAACAGAATTATATAATGAATCCAAATGGTACGGAAATCTCTTTATTTAAGAATACAGCAAGATGACCATGAAGTGCTGGCAAGCAGCATAACAGGGGCAGGGTCAAGATGCTGTGGATTAAACCAATAACTACCCACTTAAAATCCCAATCACTCCCCTCCTAATATAAAGAACTAATACATATTTGTGTTGGGATTGAAAGGCCACAGCTTAATTGTTAACTGATAACAAATCTGTTAACCAGGTATAACATATAACTTACATGCAAAAATATAAACTTAGAATTGACATTTTCCCATATACTGTATGATATTACCTTAAGGAAATGCTTGCCGGGGTTATCAATGTACCTTCCTTGAGTACGTGATATGCCAGCCACCTGACTACAGGGAGCCGGACAGTCAAGTGAGACCAGGCAACTGTACAACCACCAACTGTATAATCCTTGGACATAAGCCCTCAAATGCAAACATTCTACCGCCAGTTGTGACAGATAGAACCACGACAAGCACTATAGCATCACCAACAGTGATATTAACCCATAAGTTGGTGGGAGGGTGGGATATTGCTCTGACAGGCTGCTGTGATGGTGTTTTTCTTTGCTTCTACTCACCTGACGCTCGTCCATCACCGAATGCTCTTCCTAACCTTGTTATTTGCCTCTCCCCTGGAAGCTTCACTGCGAGTATGTAGCCTTTTATTATTATTGGTGATTTCTGTTTCATCTAATCAGTTATTTAGTTGTTGGTCACTTTCTTTAGATTATTAGGGGGGCACAACGGCAGTCTTAATGAAGAATTAGATATCCTTTAATGCTTCCAGTTCCTATTCTGCTGTTATGAATTAAATTTGCTTGATTTTGGGTTGCAAAATTTTGATTTCATTTAGATACTTAATTTTAGTTGTAATAGCTCTATACCTATACTAGATTACATTACTGAATTATGTTAATCCGTAATTAGTTGGATTTTGTGAGCTCTACTTTCATAACATTAGGAGAAACATTAGAACCTTGCGTATTCCCTTGGGTGATTACTGATTCACTCTAAGCCAAGGTCTCTCTGCTGTGCTGTCACCACAGTGATTCCTAATGTGCATGAAAATATATGACCTCAGTGACTCAATACCTGTGACCTTTAAAGACCATCTTATAGTAGGTTTAGTCAATAATGATGCAAAGCATGTCAGTCTGTCTTGTTTTTCTGTTTTTGTGTGCACAATGACAACCAAGCCCTTTTTGAGTCTTTATCTGATATACCACTTCTAACAGCCTGACATTAATGATACTTTGTCAATAACCATTAAAGATTCTTAAAGACTGTTGCAGCTCATCAACTCGGATCCCTGGAGCCTCATTATATCTAGTCTGTGGCATATTCAAGCTCTGACCACAATAAGAAACTGAAATAGTCGCAATGGTATGCTTGGAGGAGTTCAATAGTCCATGCTGGCACAGAGAGAGTTATTTATAAACTTGAATTGTCTTCATTACAGACATGAAACCTTTGTGCAGAAACAAACATATTTATAGTGAGCACTTAAATGTTAAATGTTAAAAAAACAACACAAATAAGTTTTCTCATGAAAACATTTTCCGGACAGAAACAAACATAGGTAACATATGAATAAATGCATATTGTTTCCCAAACGCAACCCTTTCTTGAACCTAAGAGAGAGTGCCTCTTCAACCTTATCTGATGAATTATGGGCCAACGATTCGACCATAACAGATGCAGACCAGTCGGAATAGGACTTCATCAGTATGCCAATTACTAGTAATTTTCAAGTCTGGCCATAGATATCTGGCAGATTGTCCCCTAGATATCTGTTGGGAATTCCATTGTGAAGGGCTCATATACATGCAGTAAACTGCTGACTTGGTATAAGGAGGCTGAATTGGCATCTTAAATCTAACAATGCATGGTCAGCTTTAAGTATAAATCCCTCGACTTCGATATTCGAAGTCGAAGGATTTACATTCGGCCGTCGAATATCCTCGATATTCGACCCTATGTAAATCTGCCCCTAATCGTCCTAACACGTTTCGTGTATTAACTTGGTGTGTTAATTTAGAACTTAGTGCATGCCCCAGCAACTAACTTTGAATTTTGGGGAAAATGCTGTATTGCGTATAAAAATATGGCAATTTGTGCTTTAATTTGGAAAATTGTATGTTGAAATCCACATACATGTTACCTAGTGTAAATCATTGCTGACACACACAGATTTGTTCATTCTTTTTAATGTTTAAATCCCATATCCAAGCATTCACCAAGATATTGTGACACACGTTATGGAGCAACCAGCTTATCTAGAAAACCCCAGGTCTAAAGCATTCTGGATAATAGGTCACAAACATGTAATTATAGTTTCCATTCTTGTATTATTAATACATGTATGTAATAATAATAAAAGCATTATAATTACATACATGTAATAATAATACAAGTATGGGAACTATAATTCAGAATACCTTAAGTCTGCTAAAAAATAAAACATTTAAACATTATACCCAAAGGATTGTTTTGCCACCAATATGACTTCATAAGGCTTAAAGAGGCACTGTTTTAGTGATGCACCAAATCCTTTATTTTGTATTCGGCTTAACACTGAATCCTTCGCAAAAACTTCGGTCTAATACCAAACCAAATCTGAATTTGCATATGCAAATTAGGTGTGGGAAGGGGAAAACATTTTTTACTTCCTTGTTTTGTGACAAAAAGTCACACGTTTTCCCTCCTTGCTCCTTATTTGCTTATGAAAAATTTGGAATTGGATTCGGTTCGGCCGGGACGAAGGATTCGGCCAAATCTTGTTGAAAAAGGCTAAATCCTGGATTTGGTGCATCCCTAGTTAATATTACAGAAAAAAAAATTATTTTTTAAACAGAATTATTTGTTAAAAATGGACTTGATGGGAGATGACCATAATTTGAGCTTTCTGCAAACTGGAATCCCAGATAAGAGATCCCATACATGTAATAATAGCAATATTAATTATTTAGACTATGGTAACATTTTATTTTTTCATCGTTTTCTAATATAGATATGTATACTTACACATTTTCTATACAATCTATACATTCACTGTAAAACATATCCCTTTCCACTTTCTCTTAGTTTTGTTTAATGACTGCTCTTTAAATTACTGTTACATAAGTGGGCTAATTCTGAATGAAATGTTACAAGCGTGCAACATATGCCCAGTGCCTGTGAATGACTGGGGGTGGAGTAGGTTGATGCACATGCAGCAAATAACCTAGTAGCTAGTTTGTACCTTTTTCAACAATTCAATTATAAATGACACGACTTAAAAGAAACCACCTACACGTACCAAATACTAGCTCAATGAATAAATGGATGGTATTTGACTCATCCATTAAGTTCTCTTTAATGTATCCAGCAGTTCACTGCTGACTCATTGCACAAAACCCACTCTCCCTACAGTAAGTAAGTCATCAATCAAGAACACTTTAATTAAAAATGGAAACATAGTTTGATATTTGGTAAAAAAAAAAGTTTTATAGAATTTGTGTAATAAAACTGATATACGGTAGTTAAGAGCCTCCCCTCGTATTCATGTATTCTTTCTCAGTCTAATGATAAGGTTGGGGGAGATTATTAATACAGATATAGGGCCTGTTATCCAGTGTGCTTGGGACCTGGGGTTTTCTGGAAAAGGAGTCTTTCTGTAATTTGGATCTCCATACCATAAGTCTGCTGAAAACCATTGAAACAGTAATTAAACATAATACGATTGTTTTGGCTCCAATGCAGAATAAGTATATCTTAGTTGGGATCAAGTACAATGTATTGTTTCATTATTACAGAGTAAAAAGGAAATCTTTATTAAAAACATGTAGATTATTTGATTAAAATGGAGACTATGGAAGATAACCTTTCTGTAATTTAGAGCTTTCTGGATAACAGGTTTCCGGATAACCTGTATAAAGAGTACTATTGTACTAAAACAGACCCATTTTCAGTAAATTCTGTTTACTATTTTGTTGCTTGGCTTCAAATTCCAGCATACTTTGAAATATTATCAAGGGTTAAAAGCTTCAACATAGTGGTTGTATTCTTAGATATATTGCATGACCTCCCCATCTCTCCTGGGTCAGCAACATCATTAAAATGCAAAAGAATCCTCCAATGAGAATTAGGCCTGATTTGTACAACAATGGATCATGTTCTCATTTAAAGCAGATGTTACACTAGGGGGCTATGTATCACAATCCAAAAAGGAAAGGTTGTGGCTATTTATCAAGCTGTTAAAAAGTGGAGTGAAACATTACAGTGATGTTGCTCATAGCAACCAATCAGATATTCGCTTTTGTTTTCTAACTGTTGAAATCTAGTTGCTTATTGGTTGCTCTACCCATGTGGACGCTATTGAAATTATATAAACCACATCCAGGGTTACAACAACGAAAACCGTTTTTAAAGGAGACATTTTGTGTAAATAAAAAGAAAGCACCTGTGTGTTATACTCATTTAGATTTGTATAATAAAAGTCCTTTTCAAATTAAACATGAAATCCAATTTCTGTTTTTTATTAAAGCATTCATAGCTGTAAGCTCAACAATTCCGGCTGATTTATTGAATATTTCTGCAAAAGACCTACTAGTCCCTGATTTCTCTTCCACTTCCTGCTCCCTGAATTTCAGGGCTGTGCAGGGGAGCCGGCGGCAATCAGCTTACTGCAGTGTAGGACAGGAACCAATCACCTGATAGGGAACTGAAGCCTGTCTTTACTTGTGTGATTGCAGGGCTGTGATTGGCTGCCCCCTCCTACTGTGCAGGGACTATTAGGACATACCTTCCCCTTGTTTTAAACACAGACAGGGACCAGAGAACATCTATAGAGAGCTCCAAGAAAGGGGCTATTTTTAAAGATAATAATTTTTAGCACCATGTAAAAGCAACATCATATATTACTTATATCTGCCTACAAAATGTAATTTATCCTATATGTCTCCTTTAACTTAACAACAGAATATCCTCACTGATTGCAGTGTTATATCAAGAAGAAAAACTATGCAATACTCTCTGGCTATAACATAAAATCAAGATGGTTGACAAGGTGCTGGCAAGAAGTGATGACATTATTGAATTCTCTTGCATCTGTTAGTAGTTATTAGGCTAGCTACATTATTAGTTATTAGGCTAGCTACATTAGAGAGAGAGCACAGTGGAGCAGTTTTATGGAGGGAAGGTTGACTCTAAGGTAATGGCACACTATGGGGCCAATTTATCAGGCAGTGTGAAAAAAATGGTGACCGAATACACCACACATCACCATCTGAATGTCAAGCATGGCTGTCTTAACAACAATGTACCATTTAAACTGTTTATTGCATTTTTGATGATTGTGTGCCTCTATGTAAAAATGTAGCATAAAAGAAAGCTGCTTGAAATGCTATTTAAAAATACTCCATTCACCCATAGCATTTTTAATGCATTTTTTACAGAGCAATCTCCAGAGGAACTAAAGTTCCATTCGAATTTTTCCCATTTACTTTAACAGATTATGGGGCATTTGAAGTGGAGTGAAGTAAATGGAGTGATCTGGAGGCATAAATTAAACTACACACTTTGATAATTTTGCTATTATTTTTTTGCACAGCTTTTCCCACCACATTTCTGGCATTCATAATTTTATGCAGTATAACAAATAGGTCTGTAGATAAAGAACAAAAAGAGACCGCTACAGCTAACTGCTTTTCCCTCAATCCAGGTGCTCAGTCAACAGTGTCCCCACTGTGAACGCTACAAAACTCAACAGGCAGACGGCACTTCTGGGATAGGGTTTATTGGAGTTACTGCTGTAGAAACCTAACGCGTTTCAGGAGTAATACCTTAGTCATAGGTTGGTTAAGGGATTACTCCCGAAACGCGTTAGGTTTCTACAGCAGTAACTCCAATAAACCCTATCCCAGAAGTGCCGTCTGCCTGTTGAGATTTATAACAAATAGGTCTCTATGCATTTTTTTCTTCTGGTGAAAAACTCATGTGTGCTAATATCCTCAAGGTACTTTTTCCTCACATCTGGGCATGGACTATGCTTGCCTCTAAGCAAAAGCACCTTGCTAGTTAACAATCCTATACTTTCTATTATAGTGTTATTCCACCCAGATACTGCTGTAAGAGTCATTTACTTTTACCACATCACAGTGTGCAATTTGCAATTTCAGACACAATTTCTATGCTTTTACCAACAAAGCAGCATTTTTCCCATAATGCCTATGGGATTGCATAATTGCATCAGGAGGATATGTGCATGATGCAACTGTGACTTGTGCATCAATTATATGCAATTGTGCTTGCACTTCAATGGGAATTGGAAGCCAAATGCACTAGAAAACAAGTATGTTTGGCATCATTAACAGCATTCGAGGAGAGATTCATATGTTCTCCTTATCCTTTGGGCACAGCTGCACTGCATCTATTGACACTAGCCATTGTGAGAACCCTGAAGCTACTGCCTGGTTTGGAGGTGGCCAGAGCTCCCCTGTGTCAATTGGTGCAACTGCACAAATTCAGAACAGAAGGTAGGTGAAACATGTTGTTTACATAAGGCTGTTTTGGTTGCTTTTCTGTAAAGTGTGAACATTATATATATATATATATATATATATATATATATATATATATATATATATATATATAAAAAATCAAGAGGAGATCCTCTGCACTCAATCCATTATCAATATATTTAGGACATTGAAACATGTTGTGCCTTAAACTACTAATGGCTAACCCTTTATTGGTCACCACTGGGATCACCTAACTATAGCTGGAAAGGGTGGGAGCTACAACATGGAGCTGCCCAGTGCTCCTGTATAAACTATAACAAACAAGGGAAAGTTGTGCTCAGCACTAATTTTTAAAAACATTAAGCGGGGGTGCAATGAGGTTGTGACCACAAAATACATATAGACAAATACAAGAGGTCCTCTGCACTCAACCCATTATCAATATATTTAGGACATTTAAACATTTTGTGCCTTAAGCTACTAAAAAATGCCTTACCCTTTAAACAAAACAGGGATTGTCCATATCTGGCAATATATTTAAGCTGGCCAACTACGTCACAGTCATCCCATATCTGGCCAGTCCTACACTCAACTTGCATCTGATTCATTAAGAATTCTATTACTTCATTATACATTTTACACAGGGACTAAGTTTTACCTACAACTTACTTGCTGCTTTTAAAAAGTGTTAACTACTTTTTAAAAAGGGTTAACAGTTTAATAAGCTGCACATAGTGGTTATTTTCTATAGCAGAACACATTTGCATGAGTCTGATAATCATCACTGCTTGCTTGGTATCATAAGTAAAAAGGAAAATGTCCACAGCCACAGATAACATAATGTTCTCTGGCTTTCTTTATTAATGGGTATTGCTTAGACGGAAAATAATTTAGAATGAACTGTGCAGTTATGCCAAGAAAAATAAAGAAAACCAAATCAGAACATTTATGACTCAGAGCTATTTAGAGGAATAATACTGAATGTTCACACCCAATGCAGTAATTATCAGCTTATTTACAATAATGTTATAGTGCATTTATGCTTGTCTGAAGGGTATATTACTTCATGTCATTATTATGGTAGTTACTGGGGTTCTGCTTTCTGAGAGAGTGCAATTGCACTTGGTTCTTTGCTTCCCAATGTCTTTGTTAATGGCTTGGTGGTGGCATAATAAGTACTGTCTCTTTTTTGCGGATGATACAAAATTGTGCAAAACTATACATTCCATGCAAAATGATTCTGATTTACAGATCAGTTTGACTAAAATGGAAAAGTGGGCAGCAAATTGTCAAATGAGGTTTCAATGTTGATAACTGCAAGGTTATGCACTTCAGTAGAAATAACATAAATGTAAGTTATACACTAAATAGTAGTGTGTTGGGGGTATCTTTTACTAAGAAGGATTTGGTGGGTTTTGCGGATGACAAATTGTGCATTTCTAGGCAGAGTCACTCAGTGGCTACTAAACAAATACAGTGCTGCCTTGTATGATAAAATACATTAACTTGAGTGATGAAAATTGAAAACATAATTTTGCCTCTTTATAGGTCCCTGGTAAGGTCTCACCTGGAGTATGCAGTGCAATGTTGGGCTCCTGTCCTTAAGAAGGATATTAATGAGCTGGAGAGTCTGCAGAGATGTGCAACTAAACTGCTAAAGGGAATGGAAGAATTAAACTCTGAGAAAGGATTGTCAAGGTTGGAGTTGACTTCTTTGGAGAAAAGACATCTGCATGGGGACATGAATACATTAGAGTACATTTAGTACATTAGGATATTATAGACAGATAGCGGAACTATTCATTGTATATACAGTACAGTATAGTATTTGACATGCTAATACATTTCAAATGAATCAAAACCTTCCAAAGGCTACACAAAATTAAAAGGAAAAACAAGTTGGTTGTTCTCTCATGATTCTAAATGATTTAGGTTTCGTGGTGCATGAGATGAAAAGGATATACAGCAAGTAAATATGACCACTAGACTCATTTTAACCGCTACAGGAAAAAGGCACATAAAATATGAAGAACGTGTTCAAGCAGAACAAAGAATGGAGAGAGATTTACCCTGCACCATTAAGTTTTTGAGACATTTAAATGCCTAAATCTGCACTGAAGTGAACACAGAGGTTTGGAGAATTATCCCTTACTTAAGTAATAAAAAGCAGAGCAGCTTTCTTATGTACGAAAATCTCCGAATGGCTGTTTATGGAATGTTACAACTGTACATCTGTCTGAGTTTTATGGGAAATTCTAATGCCTTTTTTCCTTAGATTGAAGAACAGATGAGCCAAATAAAAAAAGCTTTTTCTATCTGCCGTTTGCCTGCTGAACTTTCGATATACTGTAAGTAATATGCAAGCCACTGAAATACCTCTTGAAAAAAACTCTTATTTTTAGTTACACAGTAGATGAAGATAAATAAAAAAAAATACTAATGGCCATCAAGTTCCACATAGCCAAGTACTGTAAATCTTCCCTAACTTCTAGAGCAGTGCTGTACAACTTTTGGAATTTTTCTGGCCTCAATCGTAGAGGGCAGATAATGAAAGTCAGGGATAACCACTTCCAGTTTTAAACCAACCCACTTTAAACCACTCCCATGCTACCACAACTTTTTTTTTTTAAGGCTATAGCCACAATAACTTTAAGAGGTAGGTTATCAAACAATTTAGAAAGTATTTTCTTATTTTATCCCTCAAATCACAAACTAATGCAAACAGACAAAGCTAAGTATTGTTGCCTTGGGGGCACACAACACAACCATCAAATCTAACACTGAGTGTGTCCAATCAAAAGACAAAATAAAGAGATTGCAATCATTTTCAAACCATTTTAAAGACCAAAAAGTGCATCATATTATCCAATCGAAAACAAAACATGGTAGTTACAACAAAAGTGCAGATATATTTCTGGCACAGAGACTTGCAGGTATAGTTGTTATTGGTACAGAGAATAAATATCAACCAAAAATACAGATGTAAAACATAGCAACATTTAATAAAGTGCTAATATGCCACCCGAAATAGGAAGCAAAACAGAAAAGCAACGGTCATGGACCCAACGTGGTGGAGATCACCTTATTACTGCCCATCTTCTGTACTTAGTTCTCCAATCAATTTTCACCTTTTCATTCCCGATAGTGAGGGTGTTTGAGGGTACAGCTGAAGTTAGCTTCAATAGATGTGGTATAAATGTGCATGATCTGCTGCAAGGTAGAGTTGAATATACTGTTTCTATATTATGATTTAACAAAGCCCATGTCAGAAAATGCCTTCTCACAGATATAGAGGCTGCCAAACATTGATGTGATTTTCATTCAGAAATCTCTAAGGACAGGATATCAGTCTTTGGAAAGCAGCTTGAAGAATGTGACTTCCATCTCAGAGCGTGAAAGAAGAAACAGATCTCTTTGTTCCATGTTGTATCTTGCATCTTGTGCTGCATTATGTGTAGTAAGCAGGTTGTTGAATAAGCTGGTGCTTTCCTCCATGCCCTCAATGTACTAAAAACTGTTGTTAAATTCATCAATAAGAATGTCTAGTTTGGAAAAAAAAAACTGTTTGATATGTTATCTTTCCACTTTCCCTTTATTTCCTGGAAAAATTCATGGCAACTTTCAAAATATGTCAGGTTATTTCTCACTCAGAAAGATTTCAGCAGATGCAACTTACTCCTGAATGCAGAGATGTGGCCATAAAGCTGGCTCACATTTTGGTCTTTTCCCTGTAAACTCATATTTAAAAATGTTATGATATCAGTCAAGAAGGCAATAACTGTTACAAAGCTGACACCTGTAATGCATTCCAGTATTGTAGATTCACATCAAATTAATTTCTTTTCCTAAGTGTGAAATATATTTCCAGACATCTTCCTGCACTCAGCCAGTTGAAAATGTCAAATCTCCTGTGTGTCAGGGCAAAGTTTCCATCTCTTATTAAAGCGGTTACCTTACTCACCACATCCATCATCTCAGTAATTTTTAGAGATGTGCCACATAAAGCCTCCTGACTTACAATGCAGTGAAACACATGGTAGTCAATACGTTACTTTTTAAAGAGGCCTGCAAGTCTGTGAGTTTTTCCAACCATGGCTTTGTCTCCGTCATTATAAATTCATGTACACATTTAGTATTAATACATGTACACATACAGTAGCACCCCCATTTTACATTCCCTGATCTTAAGTTTTTACTAATTTTACATTGTTGTTTTGTGGTCCCACCTATATGTTATGCATAATATATCTCCCTGATTTTAAATCATTTTTTTCTGGTCCCCTGAAAAAACGTTTAATGGGGGTTCTACTGTATTTAGTGCACTTTTTACTATGAACTGCAGAATGCACCTAAAAAGGGAGAAAACCCCATATGAAATCTACTGTTTACTAAATTTCAACTTTGCACAGTCTTAACTTCAGTAACCTTGTAGAGTATGGCTAATGTCACACATGGTGGTGGTGTAGGCATTCAATTGGCCTGATACCACCCCATCTGTGCTCTAGTGGTCATTTGGAGTGACTGACCTTGATAGGGGTTTCTTTTACAACCCAACTTAACTATATAACTTTCAATATAACTATCAATGGTATCTGCATATGAGAAGCAGATCTTGGCCGGTAATCTGGTTCAATTATTGGCAGAGGACATTCCTGCCACTACCTACACAGGGTAGTAATGGGCCATTCTAATGTTTTCTCTGCCAGTGGGGAAAACATTGTGTGAAATTAGTTTCAATTCTATAAAGGCCTGCTTGATCCCAGAGATTGACTATTTCCATACAATAGGCCAGATTCAATTCAGTGATAAAAAGCTTGATATTCTATTAAATATCCATGATTTACCCAACAAACAAATCTTCATATGACTATTCTGTTTAGATAACTAATGTATCTTTAAATAATCATGGCATGCTGAGCCTGGGAACCTAGCTAGAAAGGTGTAGTTGTATGAATATTGCAGAGGTTGCTGGATACTCAATAACTTCAGTCTTTGCTAACAGAAAACAATGAGAGGGACAACAGAGGAGAATTAAAACAGTCTTTATCTTCCTCTTGCCACAAATCAGCCTACAGGTGCAATAGGACAGACAAGGAGAATGACGGTAAGTATAAGACAAATGTCAGGAGCAGTTTTGGAACTCAACAGATGATGTGCAATGGAGAGTTGAGCAACAGGCCAAAGACGCATAGATGTATTATTGACAAATGCAGTGCCCACACACATAAACACACCTCACATGTCAGCCTCCAGATTTCATTAGTCTGTCCACATCCAGGAGCTGGATTTGAACTCCATTAACAATGGTCAGACCATGGTCAAGAAGCAGGAAGATAAGTCAATAATTGAGCAAAGCACCTGGGAAGGATCGGTCCAGAAAGGGTAGGACACAAGTTCTGGACTGAAGCTCTGACACAACCAGATTCCTGACAAGCCATTTGTTTTCAACTCTGCCAGACTGCCACACATTACCTGAATCAGTGATTTTCTGGAAAGGAGATTAATTTATCAACTGTATGAGGAATGAGTTCAAAAATGAATGTCTATTAATGCAATTATTAAACTGTGCAACATTTTAGTTGACATCATTTCCATTGTGTAGATTTAATAGAGGGCTGGGTTGCACCTTGATAATGCAATCAGGAAAGAAGTATAATTAAAGAGAATTCAGCAGTCCTCCTGGGAATGCTGAAGTGCAGCTCTTGGTCATGCCAGTCACAATCAAACAGCTGTGAGATGCAGCCCTAGTTACAGCAGCATTAACAAGCTAAAACAAAGTGTGAATGGGAATATATGATGCACTGTATTCCCTAGTTTAGCATTTAGTGATGTTAATGATAAGATATTAATGTCCCTATACATCTGTCTATGTCTCTCTCTGTGCCCTCCACCCCCACTATGCACTGGAGTGTTCTGCCGGTAACAGCCTTGCCAATTCATAATCAGAGATGACAGAAATATTGTGCAAAAGCTGGGTGCCATCTGCATGTTTTTGTTCAGATTTCCCATAGTTTAACAATTATAAAGCTTCTAGTGCCTCTAACCTACATTTCATTCTATTATTCATTCACTGCACCAATGAAACTGTACTCCCACGGTTTTTTTTCCCTCAAACAAAACCATTATTAAACCTAAAGGATTGATACTTATTTATATAGGTAGTCTGTTGGAAATTGCAGGAATTGGTACAAAGGAATCATACGATCTAAGAACAATAAAGCCTCCTTGAACCTGAGCTGTTTTTCTATGCATTTCATCTCAGGATAGGAGGTTTGTAGGGGAAGGAACTTCTCTCTGAATCTGTGTTCTGGTTTGAGATGGAGGGTGTATGAGTAGTAGTGAGTAGTGAGTATGATTAGCCAGTGGCCCAACCGATGCAAGGGATCCTCCAGCAGTTAAGTTTACACTTTAACTGTTCTTGGCTTTGTAAAATAATCCCTAAAGGCTTTCAACATATGTTATTTTGTTATTTAGCTCTGGCCATCTAACCAGCACTTGAAAGGCAAAGATAACCTTATAAAAACTTTCCCAATTGCATCTCTTTTTGTCCCTACTCAGATGCAAATTTTTGATTGATGTTAACTAAAACCCATGTTCGTGGTAACAAGTACGGGCATGGGATCTGCTATTCAGAAACCCACTAGCCTGAAAGCTCAAATTACTGGAAGGCCATCTCCCATAGACTCCATTTTGTCCAAATAATCCACATTTTTAGGGATGGGCGAATTTTTTCGCCTCGTTTCCCGGACAAAATGACGCCCATAGACTTGTACGGCGGTGTGCGTCAAAAAAAAAAAAAAAGACGAGCGGCAAAAACAATGTCGCTGCACGACAACATTTTTTTGACGCCCACACATTTTTAAAAATGATTTTTTTTTTCTCTGTAATAATAAAACAGTGCCTTGTACTTGACCCCAACTAAGGTATAATTAATCCTTATTGGAAGCAAAACCATCCTATTTAGTTTACTTAAAGTTTTTTAGTAGACTTAAGGTATGAAGAAAGATCTTTATCTGGAAAACCCCAGGTCCCAAGCATTCTGGATAAGAGGCCCTATGTTTGTGCATTGTGATCCAAATGACAGATAGCTTAAACGCCTAAATAAGTCTTAATCAAAAGTAATATTCTGTGTAATGCTTACTTATCAGATATCATGGGAGAGGATAGACTCTTTTCTATTCTTTACTAGTTTTGATTATCATACAGCTAGTAACAATAGAAATGGTTACTTTCACTTGTATATAGAATGATCTGGTATAAGCCGAGAGCACATTCATAAAATCATATAGATCAGTGAGTGCATGCCCTCACTGATCTATATGATTTTATGAATGTGCTCTGGGCTTATACCAGATCATTCTATATACAAGTGAAAGTAACCATTTCTATTGTTACTAGCTGTATGATAATCAAAACTAGTAAAGAATAGAAAAGAGTCTATCCTCTGATAAGTAATCTGCCTGATCCTAGGGTGCTTTGTTCTAAGAAAACCTGTATTATATTCCACCATAATTACCATTTAGAGCTGCATGACTCAGACCTCTACTTCTAAACTAATTCCATGATATCATTTGACATATTAGTACACTAGAATATATGTTCTCAGATATAACCTCATTATTGTATGCTAAAAAAATCCTTAAATGTATTTCATAACAATTGGCATTGTTTTATTAACTCTTTCCTATACTCCTTCCTTCCTATAATGAGTTTTATTAATAAATAAGGTCAAATCAGGCATTTGACATATTAGTACACTAGAATATATGTTCTTAGATATAACCTCATTATTGTATGCTAAAAAAATCCTTAAATGTATTTCATAACAATTGGCATTGTTTTATTAACTCTTTCCTATACTCCTTCCTTCCTATAATGAGTTTTATTAATAAATAAGGTCAAATCAGGCATTTGACATATTAGTACACTAGAATATATGTTCTTAGATATAACCTCATTAATGTATGCTAAAAAAATCCTTAAATGTATTTCATAACAATTGACATTGTTTTATTAACTCTTTCCTATACTCCTTCCTTCCTATAATGAGTTTTATTAATAAATAAGGTCAAATCAGGCATGGGAGTTTGGTCATGTTTTTTTTTTTATAAAATAATGAGATCAATTTGGAGTTTAGTAAATAACCCCCATAATGTAGCCAGGGAGACCCAATGTACATTTACTCATGTTATTATCCATTGGAGAGATCAATTCTGTGCAGTGGAGCAGGGATACTACTAGAATCTAGATTTCTCTCTTTATGTCCCTTTCCCCATGAGCCACAGAAATAACTCTTAATAGGTAACGTCCAATCCTTGAGTTGGAGGGGACAAAAATCTTACCTTAAAACACTTTTTTGTTCCAGCTAGCATCCTGAAGCAGGTATCACATGCTTAATTTTAAATGCAAAATAATTTACAAAAGAAAATCATCCCTTCCAACACAATATCTAACAAATATTACTTAGCTTTCCATTATTACCCTGTAATCAGTGCTGTTTAGAGATAGATATAAAATATTCAATGTCTTCAGTGACAGATGCATGAAACCAAGATCAGTCTGTGAAATATAATCAGACCATTTCCTCATAGAGCAGGGGGGCTTCTGCCGTGAGCATGGTAAGAACCTTGTCTCAGGAGAATCCACCCTGCAAGTTACCAGGGGTAATAAAAGCCACTCCTGTTAACTTTAAGATAAACATTTCAATTATTAAATCAGAAATTCAGTTCTTTTAGTGCACAATTGTGTATTGATACGCATCCGAGGACCCTCAAGAAGATAAGAAGGGGGTGAGTGAAGGGGTGGCATTGCAAAAGTCACCTCAGGGTGGCTAGTATCGCCCCGGTACTGGAGGAGCCTCTTGCATTAAAGTAGTTGAGATAACTTTTAGTATAATGCAGAAAGTGATATTCTGAGACAATTTGCAATTGGTTTTCATTTTTTATTATTTTCAGTTATTTATTTTTATTCAGTAGCTCTCCAATTTGCAGTTTAAACAATCTGGTATCTATGGTCCAAATTTTCCTAGCAACCATGCATTGATTTGAATAAGAGACTGGAATAGGAATAGGAGATGCCCGAAGAGGAAGATGAGTAATAAAAAGTAGCAATAACAATACATTTGTAATCTTGCAGAGCATTTGCTTTTTAGAAGTTGTGAGCAATGCCCATTTGAAAGCTGCAGAAGAAAAAGGCAAATAACTATAAAAAATAAATAATGTAAACCAATGGAAAAGTTGCTTAGAACTGGCCATTCTATAACATACTAAAAGTTACCTTTAAGGTGAACCACCCCTTTAACTAAAGTTTTTCTACATCTAGAGCTTATAGCAATTCATCCCAAAGGTTTCTGGACTACAGCACAAATCAACCTGTTGGTTTGTTATTTCTTTAAAAATGTATTAAGTGTAAAAACCATGAAAAACTCTAGTAAAAAACTTCAGAAAGTAAAAACAATTAAGCACTACAATATATACCCCCCAGGGAAAACGTATTTAGCATGATCCGGGTGCATGTAGGTGTGGCTTGATATACATACTTTACAACTTAACCCCATCACTCCAATATATATACATACGTACATGTATATATATATATATATATATATATATATATATATATATATATATATATATATATATATATAGATATATATAGATATATATACATATATATACATATATATATATATAGAAGTCCAGTGGTTACACGCACACTGATGTTAATATAAACATTAATTTATTAGAATTCATTAAATATGCATTGCATCAACGTTTCGGTTCGGAGTTTAGAACCTTTCTCAAGATGCCTTTCCCTATATATATATATATATATATATATATATATATATATATATATATATATATACACACACACACACACACACAGTATCACTAGTGATGGGCGAATCGGACCCATTTTGCTTCACTGAAAATTCACGTAACAGTGTAAATTCGCCAAAATAAATTGAAGTCTAAGGGTGACAATTTTTTTTACCCATTGGAGACTATGGGGCAAATTTACTCTACGCAAGCGAAGGAGATTGACACTAGCGCAACTTTGCACTCTAATTTTCGATCTGGCGAAAGAGCGTTACTACGCAAATTCACTAAGTTTTTGTTTTTACTGACCGTTACCTCTTGCGCCAGACTTGCCTTCGCCACCTCAGACCTGGCGAAGTGCAATGGAGTAGATAGGAGTTTGTCAAAAAAAAGTTGGCGTCTTTTCCTTTTTACAGGCTGATAGCCTGAAAAAGAGCAAACATTTTTTTGGGGGTACCCTCCTTCCCCCCTACATTTGCTAACATATGGCACATAAACTATACAGTGGGCACATGTGTAGGGCAATATAACAATTCTATATAATTTTATTAAGGTTCGTATTTTCGCTAGCGCAACTTCGCAAGCGTTCGGTACCCTGTGCACAACTTCGGATCTTCATGAATTAGCATTGTCCAGGCGCATTTATGCCTTGGGAAGTGTTGCGATGTGCGCGAAGCCAGCGCTGGCGAATTTTTGCAGGTAAGTAAATTTGCCCCAATGGGCATTATTTTTGCAGCAAAACTTAGGGAACAATTTGCTCATTACTATAAATCACATTCTTTGATTTCATAGAATAGACTAGTGAATGCTACCTGTTCATTGATGCTGTGGGTTACTAGAGCTGTAACAAATGCAGTATTTTTTATAACATACCCCTTCTATATATTTAATATAAATATGGTTTTGGTTTGCTGTGATTGTGGTTGTTATTCAGTAAGTAACTAAAGAAATAGCTACACCTGTTTAATGCCATGTGCTCGGTCCGCTAGACAATTACATTCTCTGTTGACTATAATGAAAACACGATTAATTACTTGAAAGTTAGAATCAAAGAAAAGTAGTATATTATATAACTTTGCACAGAGAACAGATAGAAATAAACTATTACCAAAAGCAAGCTCATCTGGCTGGGGTGTATTCAAGTATTCTTCAGACTCTTTTTAGGTTTAAATAACGGACTTCTGCTAAGGATATTTTTTTCTTTCCTTTTTGATTTTTATACAAGGGAACTCAGGCTTATCAATAAATAGACTGGAAATGCAAAACATTATGCTATAAGTTTCTTTACTAGCCCAAGGTGACCGAAGGCCTTTAGAAGTGAAGATCTGTACCTCTGAAGATGCTTACAGTTGATTGCCATCTTTTCTTCAATTGATTCACATGATCTAAGCTTTGGAGCTGACAATTTAGTGTGTATAAATATGAGCAAAAAAGTTCTGCACTCTGCAGGTCTTTGATAAATGAATAAGGAAGAAAGGTTTACGGATACGTACGTCCTTGAGACAGGCTGAGTTGCCGTTGACTTGGTTGCACTTTACATGTCATTAAATACTTTCTTATTCATTTGTCAAAGACCTGCAGACTGCAAAACTATATTGCTCATACTTTTTGTTTTGTAATATAGTCTGAAACAAAAGCAATATCAGTAAATAAGTAAATAAGCTTTATCCTTTCTATTCGCTTCAATACCCCTGTTTTGCTTAACTAATTTAAACCAGGCAAAAGTGTGTCTGGAAAAGTTCTACTCATTTAACTTGCATTCAGCAATGGAATATACTGCCCTTTTAACATGATCCAAGATAGTGAGACCTAAATCATTAATTTTATAGGGTTGCTTAACCTATCTGCTGATATAGTAAGTCCAGTATATATAATACATTATTTCTAACCATATTCATTTTTAGGTATGTGCTCTCCTTTAATAAGAGTTAACATTATATTCTAAGAGACTAGTATAACATACATTTCTCTCTGTTTTATCCAAATACTAAGAAGTGATCCATTAAAGCTAAATACTAAAAGCATGCCTTTCTAATAACTTTTATATAAACGTTTATATAATTACACAGAACATTTCGGGAAAAATCTGTGGACAATGCCTAATTTATGTCAATTATTTTATTTGGCAGTAATTATTTTAATTGTGCACTACATTCATTGAGAAACTGAGTGCAACATATGTTACAGCAACTGGAAAAAGGCATGCAAATTGTCTATCAAAGAAAATGGTACACTTCTCTCTCTCAGTTGTTTGCAGTATATTAGTGTAATAAAAGGTAATTATTTTAGTCATCCATTAGATGCTACTAAAATACCATTAAGCGATTATACCACATGGGACACTTAAGACTTTGCTTACCTGATTAAATGTCCCTGAGGCTTAGTCTGTGTTGGCCCAGCTCCCTGAACACAGTACCAAAAAAAAAAAGTACTTAAATGATCGTACTTCACTTGCTAAGTCTTAGAAATGATGCAAGCAATGATCAAGTGCCAGGTTCTTTAAAAAGTGATCACAGAGGAGGGGAAAACATTATTATGATGTTACATGGACACTTCAGTTTTTATCAACGGGTGAAAGTTAGAGTTCGCTATTTGATAAATACAATTCTGAAATCCCCTAGGAATGAATAGAAAGTGGGTACGTTTTTCGATTGTTAACTCTAGTTTGATATTTTGACAAATCTGCCCCTTAGATTTTTTACTTAAAAGGAGACATAGGGGCAGATTTACTAAAGGGCGAAGTGGCTAGTGACTTTTCGGCAGCATTGCAACCCGCAGGGACATCGCCAATTCACAAACAGGCGCCAATTCGCTAGCGAACGGGACTGTTGCTAGCATGTTTGCATGATATCGCCAGTCGACTTTTCGCTTTTTGCCACCTAAGACCAGACGAAGTGCTAAAAAGAAGCTAGATCTTCCTCAAACTTCTGCCACTTACATAATATTCTGTGTGCTGAAAATGCATTAAAGTTCTAAAAAGCTGGCGACTTTGTATTTTTAAGCGGGATTGGCTGCAAAAGTCCTATATTACTTTTTTGGGTTTTCTCAACACATTTTATAACATATGGAACATTAATTTTACAGTGGGCTCATGTGTAGGGCGTTCTATTAACTCTCTTGTCTGTATTAAGGTTCCCTGGGCATATGTAAAATATACTGGTAACTTAAACCATTTGCAGCAACATTTATAATAAAGAGGTCCATGCAACTTTAAATTTCCCGCACCTATGCAAATTGACCTAATCACAAGATCACTAGCAAAGTTTTGCTAGGCACTATGAAATGCTCAGAGTCGAAGGAATAATATTGAAAAGTCGACAGCGTTCGACGCTGGGACGAATCTCATGTGCGATGGGTGCAAAGCTGATGGTGGCAAAAATGTACCAGTTAGTGAATCTGCCCCATAGATTTTGGGGCAGATATATCAAAATGTGAGTTTAGATCTTAATAAATAAAAACTCACCCACATTCTATTCATTCCTATGGAATTTTTAGAAGTGTAAAAATCCCATCGTAATTAAAAGATTGTGGGTGAGTTTTTATTTATTAAGCTCTAAACTTACACTTTGATAAATCTGCCCCTTTGTGTTTCCAGTTTCAATGTTATTCTACATAAATGCTAAGCTAGGTATGATCCTGCGTACTGTTTAGAAATTTAAGGGGCAGATTTACTTAGGGTCGAAGTGAATTTTCGAAGTTAAAAACTTTGAATTTCAAACTATTTTTTGGGTACTTCGACCACCGAATAGGCCAAAATTCATTCAATTCTATTCAAATTGAAAATACTACGAATATTCGACCATTCGATAATCAAAGTACTGTCACTTTAAAAAACTTCGACACTTCGCCATCTTAAACTTGCCGAATTGCCATGTTAGCCTATGGGGACCTCCTAGAACCTATAGCCAACATTTGGCTAAGTTTTTAGAAGTCAAAGTAAAATAGTTTAATCGATCGATTAAATTGTTCGAATCGTTAGATTCAAAGGATTTCATCGTACAATCGAACGATTTGACTTCGACCAAAAAGGGCCAAATTTGATTAAAAAAAACTTCAACTTCGACATTCGAAGTCGAAGTAATCCAGTTTGATGGTCGAATTTCGAAGTATTTTCCACTTTGAAATTCGACCCTTGATAAATCTGCCCCTAAGAGTTAAACAAAAGATGAGAGTGCAGAAAGACAACAGAATATTAAAAAAAGGATTAGCACTAACAACAAAATCATTATCTGGGCAGGGGTTCAGAGAAAGGTGGGAACAGAAAACAAATAAGGAAAAAGCAGAATAAAGAAAAAGGGGAAAAAGGGGAAAAAAACAAAAGAAAGGATAAATAATGGAAAGGAGTGCAGTCAAAAAAAGGAAGAGCAGAAAAGAAATGTTTTATTATAAATATAAGGGGCAAAAGCAGGAGTATGAAAAACATAGGAGAAGCAATATTGTTATGGTGAAGAGCAGAAGCTGAAAGTAGTAGAAAAAGAGGAGTGGCAAGAGGAGAGGAGTGCAGAAAACATTATATTATATAGTCAGAAAAAAAGGACAAAGGAACTTAGAAGAATAACTGAAATTAGACATATACAAGGTTATTAGGTGTGTAGCAGGAAAAAGATAGATGAAGAAGAAAAGGGAAAAAGGAGAAGAGGGAAAAGCTAAATATATGAAAAGAAAGAATAAGAAACACAGATTGGGTTGAAGAGTAGAACAATCAGAAAAGAGCAAAGAAGGCAGTTCAGGAAATTAATGTTTCTTAAAAGAATACAGTATGTAGGGTTGCAAAATGTACCAGTTTAGGTACATCCCCCGTATGTATTTAGGTTCTAACTTAATATTGGTGGTCCTTGCAGTGGTTGTGGTTAAAAAAAAAAACAGGTGTGGGTCATAGGACACAATCTTTCACTGTTCTCATCAGCTCTACCACATGTAACTGGCCTTACCAAATAAGTTTAACAGAACTCTCTGGTAATGATAAATATAGTGCAGTTACTTTTCTTTAGAAAAACAAATTGGCCACTTTTTTCTGCAATAATTTATTCATTTGTTTTTGCAAGCTGACTGGCAGTTTTTAGATAATGATCAAAAGGACTCATAGCATAGTATTAAAAGTAATTCAAATGTATTTAATATTTAACAATATTCCCAAGAGTTTAACAGTTATTCATTATCACTGAATAACGATGCAGAGTCTCACTCTTGTTTCTTGTGAACAGGCTTCATAATTGTTTAGAGATTAGTCAAAGCCTGAAGGACAGCTGTAATGCAGTCTGTGCCTTCAGCGAATTTAATAGAAAAAATAGCTTGCTTGCTTTTTTCTGCATTTTTTGACAACGGTGCATTTTTTCCTTTTCAGTATTTTTGCACTGTTTACTAAAGCATGTTGTTAATGAAAACAATCAAAACACATAGATTAGAATGTTGCAAACTTGAAAAAAAAATCAGGAAAAAAAATGTCATCTTGCACATGATAAATTCCCAAATTCCTAGAAAAATAAATTATGTACAGCATAAAATAGTTTTATAACATTTTACCATTAGAAAAAAATGTTATCGATGACAATAAGCATGGAACATGTAATATTTTTTTTTAAATAGTGCAGAAACTATTATTCATTTACACCTGGAAATAAATGCAAAAAACTTGTGGGAAAGAAACAGTTTTACAGATTTTTGAAAAATCTGTATTTTATTTTGTAATATTTTTTCAATCCTTCCTGTGCTAAGGTAAAATAACATGGCATACATTATAATTCAAGAATACTAAAGAAACAGTTGCCCATCTGCAACATGAACAATTCTGTTTGGCTTTTACCAAGCAATAATTACTGAACAAAGCGTCTCTGAAATGTCAATGGGGCTTATTGATAAATGTTGTGCAGTGGAGAATGATTTGCACTGTGAACACATTTGCCCTGCTCATGATTATTTTTATAAAGCTGGATAAGAGTGGTGTATTTAGGGGCCGATTCACAAAGGGTCGAATATCGAGGGTTAATTAACCCTCGATATTCGACTGGGAATTAAAATCCTTCGACTTCGAATATCGAAGTCGAAGGATTTTAGCGCAAATAGTGCGATCGAACGATCGAAGGATTATTCCTTTGATCGAACGATAAAATCCTTTGAATCGAACGATTCAAAGGATTTTAATCCAACGATCAAAGGAATATCCTTCGATCAAAAAAAGTTAGCCAAGGCTATGGGGATCTTCCCCATAGGCTAACATTGAGTTCGGTAGGTTTTAGATGGCGAACTAGGGGGTCGAAGTTTTTTCTTAAAAAGACAGTACTTCGACTATCGAATGGTCGAATGGTCGAACGATTTTTAGTTCGAATTTTTCGATTCGAAGTCGTGGCCGTAGTCGAAGGTTGTAGTAGCCCATTCGATGGTCGAAGTAGCCCAAAAAACACTTCGAAATTCGAAGTTTTTTTACTTCGAATCCTTCACTCGAAGTTAGTGAATCGGCCCCTATATATGCAAAGAGAATTGCGAACTTTATTCGCTCTGCGAATGTCCATAAGAGCTTTATAAATATAGCATAATTGCAAATTGCGAATATTTCTGCGTATGAATTACACCACGACTTTGGGGGTGGAGAAAATATTCACAAAACAGTTTTGCGTATTGCAAATTTAATTTACTGTCACTATTATTTTTGCACACAACAACCTCGTACAGTGGCCGCATTCACGCAAACACACGTCTCATTTGTGAATACTTGTGCGCACAGCAGTGCAATACTTCAGAGTTCAGGAAAAAAAATGTGCAAGACAACCATTTGCTAATAAATATGTGCTGTTCAAACTTTATAAATGACCCCCACTGTGTTTTACTCAGCAAAACAAATACATAATATTTATTTGTTTTCCAAATCCAGAACTAAGCATATGAAGTCAATACCTTGTATATAGTCATCTTCATAACCCATGGTTATAAAACAGAGAATTAAATACACAGTATCATCTGACACTGGATAATTAAACAGGGACTTACCGTATATACTCGAGTATAAGCCGACCCGAGTATAAGCCGAGGTACCTAATTTAACCACGAAAACTGGGAAAACTTATTGACTCTAGTATAAGCCTAGACACAACTACAGCCCTGTCTCCCAGCAGCGCACATTCTGCCAAAGCAACCCCCCCCAGCGATCAACCGGACTTCTTTGCAAAGTTGATGGTGACTGATTACTGTGTGCATTGTCCCACTGTCCCACTACCATCTGCAGAGGGTGCTGTTTGATATTGCCATCACTGTTAATCTTTCGTATAACCAACAGAGGGCACTGTGTGATATTGCAGACACTGTTATTCTTCCATATAACCAACAGATGGCGCTGTGTGATATTGCAGTCACTGTTATTCTTTCATATAACCAACAGAGGGCGCACTGTTATTCTTTCATATAACCAACAGATGGCACTGTGTGATATTGCAGTCACAGTTATTCTTTCATATAACCAACAGAGGGTGCTGTGTGATATTGCAGTCACTGTTATTCTTTCATATAACCAACAGAGGGCGCACTGTTATTCTTTTCATTCTTTTCATATAACCAACAGAGGGCATTGTGGGATATTGCAGTCACTGTTATTCTTTAATATAACCAACAGAGGGCGCTGTGTGAAATTGCAGTCACTGTTAATCTTTCATATAACCAACAGAGGGCGCACTGTTATTCTTCCATACAACCAACAGATGGCGCTGTGTGATATTGCAGTCACTGTTATTCTTTCATATAACCAACAGAGGGCGCACTGTTATTCTTCCATACAACCAACAGATGGCGCTGTGTGATATTGCAGTCACTGTTATTCTTCCATACAACCAACAGATGGCGCTGTGTGATATTGCAGTCACTGTTATTCTTTCATATAACCAACAGAGGGCGCACTGTTATTCTTCCATACAACCAACAGATGGCGCTGTGTGATATTGCAGTCACTGTTATTCTTTCATATAACCAACAGATGGCGCTGTGTGATATTGCAGTCACTGTTATTCTTTCATATAACCAACAGAGGGCGCACTGTTATTCTTTCATATAACCAACAGAGGGCATTGTGGGATATTGCAGTCTCTCCCCAAGTGTACTGTTGATATAGGAATGATTAAAAGTGACTGCAATCTCAGCTACTCGGGTTGGGTTCCGCTGACCCGAGTATAAGCCGAGGTAGACTTTTTCAGCACATTTTGGATGCTGAAAAACTCGGCTTATACTTGGTATATACGGTAGATAAACTTAAAGGTGTATTTGCCATCAGCGTTTTTTAACTAGAAGTGACAGGTACATTCCAATAAAGGCTAGTATACCTCTTATGCTTAACATGAGTGTAATAGGTGATTTTCCTTTCCTGGATAACTCCGTTATATTTAATGGGTATAGCCCCCACCCCACTGCTCCCATCAGAAGCTCGCCCTAAAGCTTTATACTGTAAGGCCAACTATACCCCCAATACAGCATTTAGTGACAAGCTTCTACAAAACTACTGAAAAAGGGATGGGAATCTGTTGGAAAAAATCATGGTATGTAACTCTATAAAGAAGGGAAAACCATCAATGGACAGCCAAACAGCCCAGATTAGAATCAGAATAAAAAGGTCCTACCTGCGAAAACAGAAGAGAAATTGACAAAAGGGACAGACAAAGGCACTACAATATCTAGGAAAACCATCCACACAGTGAGTTCTATGTTCATGCTAGATCTGAAAGGGTACAATGCACTCTGCATGGGTGCCAGTTGGATACACACCAAACCTTTTTACCAATGAATGGCTCAGGAAAGCACTGTCTGCAGCCACTGCAAGGATATATTATATGTCCTGCCCAACATTCAGAAGCAAAAAGCAGCCTAGACAAAGCTTTATTGAGTGTTGGAACGACATCAGATAATATTAAGGGATCTACATGCCATCGGGTATGAGCAGCCTAACAGAAATACATTCAGACATGACTAGTATTAGCAAGAATAACCTGATCCTCTTGAAAATTATGTGACATGGCCATGTTCAAATATAAAGCCTACTAAACAGGAATTGTAAACACAGACACCCTCCTGACATTTAAGGGCATACTTATCAACATGTGAGATTAGAGCTCACCACAGAAAAAATCACCTACTTTCTATTCATTCCTATGGAATTTTTAAGAAAGCTTATTTATGAAATGGTGAACTCTAACTTTCATCCACTGATACAGTAAATACTCTTCAAAAAAGGGTTGAATAGAAAGTGGGTGAATTTTTTTATGGCGAGCTCTAATCTCACATTTTGATAGAGGTGAAACTTTTCTTTGACCCCATATATTAGATACCATAAACTGCAGAAGCCTCTGCAGAATCCTCGTGCTCCAGCACTGAATTATTAACAACCAATCAATTGAATATACGCCCCATATTATACCTAGAACCTACACAATTTGCATTCAAAAACCAGAAAATATTCAAAGCAGTATGTACATTGACTATTGAATAAAAAGGGAGTGAAGAACTGAACCTGGGAGGCACATTTACTAAAGGTTTCATTTTAGTGGCATTTTAGTGGTGAAACCATAACTCTCTCTAAAATCACAAATCCCATGAAAGCTATTAAAAGACCCAAATAACAAAAAGTACAAATGGAAGAAAATGCTTAGTGGACATTGTTAAATCCTCTAAAAATTTGAGTTTTTCAGGCAATTACTAACGAAAAAATATCTGAAAACCTCTAAAAGTCTGAACGATTAAAAATGTTCCAATAGGATCAGCGCAGCTCCTATAAACTTCTATGGGACCTTGACTTATTTTACTTGGTGCAGTTTTGTATTTTTTTCATAATTTTTACACTCAATAAATCTAAGGGGCCGATTCACTAAGAGTCGAATATCGAGGGTTAATTAACCCTCGATATTCGACTGGGAATTAAAATCCTTCGACTTCGAATAGCGAAGTCGAAGGATTTAGCGCAGATAGTTCGATCGAACGATCGAAGGATAATTCCTTCGATCGAATGATAAAATCCTTCGAATCGAACGATTCGAAGGATTTTAATCCAACAATTGAAGGAATATCCTTCGATCAAAAAAAGTTAGGCAAGCCTATGGGGACCTTCCCCATAGGCTAACATTGACTTCGGTAGCTTTTAGATGGCAAACTAGGGGGTCGAAGTTTTTTTTAAAGAGACAGTAATTCGAAGTAGCCCATTCGATGGTCGAAGTAGCCCAAAAAAAACTTTGAAATTCGACGTTTTTTACCTTTGAATCCTTCACTCGAAGTTAGTGAATCGGCCCCTAAATGTTTGGGGGTTTTAGAGAAACTTAAAAAAAACATGAGTTTGTGAAAAAGAGGATATCCAAATTTTTGTAAATCGACCTCTTAGTAGTCACATGAATAAACCATGGTTTACCTGCAAAATACAGATGAAGCCACTTGGATTTGTGTGTTAAATGCATCATGACTAGAGATAAACTAAAGAAACTGTGGTATTTAAAGTCATCTTAGCTCATTTAATGCATTTAAGATTTTCATTAGCATACCAAAGCACCATTGTTCACAAATGGTGAACTCTTTAATTAGATGGGATGATATGACACAATTTTCTGTATTAAATGGGATAAGTGGGATATCTAGGTTCAGTTAGTCTGTGTCAAACACACAAATCAAAGTGAACTGTCATGCCTCTGATAGATTAAGAGTATCTATCAAATACTCAAGGTATTGCATTATTTAGAGCCTTTACTGAATAAATTACTATACTGCCAGATCCAAGGACCCGACACAGTACTGTTATAATTTAATTTACAGTTTGTCTTTGAAATAAGCCTGCACATTGTCAAGTCATAGAACCATGACTGTAAATAGTGAATTACATCTGGCTGGCTCCTGCAACTAAGTAAGCCTATAGATATGAATATGTAAGGTATATAACATATATAAGAGGGATGCACCGAATCCACTATTTTGGATTCGTCTGAATCTGAATCCTGCAGAAAAAGGCATAATCCTGCTCGAATCCCAAACCAAATCCTGGATTCGGTGCATCCCTAATATCTACAGATCATCTGAGACTTTTAAACCAGTCCTGACTCCTAAAATGTAAGTGTATAATACTTGCAGTTTAGATTGTGAGGAGAAGGAAAGTTGTTTCACACTTTGGGGTGCCAAATGTTAGGCACCCCAAGTGAATTTACTTACCTGAAACCAAAGGTCGGTGCTCCTATCAGAAGAAAACTGCACCGCCCCGGGGTTATTCCAGCGAGCACCACGGATCGATCATCTTCCAGCTTGTACATATACAAGCAACTCGCCCATATTTATCCAAAATATAACAATTAGTGGGTTATTTATTAAAATCTTAAAAAGATTAATTAATCAAGATTTATTATACCCCGATGCTGCAAAAAGCCCATATCCAAAAATCTGCAACTCAAACCTGTAAAGGTCCTGTATAAATCAATGGGAGAGGCACCTATAACAATTTGAAGTTTTCGTGGTCTTCGCTGGGTTTAGCCCAAAAATCAGAGCATTTGGGCAAAAAATTTGAGAAATTCGAGAAGGTTCAGCTAAAGCATAATGATTTTTTTCTTTGTTAATTATCCTTGATTTAATTAATAGTGAAGGTCAGCTTGATTGTGCCACTGACATAAACTGACCTTTTTCTACTCCTCTTAACTGAGTACCTCTATCACGGAAAAGAAAAGATGGTCAGCAGCACTGCTTGGTTGATGTCAACACAGTGGATGATCTCTTTGATCAAATAAATACTACTTCTTCTGTATTTGACAACCCAGACAATTCACAAGCATCACGTTTTTGCAGTCAATAGATTTATGAAAACACCAGTGTCTTTATTTTTGTTTATAGAGAATTTGTTACTGACATTTTAACAGAGAACCAAACCCCCAAAAGAGAGAGCCCCTATCCACTACCCTCCATAATCCCCACTCTCTGCTTCCACCTGCATAGTTCACTATTTAAAAAAGTGTCCCTGGATGTAACACTGACTTGGTAGATAGATGGGGACTCTTTCTTTGGGAGGGGAGTTTAGTTTTCCTTTAAGTAGGTATGGAGAACCAAATTATTGAAAGATCCCTTATCCAGAAAACCCCAGGTCCTGAGCCCTTTATTAGACCAGATCATGTTAAAAATTTGACAGTTCTAGAAAGGGTAGAACTGAATGTATAAAATGTAACAACAGCCCAGACCTTTAATCTATTATGTCTCTTTTATTCTTCTAATGATCTGGTAACTTTATAAGAAACTACCCTTCCATATACATTTCCCTGGCACAAATTACATTTGGCAAATTACACCAAAATCTCATATGTGCCAAAAATGCAATCTGACATAATATGCTATTTTTAATATAATATTAACTTTTTTAAATGCCTGCATTACGCCTAATCATTGTTTGTAAATCGTGATGGGTGAATAAATTCGGCAGACAAATTTGCAGCAAATTTTCGAATGTTTGCGAAACTCCCAAGAAAATTTGCTGGCATCAAAAAATTATGGATGTGCATCGGAACAGTCGATCGCGTCAAAACCATTGCACATCCACACTATTCAGACGCTCATTGACTTTAACACCGGCGTCAAAATTGACGCAGGCGTCAATTTTCGAGTTTCACAAATCTGGAAATGGGAGAAATTTGCCCATAACTATTTGTAAATACTCACCACTGATTATATTTAAACCTTTCCATTTTAAAAGTCATTTGAGGTTACCAGTGGCATACAGTGTAAGGTAGGACAGACATAAACCCTGTATTACATCATAAATATTTCATTGCCTTTGGAAAATATTTATCAATCATTCAGCCTAAATATTATTTTATGAACTTAGAGTATTGTCCCTTTACAATTTTAACTACACTGTGAGATACACTTTGAGAACACTGCGTTATCAATTATTACAGGGAATTCAGCTGAGCAGGGCCAAAGTTGAGAAATATATCAACTAATATTTAGATTTAGAGCTCCTTCAGAAAGAAAATTAATCTTTAAACTTCAATATTAGAAAAATGGCCACAAATAGTAATTTTAAAAAGTCTTTATTATTGGTGAATAATCTGATAACAACTAAACTGAAACAATTGTTGGAAGGTGAACAACCCTTTAAAGACAGACTGTAAGATGAATAAGAGGTGACATGAAGAGAAAGTTATGTAATAAAAAAATAACACTAACTATATAATTGTAGATAATACAATGCAATAGTGTTTTAGCAAATGGTGTCAGTGACCTCAACATTCTGCAACATACCAAAAATGTACTTAAAGGAGAAGGAAACTACAGAGGCATTTTATTGGCAGTAGATTAGCTGCAATAGTGCAAGCTAGAATGCTATATTTATTATATAGAAATATTTTACCATACCTGAGTAAAGAGGTCTAGAAGCCCTCTGTTTGTTTATGATGGCAGCTGCAGTATTGGCTTGGTGTGACATCACTTCCTGCCTGAGTCTCTCCTAGCTCTGGGTTAAGATTACAGCAGAGAAGGGGGGGGAGAGGAGCAAACTGAGCATGCTCACGCCCAGGGCAAGGAGGTTTAAGCTGAAGGCAGGAAGTCTGATACAGAGCCCATATGTACACAAGAAAGGAAAGAAGTAGATGGAAAGAAGAATGCAGTGTTTCTTTTGACAGAGGGCTCAGAGCAGCACTACTTTGAGGGTATATTTAGGCGGACCTTTCTGGTAAGGCTTTATTAATTTTAACCTTTCCTTCTCCTTTAAATGGATTCTATCATAGGAAAACTTATGAAGAGATAATTTTGCTCCTCCAACAGAATCCTGCATAGAAATCCATTTTTCAAAGGAGCAAGCATTTTATATTTTATATTTAATTTTGACATTTGACATGAGGCTTGACATGTTGTCAGTTTCCTAGGTGCCCCCAGTTATGTGACATGTGCTCTGATAAAATTAAAGCCATAGAAAGCATGAATTCTTTGACTAAAGGGACACACTTACTGCTTTCCATGATGGGTAAGGGGGCTCATGCCCCAGACCTTCAGCAAAAGGGAGCAACACACAAAACTTGAATAGCAGGCAGACACCACTCTGGAACGCCAAAATCTGTCAGTCAGTAGAATCCAGGAGTCCACATTTTAATTAGTGCAAAAAATCTATATTTTGCATTATGTAAAATAAGTAATTTAGTAACAAAAACTATACCATAAAAATCATGAGAGAATCCCTTCAAAGGGGAACTAGCCCTGACATGGTGATAAACTGCAGTGGGTCACTAAAATCTACTCTTAATAAGGAAAAATGTACTGGGATTGTGAAAGGTCACTGGGACTCTTCAATCTAAATCTGATTTGTGCATTGAAAGCCAATCGATTTACCAGATGTTTTTAAATTAAAGAACAGTTCTAATAAAGAAAGATTTCGGACAAATTGCAAATAGTTCAATCATTTCAACCTCCTCTGCTGTGAAAATGTACCTTATAACATTTGACCCCTAATGGCCTCAAGATGGTTAAGTATAAAGAGCTGATTGCTCAAAAAAGTTGCAAAATCCTAAAGATATAATAACATTTGGTGGCAGCATGTATTAAAATTGAGCATATATTAGAGAGAGATTCTGTTGGTTAAAATGATAGAATCTCACCAGCAATTTGACAGAAGGAATGAATGAGAGGGAAATGCAGCGGATATATGTAGACTGTGTTTTTTGTGTTTTCCCATAGACATTTTTCACATCAGACCAAGCACAATCTATTTATATTCTTATAGGACACTGCACTATTATGCTGGGGAAAGAGTTTACAGTGACATCTTATTTTCAAACAGTTTGAACAAACCTTTATGGGGCTTAAAGCTTGAATTTTTCTGGTTAGGCTTTTAAAGGGGAAAACTCAAATTTTTAGAGGACAAAAAAATACTTGCCTTTTTCAAGATTTATTATATCCTGAAGCTGCTAAAAGTCAGAATCTAAAAATACTCCATCTGAAACCTGTCGAGGTCCAGTAGAAGTCAACGGCAGATGTTCTTTTTCCAATTTGAAGATATCACGATCTGCACTGGGTTAATCTAAAAAAATGTTGGCAATTTGGGAGTCAAATCCAAAAAATTTGTATGATTCCAGTTTTCTCATGATTTTATTGACACTATTTCCGAACCACATTTTTGAGTTATATTATTCATAAATAAGGTAAAATCATGGATGGGAGTTTAATCAAGTTTGTTTTATTGAAATTATGAGAAAAAAAATTCAGCTTTAGTAAATAACCCCCCACTTGTACTGCAGCAGAGTAAACTAATACTGACTATTGATTATTCTTCCTGGCAATTTAATTCACAAGCACGCCTGTCTTCAGAATGTTAATCCCCCATATGGGACTACAGATTAGATACTGGATAACATTTCAGTGGCAATTATAAGGGGTGATTTTGTTCAGTCTGCTGCCTGAGGGGTCGTTTCTTGTATATATTGTGACTTAATATTGCTTCTAGCTGTCATTCAGCCTGCTGAATAAGAAGCTTTGCACAGACGTACCTTAATTGGGTCGGACTTAAAAGCCTGCTTGTTTGTCGTGCCAGGGCTCCTGAGTAAAGAATAGGTGCAATATGGCCTTACTACTACATTGTTGCTGGGTGTTTAATGGTTTTAAATGTCAGTAGAGCATAGGACTTATGTAAAAGAAATGACCTTTAAATGGCAAGTTATAAAAAAGAACTATAGCAATAAGACAAATAGTTCAGCAACAAGCACAATGTTCTTTTTCTCATACTCCCCTCAATCCACAGCTCAACTTCTTACAATCTGAGTATTTGTTTCTTAACACTGAGAGAGTCAGTCTGTTATATTACAACTGTGTATAGAGGGCACGTTACCCATAAGTGCCATAAACCGCAGAAGGCTTTTGATGTGCTAAAGATTTACAGTTTATGTGATACTTTTGTCAACATAATAGCACTCCATCAACAGAAAGTATAAGAGGTGACAATGCACATTTTTGATGGCAAAATTAATTTTATCAAAATTCATTTTGTCAGCTCTTTTCCCATCTTTTATTCTTTTGACACTGTGATTTTGATCACAGCACTCGAATATGATGATGTGGCTGATTGCTTGTCTCCTGAAGTTACAAATAAATAAATCACAGTGGATGCTTTTCTAATGTGTGCATGTGAAATTCCAAATCCCCTAATGACTGGTTCTAAGTCACTTTAGGCAGAGTTAGGATTAATGATAGGTAAGGCTTCCATGCAAGTTACTTTAAAACAGTTTAACCCTTTAAGGGTTGTATAATTTTATATAAGCGGGATCATGTGTTGCCAGTCATTTTGTGACCGGCATTGAATAAGATCAAACCCACAAACATGGACTGTATGGCACTGGCAATGCCATCAAAAAAGTTTCATTGCAGGGAGCGTATATGAACCAGGAAGCAGATATCAACTCGCAATACTGAAAGGTCTGGGGCATAAGCACTTGTATCTTCACAGGCACCTGGCTGAGTTACTTTATCCTTCAATCTTAATCTTATTATTATTCAATATTTGAAATGTGTCAGTGTTCTTTTACTTCCCAGTTTAATATTTAGTAAATATGCTTCTACATTTTAGTATCTTTTATCTAAATGGAACTGTTATACCAAAACTTTAAAAATGCTCTAAATACATTTACACAGCATGACTCCCATTATACTAAACTGCCATACAATGATCTTATTGTTAAGTATAGTGCCAAGCTCATCCCCTCACAACGGAGATGGGCATTATGACTAACCCCTATTTCAGTTGTCTAGTGGATGAAATGTGATATCTGTGATTTTGGAAGAATAATACATATACATTTATTAATAGTATAATATTAAATAGAGGTAATTTATAACTGAAAAAATTAAGAATTCTTAGGGGCAAATTTACTAAAGGGTGAAGTGGCTAACGTGACGTAATTTTGCCACTTCGCCGATTTACTAAGGGTCCCTGGCGTAAATTCGCTAGCGAAGTAGATAGTCTCTAGCGGTACTTCGCTCCCTAACGCCAGGCGAAGTTACACTCTGGCGAAGGGACGTAACTACGCTAATTAACTAAGATGCAGATTTTTCTGAACGTTACCTCTTGCGCCAGAGTTTACTTGGTCAGCTCAGACCAGCGAAGTGCAATAGAGTAGATAGGAGTTTGTCAAAAATAGTTGAAAATTTTTAAGTCCCAAAAAAACGCTGTTGTCTTTAACTTTTTACAGGGTGATAGGCTGAAAAAGATCGTAAATTTTTTTGGGGTACCCTCCTTCCCCAATACATCTGACACATAAACTATACAGTGGGCACATGTGTAGGGCGATATAACACCTCCATTTTATTTTATTAAGGTTCCCTGGCCTTGTGTATTGAAATGTAGTTACTGCAACATATACGTCCATTCAACTTTAGGCATCGCTAGGATAACTTCGAACTGCTTATCGTATTATCGCTAGCGCAACTTCACAAGCGTTCGGTACCCTGTACGCAACTTCAGATTTTCGTGAATTAGCGTTTTCATGGCGAATCTACGCCTGGCAAAGTGTTACGATGTTAGCAAAGCTGTAACTGGCGCAATTTCAGAGGTAAGTAAATTTGTCTCTTAAAGTATTTAATTTCTGTAACAGAGTGATTTTAGTTACTTAATTAATACAATTGATTGTTACATGGTAATTTATTAATTATTGTTGCCTTTTGTATTCATTTTGGCTAACAATTCAAGATTTATAGTTGAAAAGTGTAGATTTTCCTTAGACTTAGACAACTTCATCATTTAGAGGCAGGGTCAGACTCAGCCAGCGGGACACCAGGAAAAAAAACCCGGTGGGTCCTGGCTCTTTTGGGCCCCCTCGGCCCAGACCCTGCACTCCTTCCCAGACGTGGTCCAAACTCTCCTAACCCAGGAGGCAGTGCTTGCTCGCCGTAAAATGTTACAGCGGGTGGCAGAATAGTGTAGACTTTAGGGCTGGGGGTCTGACGCTGTTTAGAGGCATTATCATACTTTTTATAAGTGCAAATAGGTGCTGGGGAGACCCATACTGAATTCATACCATCAAAGTTTTCTGGAAGGTACAGGATCCACGTGCAGGCATTGTTAAATAACTGTAAATCTGTAGTGAAATACAAGTAGGACACACAGGACTCAATCATAGGTTAGATCAGTGCTTTCCAAAGAGGCAGCCTACTACCCCCTGTTGTGCCATTAAAGTCTGGCTGCGGTGACTTAGCTTGTTTAAAAATTAAAAGGTATCAGCACTGAAATTTGCTGAAATTAACTGGCCTATGCATTGGTCACACCTCAGATTTAGAGCCCCTGCATTGTTCACACTTGTAAAATCCTGTATTGTTCACATCTCAGATTGTAAGTGTCCTCATTGGTTACCTGTTCACTAGTGATGGGCGAATTTATTCGCCAGGCGCGAATTCGCGGCGAATTTGCGCGTTTCGCCGCCAGCGAATAAATTCGCGAATCGCCCGCGAAAATTCGCGTCAAAAAATTTGCCGGCGTCAAAAAAATTTTTCCGAAAAACGGACGCCGGCGTAAAAAACGGGCGCCGGCGTAAAAAACGGGCGCCGGCGTCAAAAACGGGCGCCGGCGTCAAAAACGAGACGCCGTCGCCGTTTCGCGAATTTTTCGCCGTTTCGCGAATTTCGCGCAAAATTCGCGAATTTTTCGGCGAAGCGAAACGGCGCAAATTCGCCCATCACTACTGTTCACACCTAATACAAACTGTAGGAGCAGTGCTAGCCTATTGGTATTGTGTCACTGTACATATTACAGTATGTACCACTCATCTTGAGTGATCAGTTTTCCTGTCTCCTGCCCTGCTCTGCCTGTGCTTGCTTTACTCTGCCTGCCCTATGCTGCCTGTGGGATGAAATATTTATATAAGGGGTCCCCAAGGTGTTTAATTATGTTCTGTGGGATGTTGTGATAAAAACATGGAAGAAGGAGATATTTGTACTTAAGGGTATGTCTTAACATGGCTTATAAACTTGTTTCACATATGAGTGGTGGGTGATACTCCTGCAGTGGGCACCAACCATTTCTTTTTATAGTGTGCTATTACCATTGGGTATATGGTCATAAAAGTTCTTATAACAACATGGGTGTGGTTTAAAGTGGATGTGGTTTTAAAGGGAGTGACCAACACTGGATTCCATTATCATCCTTCCACCACAAAGACCAGAAAAAGTCCAGCCCTCAGAACCACAGGAGTGGGACAGCAATGGGCTAGATAAACAATACACAGCTTGTAAAATATATTCTCATACTGCAACAATGGGCATGACTGGTATTATTTAACCAATAATACCAAAGATCTGTTTTCTAAAAAACACTGACATTAGAAAAACAAGGGCTTAATACAAAAGGTTACGTAGAAAATAATACTTGCAAAAAAAAAAAGATTGAATATAAAGACTTTCACATGCATACACTGATTAGCATTTTAATTATAATAACAGGACAAGTCAATTGTCTGAATTAAGATCCAAACATTAAATCAATTTAACCTCTTTCCTGTTTAGTAAGGAGAAGGGTCTCCACCTCATAACCCAACATTACTCAAGCTATTACAGAAAGGAAATTAACATTACCATCGCTACATTCTGATGAATGTTGAGGTACCTTTGACTCATTTTATATCTGAAATATGTTCCCCTATATGCGCCTTCAACATCCTAGAGGTCTGACCTACATCTTGTTTGCTACCGTTATTAGTATTACAATTTATATATTGATTATAATATTATAATAGTGTAACTCATACCCATCAAGGTTTTTTATTGACGCATAGGTGCAAGTTGTACATTGTATTGAGTCATATTTGAATGTGTCCTGACATACCAACGAGGGAGAAACGGCAGGTGTTAGCACAGAACAGATCAAGCTGAAAGCATGGTAAATCTGAAGGATAAAGATGTTTTTAATAATAATTTTCTTTATCTGGCAAAATTGAAGGCTTTATCTAAAGATTAGGGATGAGCAAATTATTTTGCCTTGGTTTGTCGTGAAAGAAATGCTCATAGACTCAAATGAATTTTTTTTAAAAAATGTTGCATGGTTTTACTTCCAAATGTCTTGTGAAAAACAACCATTGACTTCAATGTGTTTAATGTGAATTTGTTTGCCATTACGCAAATTTTTGCCAAAGCGAAATGGGTCAGATTCACCCACCACTACTAAAGATACAGTACATATGGGAGTATGTGATATTCAGGTAAACTAGGACCATAGCCACAGCAGAGTTTAGCACACAACTACTGTTAAATCCAAATTAAAGTTTAGAGTGAAAAACACAGTCTCATTTCCAGTTATGAAACTACAAACAGACTGGAAAAGGCTGTTTAATTAGCCCACCTGACCACAAAAAAACCTGGCCCGGCTACATGATCTGGAACCATTCTGACAGAAACCTGGGACAGACATAAAATGCGTCCAGTACTATCCCATGTATTCTACCAGTCATCCCATTACAAGAACCATAGTGACACTAGTTTAATTTGAAGATTTGTCAAAAGTACCCCCCCACACACACAAACACAACTAAAATTACAATGTGAAAACAGCCTTCAGAAAAACAATAAAACTTTGAAGTTGTATCAAATAAAAATAGGAGTGAAAATAGGATTTGGCAGGATATATGTAAAAATATGGGCTAATGATATAAATACTGGTTCTTTTGGACATGATAAAACAAAGATTGATAACACAATTTGGTAAGTTTGGAAAACGGCTCAAAATATACCACACAACAAGAGTTAAAGGGGTTGATCACCTTTGAGATAACTTGTAGTATGATGTAGAGAGTGATATTCTGAGACAATTTGTAATTGGTTTTAATTTTTTTTTATTGAAGGTTTATGAGTTATTTAGCTTTTTATTCAGCAGCTCTTCAATTATAATTTTAAGCAATCGGATAACTAGGGCCCAAATTACACTAGCAACCATGCATTGATTTGAATAAGAGACTGGAATATGAATAGGAGAGGGTCTGAATAAAAGGATCAGTAATAAAAATTTACAATAACAATACTTTTGTAGCTTTACAGATCATTTGTTTTTTTTAGAAGGGGACAGCGATGCCCATTTGAAATCTGCAAAGAATCCAAAGAAAAAGACAAATAACTATAAAACGATAAAAAATAAATAAACCAATTGAAAGGTTGCTTAGAATTGTTTGCTCTATAACATAATAAAAGTTACCTTAAAGGTGAACCACTCTTTTAAACCCCACATTTAAATTACTTATAGACAAATGACAAACACATGTTTAAGACTTTGGGGCTGATTTACTATAATTTGATTTTCCTTTTTTTCATGAATCACATTTTCTCATGAATTCACATTTTTTTAGCCAGCTAAAATCAGTTGCGGTAACATCAATGGGAGCTGCGCTGATCCTAATTGACCTTTTTTTTAGTCATTCAGACTTTTAAAGGTTTTCTGATTTTTCTTGGTCCATGATTATTACCAAACAAAAATAGTGCCTTCTACTTCACGCTCTTTGTTCTTGGTTCCATTCAATAATTGTCAAAGGCCTTAAACAAATTTTTTCAACCCATGTAACACAATGAGGGTTATTTATCAAAGGTCAGCTTTGTTAGACCTCAAATGAACTCACAGCTCGATTGGTTTGTAATTTAAGAAAAAACTTGAATGTAAAAAACTCAAATGAGTGTAGTTGGGGTTAAAAACTTGAATATTCAAATTTTCAGCGAAAAAAAAAAAAAACTGAATCGCTCGAATTGATCATGTTTTTGAGCAAAACCACTGAAAAAAACTCGAACATCATCACCTTGGCAGGTTTTACATGGTGTATTTTCAGAATCAAGCTATTTTCTGCTTCACTGTACAGGTATGGGACCTGTTATCCAGAATGCTCGGGACCTGGGGTTTTCCAGATAATGGATCTTTCCGTAATTTGGGTCTTCATGCCTTAAGTCTACTAGAAATTCATTTAAACATTAAATAAACCCAAAAGGCTGGTTTTGCTTCCAATAAGGATTAATTATATCTTAGTTGGGATCAAGTACAAACTACTGTTTTATTATTACTACAGAGAAAAAGGAAATAATTTTCAAAAATTTAGATTATTTGGATAAAATGGAGTCTATGGGAGACAGCCATTCCGTAATTTGGAGCTTTCAGGATATCGGTTTCCGGATAAGGGATCCTATACCTGTATACTAAGGGGCAGATTAACCTAGGGTCGAATATTGAGGGTTAATTAACCCGTGATATTCGACTGTCAAATATAAATCCTTCGACTTCTAATATCGAAGTCAAAGGATTTACCTCAAATAGTTCGAAAATCGTTCGATTCGAAGGATTTTAATCCATCGATCGAATGATTTTTCTTCGACCAAAAAAAAAGATTGCAAAGCCTATGGGGACCTTCCCCATAGGCTAACATTGACTTCGGTAGGTTTTAGGTGGCGAACTGAGAGGTCAAAGGTTTTTTTTAAAGAGACAGTACTTCAACTATCGAATGGTCGAATAGTCAAACGATTTTTAGTTCGAATCATTCGAGTCGAAGTCGTAGTCGAAGGTCGAAGTAGCCAATTCAATGGTCGAAGTAGCCAAAAAAATCATTCAAAGTTTGTTTTATTCTATTCCTTCACTCGAGCTAAGTAAATGGGCCCCTTGATCTTTAAAAATGTAGGTGTTTTTTTTTTTTAAAGTTTTTACTGAAAAATACCCTTGAAAACTCAAATTTGTTTGTGGAAAAACAATAGCACCACACTAAATACAATACTACACACACTATATTACATTGGGACTAAACTTTTATTCTATGCCATGAAAGAACAAATGTTGTCAGTAGAATGGATAGTGGGGAAATATGCTGTGATATTTGGTTTATAGTTTTCTTTTATTATTTCTTTAAAATAAATAGCATTTTTTTAGCAAGTTCAATTATGTACAATTACCATAAAAGAACAGAAAATGACCAGTCAGAATTCTCCCCAAGAAAAGCAACTATTGAAATTGATTCAATAATTAATTAGGTAAAATAACACTGATATTAAGATCAGCTTGACAAAGCTCTAAATGCACCATTTGCCTATTGACCAGCTGTTAGCCAGAAAAGCTGTCAAATGGAAAAGCAAAGAGGGAACAGCTCTCTCTTTGATACGATTGTTCTGATGACAGACCCATGCAGTTTTAATTAAAAGCTATTTAAAATATTTATAGTTGCTGTTGTTTCTTGTACAGAAACAAGATAAAAGACCTCCACAATTTAAATGACATAAAGCATCTGATATAGAACACCACATTGTGTTTATGCCTAAATAAACATACACTGCCTCTAGTTCATAACACAACATAATATACAATCCCAAGAGCTGACACTGATACATTTCTGTCATTTTTAATTTGAATACATTTTTAAGAGCTGTGAAATGGCATAATGTAATAATGGATTTGTTTCTACTGATTTGATATGATTTGTGTATAACTCTTAGTACAAATGAATTTTTTATAAGCTCAGTTATTTGTACATTAAATACCATGTTGTTTTAGCACTGAGTATGCAGGCCTCCAAAACTGCTTAATCTGCATATTGGTTAACTGATGTGTTTGCTAAATAGAGAAATATAGAAATATAGATAGTAAGGCTTCAAGAATGCCTTTAGGTTCACTGATGGGACACATTTGGGAGTTGGCCAGTTGCCAGTGATCCAAGGTCCAAAAAAAAACCCGTAGAACGATCCAAATAAGACAACAAAAATTACTAGCAACCCCCTCCAAATTAAAGAAAAATGGTACTATTGGATAAGGACTGCTCTGGCTGATTTCTATATGACCTTGAGAGCTTTTAGGTTTCAATAATTTTTATTGAAAAATTTTTCCAGGAGAATAACAATCATCATAATGACATATCATCAATATTAGTAAGATTTTTACATCAACATATAAACTTGTAGACTGTTTTAATCAATGAGACCTTAACAAATATCATTTGCTAACATATAAAGATACATAGATAAAAATATAAAGTTGTCTTCTGTTGAGAGCAATCTATGTTTACATAGATAAAAATATAAAGTTCTCTTCTGCTGAGAGCAATCTATGTTTAATTATCTATTGTAGTTTCTTAAACTTATCTAATGCGTACTTTGCGTATTCTTACGTGTAATACTAAGTTGAATCAAAGAGTGTGAGTTGAAGTAACTTATGTGTTACGCGTTAATTATGCGTAACATTTTATTTTTACACGTATGTTATTAATGCGTAATGCGTATTAATCATATGCTCCATTCTCGTATATCAATTTCTTGATTCTTTTTTTCTCTTGCGGAATTTAACTTAGTTTTAATACGCAGTGCGTATGCTGTAATTTACGCATTAAATCCGATTATGCGGATGAACACGCGTATAAATCACCAAGTTGGTGCAATTGATAGAGTTGATGCAATAAACGCGGATTTTCATGCGTACCTTCAACGACATACGCGTAAATGTCTAATTAGACCCAATTGAACTCAAACCTAAACAGGTTAATCAATGCTAATTAAGTCTTTAGAACCAACATCAGAATTGGATGTTTTACCTACGACAATGTTTCTTTTTGGTTGTATTTCAAGGAGCTGAGTTTCTGGAGATTGGGACCACCTTACTGAGACTCCAGAAGTCGTTTTCTCTTGATTTATTAAAACATTGCAGTAATATAACAAACCATAGTGTGATATATCATCTTATATCTAAATGGAATACAATTCTTCAATACTTAGATTGAGGTATTAACTTATTTTAAGTTGTAAATCAGAGTAAACTGAATAACTAAACAATAGCTAGACTAATCGAATCTATATAACCAAAAGTCAGGAGCATTCTTGTAGAGGACCAATTTTATATAGCTGTTTGAAAAAAAAAAAAAACTTGTCAACACCATTGATGATGACCTTGGAACCAAATCGCACAAGTGAACCAAATTGTTTGTTTGTTTGTTTGTGAAAGGGATTTATTTATCTTTATAGGTCTAGTAGTGCTGTTTCTGGAAATAAAGTAGGCCATAAGCTTGCTCTCCTCTGGAAAGACTGTACGTTCCCGTATTTTGCAGCCCATGATCTCTCTGCTAGAAGGTTTGATTCGACTCTTTTAAGAATATCTTCCAATTTTGGAATTACTGGAGTTTTCCAATTCTCAGCTATACTGATTTTAGTAACTACAGAGATATGATTGAACACCAATCTTTCTTTTGGTGGCAAGTCCATAGACTTCAAATGTAATAGAGCTAATCCAGGCGTGATCGTGGATAGTGACATTGGTAATTTATTTAATACATTTTCTATGTTTTTCCATAATTTGGAGATTTTAGGACAAAACCAGAACATATGTATAAGTGAGCCAACCTCTTGGCAGTTCCTCCAGCACATAGGTGAAGAGTTGTTGTTAAATTTTACTATTTTTTCCGGAGTTAAGTACTAGTGATGGGCGAATTTATTCGCGGCGAATTTGCGATTCACCGCCAGCGAATAAATTTGCGAAACGCCCGCGAAAATTCGCGGAAAAAATTCCACGCCGTTTCACAAATTTTTTGGCGAAGCGAAACGGCGCAAATTCGCCCATCACTATCAATTACCATTGCCAAGTGAGTTTGAGGAAGTTTTCCAAATGAGAAACACAATGTGTCGATTGTTTTAAAGATCTACAAGCTAACGTCCAATCTTTAGGACCTTGAGAGCTTTTAGATGGTGAACATTGTGTTTTTTTTGTGGTTTCAATGTCTAATAAATCACGGATTTTTTGTGGTTTAGAGTAATCAGAAAAAAATACGATTTTTAGCAATAACAAATATGATTTGGTAACTTGAAAAAGTATAAACATTAATAAACGGGCACCTTAATGTATGGAGATCCAAATTATGGAAATATCCCTTATCTGAGCATTTTGGATAGAAGGTCCTATACCTGTATAGTGGTAGCACTTTCACAGTTTCACAGGAACCAGTGAAGCAAATGGAAAATCCCCAATACAATGGGCTACATGTAATTGCTTCTCTCTACAGTGGGCACTTTGTAAATAATGTCCATATGCTTCTTTGTGCAGCTTCCACCATTGAACATATAATGTAAGGTTTAGGTAAGAGTCGGGTACCATTGTTTTGATAACCTGCAAACCCCGATACATTTTTTCATTTATTCAACCTACTCTGAAACATTTTTATAAGACCTGCAAGTGCAAATCTTTATTATTGATTTATTTTTTTTTAGTCATGTTTATTAATTGATTTATCTTCACCCAGATCACCCTTGCAATTACCTTTCTATCAGTTCTACAGGTTTGTGTAAATATTTATTTAATGCGATCCTTTGCTGGGAAACTCATTTCATAGAAGAGAATAGCCTTATGGCATTAAATTAATTTTTTCCAGAAAACAGTGCTCTTCTGGGATATTTATATATTGTATATTCAATATTTTACTATTCTATTCTTATTGGACATATCCCAACTGAATGGTTTGAATCTCTGCTTATACATAATTCAGCACATTTTAAAGGCTGAGTCACAAAACGTAATAACCCCCTGGTTATGAGAGAGGTGCATGGTTATGAACAACACATAAGTGGATGGATATGACATTGGCAGCATTTACTGTTTTAAGTGCATTGATCTTCACATATATTGCATATGTCTATAGCAAGTTGAAACCTGTTAATGAGTGGTGATCTACAGAATTTCCTTCTCATCATAAAGTACTTTTCATTTCAAAAGCTGATGTTCTGCATTGCTTCCAACAGTTTGGCATTATACAGTATGCAATTCCGCATACATTTAAAGGGGTTATTGTAAGGGGCACTCACCCTAGTGATCCAGTGGGCCGGCGGGGACGCCCACCGCGTGATGCATCCTGTGTTGCTGCTCTCACTGCTCTGCATTGGGGCGCGCACTTCCGGGTTTTATGTGTGCAAAGGCGCCGGCGTCATGACGTCATTGCTTAATGGTACGAGATTTAAAGGTATTTAAACTGACTTTTCATTCATACTTATTGCCTATTGTTTGGTTCTACTTAGTAGCTTCCTGGGTGTGATTCCTGTATTATCTGATTCCTGTTTTGACTCCTGCCTGCCTGACTATTCTGAATTCTGTGATCCTGACCCTTGCCTGTCTGACTATTCTGAACTTTGTAATCCTGACCTGTGCCTGCCTGAATATTTGGAAAGATCTTCCGGTTTTGACCCTTTCCTGTCTGATATTCGCTTGAAATCAGCCCGCACCAACCCGGCCTGTCCGAGCTTACTTGAACTCTGCCTGCACCAACCTGGCCTGTTTGACTACGTTCGGTCTATTCCAAGAATTGTGCTTTCAGTCCAAAACCTTGCTAACAATTGTGCCCCTTTGCTCGTCCAGAACCTTCTTCTATAAGCATATACTAAAGGATACGAGTGGAATTTGAATTCAGATGCCCTTACTTTTAAATGTACTGTACGAAGAACATCTGAATGGTATTTTGTCCCACAGTTGAATAAGGTTGCTGAACACTTTGCTTATTTTAATTTACTTACTTTAATCGTATTGTATCTCAGCCAAAGCACTAAATGGACTGTAAATATCACCAATGCCATAACCTTGTATTTATTTATTATTCCATTGCCCAGCATAGGGACAATGCACATTTATACTTACCTGAATGTATACAAAGACCTTAAGTATTTCATTATATTCCACATCAAAATGATTCTCTTGCCAGCTTGAAAGGTCAGAATTGTATTATTATGGTTTATCTAAGGGAATGAATATTGTACAAGCTGGAGATTTCAACTTTTTTTATGCTGAAGCAAAGAAGTGTTTGCTAACCTTAGTATGTCCTGCTATCTATGTATCTATTGACATGCTTGTCATACCTTTAAGCTCAAGGACATTTCTCTCTCAGCATGTGAATGTCTAACAATTGCTGATCACTTTGGCAGTTTTGTATTCAGTTTCTGACAGTGTTTCAATGTGTATTTTTCTCCTGTTCAAGGACATGTTCTCTAAAATAAAAGACTGTGACTTTGTGAATTTATTTTAAGCAAGCATGTTATTTTCAGTAATGACTATATTGTATGCTACAGTACATCAAAAGTAGTCCTTTTATAATACATTATATGGAAGACTATTAAAGATGTAAAGGCCATAATAAATGAGGGTGGCATCTATAGAGGTTCTAGAAAGTGATGTTCACTTTCTAAAACATTATTACTGTTTTTTTCTGCAAATGTTGGTTTCTTAAGCCAACTGGATAGAAGGATCAAATGTGTGTCAGCAGACCACAACTACTAGTATAGCTTTGTATTCATTTCTGTTCAAGACACAGATTTGGTACAATCTGACATCTAGGGCAGGGTAATATGCAATAATCAAATTGCAAAGTGCTACTGAAGCAATAACAGGTTATACCCAATTGAGATCATTGTATATGCGTACACTTCTCTAAACATTTGATCCCATGCTTGAAAAGTACAAAAATTCCTTTTGCCCATGATGCCCATATTTTCAGTATGCCACTAACTATTCCTATAGCCCTTCCACTTAACAAAAAGTTTTTATATAAAAATGTTTTTTAACCTTAGCCTTACAGGTGTATGACTACAGTAAAAAGGAGTGGCCCATTTTTTCCTGCGCTATAAGCTTTACCATAAATCTGCCCAATTGAGACTCTTTACACTCTGGAGTGAGCACTTGCATCGTTGTTCAGGCAGGGTTGTCTTTGAACTACAATTATATGCAGTACACAATACATGGGTACCAGTGGTTCTTATAACTTAAACAAGTAACTGAATTATTGCGAAATCTGACCACACACATTTTTACGGGTCAGATAATGTAAGTCTTTTATCAGGGGTCGAATTTCGAATTCATGTTAGTTTTTTAAATCTCCCGTAAACTCCCATAAATTCGAACTTTGGCCAATAAAAACGTATTAATAAAATCTAATTTTCTCATCTCAGACTAATTGAATCGATCCAAAAAACTGGAATTGAGTCTGATTTGAATTAGAAACCCTCGATTCAAATTAAAAAAAAACTTGATTAGAGTAATTTTCTCTTGAATGTCAGGATGGCTGCAAACATCACCAAATTGATCCTTGGACCTCTCCCATTGCGAGAGTAATTCTTAAAGGGCCAGAGTATTTGTACCGAATTAATACTCAAATCGAGTTTGGATAATTTACAATTCAAATTTTTTAAAAAAAAAAATCTAAAATTTGAATTTAAATAAAATTTTCACTTCGACTAATAAATCTGCCCCTTAATGTACAGTACATTAAGGGGCAGATTTACATAGGGTCGAATATCGAGGGTTAATGAACCCTCGATATTCGACTGCCGAATGTAAATCCTTCGACTATAAATATTGAAGTCGAAGGATTTACCGCAAATAGTTAGATCAAACGATCAAACGAAAAATCGAACAAACGATTTTTCTTCGACCAAAAAATTGATAGAAAGCCTATGGGGACCTTCCCCATAGGCTAACATGGCACCTCGGTAGGTTTTAGATGGTGAAGTAGGGGGTCGAAGTTTTTTTTAAAGAGACAGTACTTCGACTATCGAATGGTCGAATAGTCGAACGATTTTTAGTTCGAAACGTTCGATGTGAAGTCGTAGTCAAAGGTCGAAGTAGCCAATTCGATGGTCGAAGTAGCCAAAAAAACATTTGAAATTCGAAGTTTTTTTTATTCTGTTCCTTCACTCAAGCTAAGTAAATGGGCCCCTAACATTTGTAAGAGCAGTTTTTATGTTTCAGTATCACTTTTTGACAAAATGCTTGGGCACTACATGCTTCCAGTATAAATTACAACAATAGTTATACTGATTAATATTCTTAACAAAGGAGATTTGGAAAGGAACCAGGAAATGATAAAAGGTTCAGACCTGAGCAAACTAAGGATACCCTAATATTTACCATCTAGCATAATAATTTTAGAAAATGCAGAAAAAAAACGAAAAAAAATAAAATAAAAATAATTTTTTAAAAAAGATTCCAGATAGAAGGATTGTTTGTATAAAGATGTTTCTACTGTAGTGCAAGGATAATTAACCCTCTCAGTAAACCCCAACATATTGTTATGGGTTAAAGCATCCTGGCATCTGTAGATAAGCAGCATATGGTGTGTTAAAAAAAACACCTCCAGAAAGTACATCATTATTTCTGTAATTTAATTGCAGGAAGTCAAAATTTCATAATAATCTTTGTATTTTGGATACTATAAAGATCAATGGCATAGTGCTGGTAAGCAGGAGAGCAAGATTTTTTTTTTTGTAACATATTTTATTGTACATATAAGCAGTAACAATATGAATTTTAAGCATTCAAATAGTTCAAAGTATCCAAAATGTCATAGACAGTATTAATTCACCTTGAAGTGTTAGCTTCCAATCTAAATGCAAAAAATTACAAACATTTTTTGTCCAACATACAGTAGGAAAAGTAGAGAAACAGAATGGGGGAACAAAGAAGGAGGACAAGAAGGAGCATAGGCGGATGACAGGGGAAGGAGGGAAAGGAGAGGGAGAGGGTAACAGAGAAGGGGAGAAGAAAAAAGAAAAGAAAAAAAATCTGGCCAAACATTAGTCAATAAAATGAAGAGGTAGATGCATAATCATAATGATAAGTCACTCTGAATTATATATAAAAAAAGGTCCATAGTGTTAACTATTTTTTAAGATTTGCAGTGTCATCTAGGGGAGGATAGGAAGATTTTTATTGGTTGATCCTCTGTATTAAGTTTAAGACACTACTAACATGGTTGACAGTAAATTCTTGAAAAACAAGGGTCTTGTAGTACAAATGTTAGAAGCAAATAAACTGGAGGTTCACACAATCTTACAAATTAAATTAGGAACACTTTATTAACAGTTACCAGAACAACTCCTTTAATGTAATTGCCACACAACTCACATGATCAATATGAACCAGAACAAGGTATCCCTACTTAAACTAATCCCTCTTCCACTAGGTCCCTATCTGGGCGAGGTACCGCTAAGGAACTGGCCCAAACATTTACTTCTCCCACAGCTACAGTTATACAGTATAACTATGTATACATTGTGTATAATTATCAGCACCCTATATATTGTAAGCCCTTGCTTGCAGAGCCCTATTACTAGGGGCATATTTATCAAAGTGTTAAATTAAAACTCACCCCAGAAAAACTCTCCCACTTTCTATTCGACTTGCTCTTGTAGTTCTTACTTTAAGGATTTCATTTAGAAAGTTTTTTTCACTTATCTCTATGTGAGAATGCTGGAATAAAAGGATTAGAGGATTGGGCAAAGTTTCTTTTAAAGTGTCATCATCTATCAGTATGGGTTTGATTACTTTTTACCTCCTCTAGTGCAGAGAGATGTAAATGGCTAGTAGCTGAACCTATATAGCTGTTCCTCTTGTACTTAAAGAAGCGTTTTTAGCTGTCAGCATTATTTTTATATACTATAGTTCTAGATGACAAAATTCTTACAAACCAAGTGGTTATTATATACAAGCTGCACAACTGGCAAATCTATATTTCTGTTTCATTACTTGTTTAATGCTTGGCATAACCTTACAGTTTCAGGATGAAATAAACTATCTATTTCTTATCGGCTGTGTTGATGTAGCCCCTGTGCCATTACCTGGGGGCTATTTATCAAATAGCGAAGTTTTTCACTGAAACCTGTATGCTGTGCTTCACATAATTTACTGAGGTTTCTGGTTTCTACTAAAATGTATATTTGCCAGATGGAGAATATTCTCACAATGCATGTACAATAAAATAAACAGCAAGGATATAGAATACAGTCATCTTAACAAAGTGTAGCCAAACACACCAATTTCCCTAGTATTAAACAATGTTCTTCTCTAATGCAAGATATTAGGTTGAACCATTGAACCATCTGTTGAATATGACATGGTCTAGTAATTGCTGTCAATCTGACAAAAGGAATCATGGAAAAATTAGTTTTGTCAAAAGGTGCTTTTAGTAAGTAAAAGTATCACAGAATTTGTATATAATTGTTATTTTAGGATCTAGAGATCTGCATATGTAGATGCCTATTAGTGATGGGTGAATTTCTTCGACAGGCGAAAATTCGCGGCAAATTCCCGCGATTTGCCGCCGGTGAATAAATAAATAAATAAAAACCGCAGCGAAAATATCGCCGGCGTCAAAAAACAATAGACATTCAAAAAATGAGACGCCGGTGCCATTTCGGGAATTTTTCGCCGTTTTCCGAATTTCACGGGAAATTCGCCCATCACTAATGCCTATGGATAAAAGGTCGAATTTGAGTGGTTTAAGAGGATTTTGAAACCATGACTAAACTCACAAACTCTAAGGGGGGAAATGTAATAAAAACTGCAAAAAGAACACATTTGAGAGTAAAAATTTACATGTCACAATGTCATAGTCTCCATTAGGCTTTTATTGCATTGCACATCTTAATTGCACATTGCAAATCTTTAACACTGGCTTGAAGGTGGAGCAAACATAACAATGTTTTCAGTAAGATGTTTTATTACATACACTGCACACTGGCACTATAATATTTGCAATCGTTATCTTAGGGGCACATTTACTTAGCTCGAGTGAAGGAATAGAATAAAAAATAATTCAAATTTCAAAGTATTTTTTTGGCTACTTCGACAATCGAATTAGCTACTTCGACCTTCGACTACGACTTTGACTTCAATTTGAACGATTCAAACTAAAAATCATTTAACAATCCGACCATTCGATAGTCAAAGTACTGTCTCTTTAATAAAAACTTCGACCACCTACTTCGCCACCTAAAACCTACCGAGCATCAATGTTAGTCTATGGGGAAGGTCCCCATAGGCTTTCTAGCCAATTTCTGATCGAAGGAAAATCATTCGATCGATGGATTAAAATCCTTAGAAATGTTCGAAGTCAAAGGATTTTACTTTGACGGTCGAATATCGAGGGTTAATTAACCCTTGATATTCGACCCTAAGTAAATGTGCCCCTTACTGTCATATGTGGGGCAAAGTGTTTTCAAAGGCAACGTTTTTCACTTTGTGAACATTTATTCGCATTGACGGTGAATTGCTAACGATTTTTGCGTTAGTGACCAATATTATGTTTCCCTATTAGTGTCAGCATTTTTCATTGATAGCATGTTCAAATTAGCCTGCAGGCAGAAGAGCACTGTTACTGACAGAGTACGTTTTTTTTGAGCAACAATGTCTACATTGCTAAACCGAACTTTATACAAATTTTGTTGGACTACTACTCCTAGTATACAACATATTTTCAACGGTTAAAGCATGCTGGAAACGAGTGCAACAACATTAAGGTTATATGAATGAAGCAATATTTCATGAAAATATTTTCCCCCACCTCAACAGGCTCAGTGGGCAGAAAAAAAATGACCCAGTCCCTCCTCTTTGTTATGATTGTGTGCTCAAACAGTTTTGAGATATCTTCTGGTGATCGTATCTTAAAGGAGAAGGAAAGCTACTGAAGCAGTTTATTGCCAATAGATTAGCCAAAATAGTGCAAGGTATAACACTATATTTATTCTGCAGAATACCATACCATACCTGAGTAAACAGCTCTACAAGCTATCTCTGTTTGGTTAGGATAGATGACATATTAACTAGTTGTGACATCACTTCCTGCCTGAATCTCTCCCAGCTCACTAATATCTCTGGGCTCAGATTGCAGCAGGGAGGGGAGAACGGAGGGAGGAAAGGGAGGAGAGGGAGGAGAGGGAGAGAGTAGCAAACAGAGCATGCTCAAGCCCTAGCCCTGGAGGTTTATGCTGAAAACAGAAAGTCTGCTACAGAAGTCCATGTGTACACAATAGAAGGAAAGAAATGTGGTGTTTCTTTTGAGGACTCAGAGCAGCATTACTTTATATAATTTATATAGAGATTACTAAATTTTAGCCTTTCCTTCTCCTTTAATCAGCCATGATTCTATAAAAATCTTAGTGGATTGTGGTTGTCTAGATTTTGCAAGAGTTTTTTTGTAAATCTGTTTTTCATTAAACACAATAAAACATAGCCTTATTTACATTCTAAAAGCGATCTCCTTTCTTTATGTGATATCACATGTGAAACATCTGTTTGACAATCATCATTACACCACTTTCATTATTATGAGAAAAATGTTTTTCCAGAAATCATCATAATTCTTCCAATGTTGGGTTACAACAGATGAGACATCTGTTCAGCAATTGCTATTATTCTCAACAATATCTGTAATGTCCTTTTTGAATTACAGAAAGCCATTGAAGAGATAATATAGCAGTTTTTCTACTCTGAGATTTTGGTTTTCATTTTTTTTCTGCCACGGAAGCGGCACTTATAATAATTTATCAAAGAAATATATTCATATTTCACTTTAGCAGTTAATGAAATTCTAGCTTGTGTGCTCTTTCCAATGTATATTCTGTATTTTTCAAAATGCTTTTTAAGTACAAATGTTATTCCAAAGGCATATATAATTTCCAGATATATCAGGGATTTTGTTGTGTAAGTAGATAGTGATAGATCTTTTCTTGGGTATGAGACATATGGATACAGTGGAGCATTAAAGGATTTTTTTTAGAACAAGCAATTCAAAACTCTGTGACCTGCAGACTTCATTCATATCTATCATAATGTATTTGCGACAGAGTATAATTTTACTCTAATTGGCTTATAATTGTCACTGGTGCTGGTCATAGGCTAGATTGTTTGTCTATCATTATAATATGGGTTTAATAAGCTTGTGGTTATTTGCATTTTATTTACTTTGAATGCTAGCATTCTGTGAGATACAGTTTATATATGAGCATGATTACTTTGAAAACTCAGGACTTGTGAAGTCAAACAGTTGGGGTACAAATATGACCTTTCACCGCTGTAATGCATGACCTACTGCACACCAGAATGGCAAGGCCTTGCAAATGAGCAATGGTAGAGGAAGGTCAGCCTCCTTGATTCTTTCTTGATAGTTAGGAAGGCATTTATGTTTCCAAACAAGCAAAGAAAGCATGTACTGAGGTGGCACCATCCTATAAGTAGTTCCATACACAATGTGTTTGACCCCACAATATGTCTTCGAACAGGCAACAACTGCTCCACCACAAAATAAGAGACTTTAGAAAGTCCTACATGATTCAGAGAAAGGCCTTATATCGAGAAATCAGGCAGTTATTCAGCACAAAAGCCCAAGCAGTAGAGTCAGGAGCAACAGTGACCATGGAATTTCCTGGAAAGAATTGTAACCCTATTGTCATGCCTTCTATTGATGTTACACTCCACATGTGGTGCTTACCTGATGGCACAGGACAAACCAGAGCCATTTCACAGTGGTATTGGAAGAGACTGGATACCTGGTACTTATAAGACCATGCCTCCACCTAGTGGGATCTGGTAATGCACCTATGGGTGTCCCCACTAGGAACAATAATAATGCACACAGACTTTGGTAAACCAAATAGCTTTTTCTCTAAAAGTAAATGGTCAACTTATGCAAGCAGCACTCCTAACAGGGTGGCAATAGGAGCCTCACGAACTAACTAGGCAGGCTCAAACTAAAAGAAATAAAGTCCATTAACTTAGTCCAGCACAATACAGTTTCTGTATTCTTTGAGCTCTCCTACAGCACGGTCACTTTAAATATAAATACATACTCCTAGGTCTCTTTGAAAACTACTTTACAATCACTCTTCAAATGAGTCAAGCACTTATTGACACGCAGTGTGACTACCAGCCCCTTTGGATACTCAGACGAAAATTTCCTGCAGGTGCTGATTCCTCCAGTCCAAACTCCTCTTAAACTCTCTATATCTCCAGGCACAGTATCATTTGTATCAGCCTGATTCAAATGACTGCTTTCGGTGGGGCTTTACAGCTCTCTGGGAACACCTGCAGCTCACTAGTTTCTTTCTATCCCCACCTAGGGGTTCTCTCTGACAGGCTTCCTTGCTACCTCTTCCTGCTGGCCACTCCCAGGCTGCTGTGCAACTTCCTGCAGCCCTGAGATCACTGTTAGTGATTGGCGAATTTGCGCCGTTTCGCTTTGCCGAAAAATTCGCGAATTTCGTGCGAAATTCGCGAAACGGCGAAAAATTCGCAAAATTGCGCCGGCGTCTCATTTTTGACACCGGCGCCCGTTTTTGACGCCGGCGCCCGTTTTTCCAACGCCGGCGCCCGTTTTTTGCGCCGGCGTCCGTTTTTTCGAAAAAAAAAATTTTTTTTTTCGCTGGCGGCGAATCGCGCAAATTCGCCGCGAATTCGCGCCTGGCGAATAAATTCGCCCATCACTAATCACTGTGCAACTGGTTGATGATCCACTACAGGGGACTGCTGCAGGAGGGTGGTAAGTGCAAAGTTTCTGCAGTACATCCCTACAGAAGGTTGGAAGCAGTCAAATCACCTAGCTGTAGTACTGATTATCATCATGAAGTCTCCTAATAATCCTATAATCTCCTATAGTCTCCTATAATATTAAATAGATATAATTGTATTCAGTTTTTTCCATGGGTTCCAATTATGCCCATATATTTTTCTTTTGTTAAATATAATAGATTTTCCTCTTCAAACTTGCTCTCTACCTTGGCCATGCAGTTTAATTTCAATACTTTAGTATGTATTCAGGTATAAGTAATATCAGATGGTTTAGTATTATAGTTTAGGAAATATTTCTCATTTTTCAAAAATATTTGAATTTGGTAGGTGTGTTCCCTTGTGAAACCATTGTATGAGTCTTTTCTCCATTATATGCCATTGTTTTATAATGAGTCTTAATTCATGGTTTGCCCATGATTTTCATTATAATATTTAATTCCACCTCTCAAGTGGTAGAAGAAGGGGTCTAGGAGGTAACCATTCATTATACCAAATATAATACACAAAAGCCATGAATATCTTGTAAATTGTATCCTTATAAACGGTGAGTTCTGATGTCATCAGTTATAAACGGTGAGTTCTGATGTCATTTCAGTCACATGACTCATTGAAATTTGTGTATTATAATAAATAAAGTACCCCCAGTTGTAAAATATGAGGATATTAGAAGTTACCTCGAAGTTCCATGACCTGTATAAAAACACTCGGCCTTCGGCCTCGTGCTTTTATATGGTCATGAAACGCCTCGGTAACTTATAATATCCTTATATTTTACAAGAGGGGGTACTTTATTCACTATATACAGGAAGGTCTGATGACTGTACACATTTTTATGTAAATATTATTTAAGTGTATTCACTGGGTGTGTTTAACAGTTTTAGAAAGCATTGCTGGTCAAATAGATTTTAAAAAGCTACAGTTAGGGGCCGATTCACCAAGGGTAGAATATCGAGGGTCAATTAACCCTCGATATTCGACTGAGAATTAAAATCCTTCGACTTCGAATATCGAAGTCGAAGGATTTTAGTGCAAATAGTGTGATCAAACGATCGAAGGAATAATCCTTCGATCGCACGATAAAATCCTTTGAATCGAACGATTCAAAGGATTTTAATCCAACAATTGAAGGATTATCCTTCGACCAAAAAAACTTTGGAAAGCCTATGGGGAACTTCCCCATAGGCTAACATTGACTTCGGTAGCTTTTAGATGGCGAACTAGGGGGTCGAAGTTTTTTCTTAAAGAGACAGTACTTCGACTATCGAATGGTCGATTAGTCGAACGATTTGTAGTTTGAATAGTTCGTTTCGAAAGTCGTAGTCGTAGTCGAAGGTCGGAGTAGCCCATTCGATGGTCGAAGTAGCCCAAAAAACACTTCGAAATTCGAAGTTTTTTTACTTCGAATCCTTCACTCGAAGTTAGTGAATCGGCCCCTTAATGTTTTGTACCAAGGTTGCTCCTGCTATACATTTGCCTCCTAAGCTCTTCCTTTTAGTGCTGCACCACCTGTCACCATCTTTAAGGATTTTGTATGCATTTTTTTCCAATTACACTAAAAATTTTGTTAGGTTAACTTGCTACTGATAACATTGGCTCCAGTGCAAATGTGATAGAGATGTACGCTCCACTGGCATGGGAGCTGATGTGAACAATTTATTTTGGCACCATATAAATGATAATAATAAATATGCTTTACCATTCTATTTCCCATAGTTTGCACCGGATCCATCTCCCCAGTGTCAACATGGGCATTCTTTATTTCCATTTGTAACAGGTCTGAGCTGTAAAATGTTATATTCAAGCTCACAATATTTTACTTTAAAAAAAATACAATACAATAATATTGGAAATTCATTAGGATTGTTACCTTAAAATGAGGGGGTAGCTTATGAAACGTGAAACATAATAGGGGTCGGCAGAAAGTGGAATAACTAGTTGTTGGATGAAATTTTCAAAATGTTATTTCTATTTTTAGATATTTGAAAGGCAATAGTACAGCTTGTTCTTAACACTGAATGCCCCCTTTAAAAAAGGAATGCGTATTCCATTATTGCAAGGTTGTTCAGTGCATAAGTATTCGTGTGCATGCTTTTTTTGAGTTTGTAAATAAAACATCTAAAAACAGGATATTGCAATACTATGAAGCAACAACATTGTCTCAATGAATCATACTTGTTCCGTGCCTGTGAAAAGCTAAAGAATTAGATAAATGGAATCTTTCTATTTTCTGTGAATCATTCCTATACTGTGTAACAACTTAACTTGGAAGCTTCACTTGGTCTACTTCTACATCTTAATTCACTATAACCTTCAGCAACACTGAAATACCATAATGTCAAATTAATGGGGTTCATTTATCATGACTGTGCTTTTAACCTCATGGGCACTAAAGCCACTGTGATGTTGTTCGCCTTTCTGCTCAAGGCCTGTGATGCCAAATATTCCTGTTTTTATGTAGTCTGGAAAGTGAGCTCCATATTTTCGCCCATTAAGGGGCACCACTGCATCTTGAAAAATCTATAGAGATGACTAAGAAAAGAGGACAATCAGACTACTGCAGGGTGTCATACTCACCCTCATTTGGTTACAATGCAATACTGGGAAGTAAATATTTGCAGGTAACCTCTGTATACTAGATATCTACAAGATGACGTATAGATTCTGATTTTCAGCTCTCTAACTCTGAGTTTGTCAGCAACATTAAGGGGGGGGGCATATGGGACATAACTGCTCTAGTTATATTGAAAACATTTTTTATTTTGCACAGCCTATGTATTTACCCGATTTAATTTTTATACTGAACATTTGCTTTCAGAGAGCTAATGGGTACAGCATGGCAACTTTTAAAAGGTTTTACATATGAATCTGTTTGAGCAAGCCAAACAGGGAATGTATACTTTCCTTCCTTAAAACTGACTCTTTTCAAAGTAGGCATCCAAGCCTAATTACAGAAACACCTTGTGCCCCTATTTCCATCATCTCTACTAGAAGCATTTGCAACATTTTATTGCCAGTATTACACGGAGCAGAAGAATGGATCAGATGCAGCCACTCCCTCCTTCACTAGTTTGTGGGTTATTATTTTTTTTTTTGGTAGCTTAGGCATGGGAGAAAAAAAAGGGTTAATGGGAAATGTGAGAAAATTACCATGTTATGGCAGTTCAGAATTTGCAGCACTTGGTGGTGGTCCTTATAAACAGTAAGGAGTGGAACTATTATCGATTCTGGAGACATAGTTAGTTACATAGTTAAATCGGGTTGAAAAAAGACAAAGTCCATCAAGTTCAACCCCTCCAAATGAAAACCCAGCATCCATACACACACCCCTCCCTACTTTTAATTAAATTCCAAATACCCATACCTATACTAACTATAGAGCTTAGTATCAAAATAGCCTTTGATATTATGTCTGTCCAAAAAATCAGCCAAGCCATTCTTAAAGGCATTAACTGAATCAGCCATCACAACATCACCCGGCAGTGCATTCCACAACCTCACTGTCCTGACTGTGAAGAACCCCCTACGTTGCTTCAAATGAAAGTTCTTTTCTTCTAGTCTAAAGGGGTGGCCTCTGGTACGGTGATCCACTTTATGGGTAAAAAGGTCCCCTGCCATTTGTCTATAATGTCCTCTAATGTACTTGTAAAAGTGTAATCATGTCCCCTCGCAAGTGCCTTTTTTCTAGAGAAAACAACCCCAACCTTGACAGTCTACCCTCATAATTTAAGTCTTCCTTCCCTCTAACCAATTTAGTTGCACGTCTCTGCACTCTCTCCAGGATAGATTGATTGATGGTGTGCAACTGGCCAATTTGGGTGTGGGTCCCCTGGCTGAAAGATAAATACCATCAAGTTGGTGTACTGGAATTGATGGGTGAAGATGTCATGAAGGTTGCAGCAGTATTAAAAGAGGGTGCAGGGTACAGGATTGTAATCCCAGTACCAAAGGAATTAGGATAGGGTTAGTAACAGGTAGGGTTAAACAGGTCTAGCATTTTTAATGTTAATATGTTATCTTGTGTTCTAAAACATTAATACTTTATTAAAGATTCATGTTGGTCTAATGTCAAAACATGTAACTATAAATAAATTAGGATGCTTTGGCCATTATTATCCAACAAAATATTTACTGTAAGGTTGCTTAAGATTTATGGGGCCACAGCATTGCATTATCCTGAAGGAATGGTAAGTAAAGGAGTGCCCCTTCCCTTCCCCTCTAGCATTTCTCAGTCATGCAGGTATTAGAGCTGCTATGCTATGGTAACAGACATCTAGGCTATCACCTAGGCAACTCTATTCCATTACAAGTGGGCACAATGGAGGTTTTTATCAGAATAGAATGGTGATAAATGTTTGATAAAACTGACAGCAAATGGCAACATTTAAATGTTTATAATATATAAGTAATTGTATGTTCACTTCACATTTGTGTTTTGAGTACCCATTAAGTCATTTTCTTGTTTATATTCCTAATTCACAGTATGAATCAGTATGAACAGTTTATTTAATAGAGCTTCTCCTTTTACCTTTTTCCCGGTGTCCCGCCGGGCCAGTCCGACACTGGTGAGAGTCTGTATTGTATTCATTTATGTTAAATTAATGTGAATCGCTTGATCCAGGGAATGTTTCTGATCGTCATTGGGGTCAGGAAAGAATTTTTTACCTCTTGAATCATAATTGGCACTGGCTTCAGGCTGATTTTTTTGCCTTCCTCTGGATCAGAACAGTGGCTATATGATATTATATTGTAAGTTTTATTTGTCACAGCAGCGGTAGGACCTTGCCAGAGTACTGCACAGGTAATTCCACAGCTTTCCAGTTATTCTTAGCTTTCTTGATATTAGAAAATCGATACAATTTAGCAACTAAAATTGCGGTAAACAATACCATGGGCATTATTCAAATTTTCCCATGCATTTTGTTTCGCTGGAAAAAAGATTTTTTTTTCAGTGAATTTTGTCATTTTGAATATTTTTCTTCATTGTCCGTTTCTTTTTCCAGCAAATAGAAATGGACCAGTTTTGCCCATCACTATTTCGGCAAATTAAACTATTTCGGCATATTGCAGGATCAGTTCTATTGCAAAATCATCTGGATTCAGTAAGGAAAATGCTTGTTTATCCATTAAATTTGTTTGCTGTAGATTAGGGAACAGAAAATTACCCTTGAATCTAAATAAGAGACAAACACTGCAAAAACATACAAAATATTTATTGTGAGGACTAGAGGAAACAGGAATATTCTCTATTTTAATAATCAATTTATTTAAAAAAATGATGCTCGTCAAAAAAAAATTTGCTGCGTGTCAACATTTTTTTTAGACTTTAATGGGAGTCGACAATATTTCACCCGCGGTGAATTGTTGGCGAAACTAAATGGGTCAAATTCGTCCAAGCCTAGCCAGAAGCAGCATTATTAGGAATAACTAGAGGACCTGCTATGTCCTGGGAATCTTGCAGCCTTGCAGCTGCTGAACATGCCCCTGTGAAAATCTGCTGCATGGGACTATTGAGGATTAGTAATGGGCAAATCTGTGCCACATTAAAGTCAATGGGCATCAAAACAATTTTGAAACGCACCAGTTTTGATGCAATCGACAATTTTTATACGTGCGACTATTTGGTCCAAATGCATTAAAGTCAATGGGCTTCCAAATAATGTTGACGCATGACAGTTTTTATTTGTGTGCCAATTTTGACTTGCGTTCATTTTTTTTTGTCGCTGTGGATTTTTTTGCTGGAGAATTGACGCCACAGTTTCGCAAAATAATTTTCTTGCTGAGAAACGTGGAAATTCGCTGTGAATTCATGGCTGGACAATTTATTTGCCCATCACTTTTGAGGATCTATTCAAACCCAGTGGGATTCATCTTAAGGCCTGAGCAAAATATCAGGGTATGAGACATAAGGGGCATACTTACTCAAGGGTGAATGTAAAAATATGGAGTAGTTTTACCAAAAACAAAGATTCCCCTCAACATCCCCAATTTTTGGAGAATTAACTACACAATGGTAAATATTCTTTTCACATAAGTGCAAATTCACATCTCTTCTCCAGGTGAAATTTCTCCAGTGAATATTCTTTGATTTTCTAAGAGCACAGAAATAACCAACAGAAAGTTCTTCAGGTGCAAGCTGGTATAAAGAAAAAGTATTTACCTTTTATTCTAATTATCACCCCCTCCATACTGATTTTCCACATACGTCATTTCTACATGGCGAAAATTCTCTACAGAATTACCCCTGCTACAATTGTATGGGCAAAATATAATGGTGAATTTTCAGAGAGACATTACGCCAAGAGAAAATTCATCAGATTTGTCTTGAAAAAGTGTATATTTATATTATTGAGTAAATATGAGATGCGTTGTGATAATACACCTGGCAAATTGAGCTAAACGTTCGTGAAGTTATACGAGGGAAACATTAATGGAATAACTGGATGAAACAGAATCAGAAACTAGAACAGAGCTGGGTCTTTACCAATAAGATAGACAACACGATACCCAATTATCAACATGAATCAAAGCCATACAAGCCAAGGACAACTACTAACTGACAGCTGGAACTCACTGACCAAAGGAAATAAGCTTTACACAACATTGAAAAAGATTCCCCCAGATGTTAATTGGTGAAAGGCTTCAGGTAGGTTTAACCTCTCTTCTTGCCAGGGTGCCCCTGGTGGTGACATGACTTCACTTTCCTGGGATCTTCTGAAAAAAATGTGTGGCCTCTCTTTGATAATAATATACATGTCTAATATTACTAAAATTAGCAATTCAGTAGTGCTAAATTAACCCACTAAGAAGCATATGCAATGAAATAAAAAACATTTATTTCAGAATATTCTTTATGAAGATTCAATATATATATATATATATATATATGTATATATATATATATATATATATATATATATATATATATATATATATATATATATATATATATATATAGCAAAGATACGAAGAAGCAGACGGCAGACGGCACTTCTGAAATGGGGTTTATTGGAGTAACTGCTGATGACACCTTACGCGTTTCGGGAGTTATCCCTTAATCATAGGTCATATATATATAGGTAATTAAAGAACACAAGATATGAATGATGTTGCACTGACATAAAAATACAAAGAAACTATTTAAATGCAATCTACTTGCAATTAAAAATTCCATTAAAGAGCTTTTAGACCTTGTTCATTATTTAACTTAGAAAATGTATGAATACGTTTCTGTGGTGCAGACAATGGATGTACAATTACATTAGTAGAATTTGCATACACTAGATACATTGTTGCAACTTTGATTGAAAAAAAATGCCATGTATTGTATACAGTAAATATACAATTCTTTACAATTTACAAAGTTAAATGAATACTTATTGAAATCAAACAAATGAGCAGTGAATAATGTATTGACTTTGCAAGTAATTCCTTGAGGCAGATTTACTAAAGGGCAAAGTGGCTTTTTTGAGTGAGAATTCGCCAAAACAACAATTCGCAAGGACACGCCAATTTACTAACAGGCGTAGGCGACAACTCGCTAGTGAAAAAGCTCAGTACTAGAGACGTTTCGTGTTTTAGCCCAATTTTCGCTCAGGCAAAGTGCAAACTTTTCAATCATTTACCCTTTTCGACAGAGTCTGTACTCGGGTTTTACATAGAATGTAACAATACAAGCATTTTTTTCACTATAAGACCCTTGGTGCTGTATATATGTATATACATAATGTTTTTATAATTTTAATTAAGGGGCAGATTTATCAAGGGTCAAATTTCGCAGTGAAAATTCGACCGAAAATTCAACCATCGAATAGGGTAGTCCGACATTCGAAGTCGCAGGATTTTTAAGATTGTATGATCGTACTTCGATCGTACTTCGAATCGTACGATCGTACAATTTTTAAGAAAAATCCTTTGACTTCTCAAAACTGAGCTAAATACTGGCTATAGGTTCTAGGAGGTCCCCATAGGCTAACATAGCAATTCGGCAGGTTTAAGGTGGCGAAGTGTTGAAGTTTTTTAAAGAGACAGTGCTTCGATTTTCGAATAGTCGAATTTGTGAAGTATTTTCACTTTGATTCTAAGTCGAATTTGGCCTATTCAATGGTCGAAGTACCCAAAAATTACTTCGAAATTCGAAGTTTTTAATTCAAAAATTCACTTAGACCCTTAGTAAATGGGCCCCTAATTGTCTTGTTCATTGCATAACAGCCAAAGCATCTTTTGTCTCTTGAGCAGATCCATGGGATTTCCGGATCAGGGGGCTTTCTGTAATATGGATCTTCATGCCTTAAGTCTTCTAAAAAATCATTTAAAAATTAAATAAACCCAATAGGCTGGTTTTGCTTCCAATAAGGATTAAGTATTGCATATCGTTGTTTGGTTCAAGTACAAGTTACTGTTTTATTATTACAGAGAAAAATGGAAATCATTTTAGAAATCTTGGATTATTTGATTATAATGGAGTCTTTGGGAGACGGCCTTTCCATAATTCAGAGCTTTCTGGATAATGGGTTTCCAGATAATGGATCCTGTAGTATTATTTCTTTTGTAAAGTGAGTAAAAAACACTCACCAGTTTTCATCCATAATTCCTCATTTGTAAAGAAGATCACAGTAGATCTAATGATAAGAAATGAGTGCTTCTTTATAATTTAAAATGGGGAAATCTGCCCCTTACTGATATACACCTTATTACTGTAAGAGGATGAGTTTTGGGTAAACGTATACATTTTTGAGTTTCCAATTATGTTTTTTATATTTAAATCATTTGTTTCTGCTATTGTGTTTTTCAAATTCTCATCAGGTTTTAGTGGCTTGATAATTGTGATTTACATGAATAGCAGCAAAACACGAAAATAAAGATGAAATAATCTGCCCCATAATCTGCAAAAGGCCACTGTTTTGGGAATAGCAAGCTCTGTTAATTGGTACAGGTATGGGACCTGTTATCCAGAATGCTCAGGACCTGGGGTTTTCCGGATAACGGATCTTTCTGTAATTTGGGTCTTCATGCCTTAAGTCTACAAGAAATTTATTTAAACATTAAATAAACCCAATAGGCTGGTTTTGCTTCCAGTAAGGATTAATTATATCTTAGTTGTGGTCAAGTACAAGATACTGTTTTATTGTTACAGAGAAAAAGGAAATAATTTTTAAAAATTTGGATTATTTGGATAAAATGGAGTCTATGGGAGATAATTCGGAGCTTTCTGGATATCGGGTTTCCGGATAAGGGATCCTCTACCTGTACAAGCAAATTAAGTTTTCATTTCCTTGCTACTGTTAATGCACTTAGAGTTTAAACTGTAACTGTAAACAAATATGAAAAAAAAATGTACGTAGCACATTCATGTGGTCTTGAGCTAGAGCTTCATCATAATGTTGCATTAAACTTTGGCTACAAACGTGTCCTTTAATAACAATAATGTCATATACTATTCTAAATCTAAAAAATATTCACTCAAAGAAACTATTTTTCAACAGTGACAGAACTTTGTCCCAGTTCTAAATACCAAAAACATTAATCTCATTTCACTTTTGTCCAGTTAATTTCCTGCTGATTTTTTTTTTTTTTCAATGCTACACAGTTGATTGAAAAAAGTGACACACTACTGAGAATGGCTCTTGTATGAAATAGAATATCAATATTATAGGTGACAGAGCTGCTTTCACATGACTGATAAAATCACAAAGATCACTGAAAAAGAAATAATGTTCCTTTATATAATAGGTTCTGGTGTCTGCTGGAAAGACCAGATGGCTCTAGTTTTGCCGCTTCACTAAATAAAAGACATATTTATAATGCTGTGCAAAATGATTTATAAAAAAAAGGAATTTTAATAAGGATGGAAAATGATTGTTTTATTATGAAAGCTCTGCTGTAGTCCCTACATGTAAATAAACATCATAAATTGTGATCAGTAAAATAATGCATTACAAAGAGCTCATCTAGGTATTTATAAAGCTGTGCAATTTATTTAATGGTAGACTATGGCTGTAATGTATGCCTTTATTTTATACCACCTCAGTAAATTGTACACAATCGAAACACTAGCGTGATGCAAAAAGCTGTGAAATAAGCAGTGACAGAAGTAATAAATGTTTCTTAAATACAATCCAGATGAGCAGAAAAGGGAAAATAGCTTTTGAATCATATATATAGCTAGTAGATAGTGTTTTAGCAGCTTTCTTGAAAACAAACTGGTGGCTTATTTGAATTATAAAATGCAATTGGACAACTTCTATTAGACTAAAGCAACAAACTCATGCAAATGTGCTTTAACAGTATTCCTCAGGACTAGTTGTTTCCTACCCATTTCCTTTGTTCAATTACTTTAGGGCTATTGATTGTACCTGATCGTTTTCTTTTAAACTTGATCCCCTGTTGTTGGAAGATATTTAGAATAGGCTCTGAAGTCATGGAGACAGCTAAGCAGTTTAAATTAGTTTGAGAGGCAGTGCCTTATTTTATCAACTCGGCTCACAACTCACCCACAACTGTTTTTGGCACATTCTAAATGGTAAGCTGTATAATTAGTCTTTCAGATACCCACATTACTGAATAACTGCCTTGTCTTTCATTATTATGAAATGTAGGACGAAGTGGCCAGCATGTAAAGTTGAACTTTATCAGAGAAGGTAGTAGTCAGTAAGATAAAATAGGTGAAGAATCAGAAAGCTGGAGGATTCTTCTGCAATAGGTTTGACTGAAGAAGTGTTTTGGCCAAGTTCTCCTCTATACATTAAAGTCCCCTTTCGATTGTTATAGGGGCACATTTACTAAGCTCGAGTAAAGGATTCTAAGTAGAGAAACTTTGAATTTCGAAGTTTTTTTGGGGTACTTCAACCATCGAATAGGCTACTACGACCTTCGACAACGACTTTGACTTTGATTCAAACTATTTGACCATTTGATAGTCGAAGTACTGTCTCTTTAAAAAAAAACTTCGACTACCTACTTCGCCTCTTTAAACCTACCGAGCATCAATGTTAGCCTATGGGGACCTTCCACATAAGGTTTCTAAAATCGTTCGATCGATGGATTAAAATCCTTCGATTCGAAGGATTTAATCGTTCGATCAAAACAAAAGTATTTGCGGTAAATCGAATATCGAAGTCGAAGGATTTTACTTCGAGGGTCGAATATCGAGGGTTAATTAACCCTCGATATTCGACCCTTAGTAAATGTGCCCCATAGTGTTGTCTTCCTATTTGAGAGTTACATGCAAACTGTATATATAGGGATCGCTTTTAGTGGTTTTTGAAACCACAACTCACTTTCTCTAAAACTACGAATGTCATGACATTCATTAAAAGATCTGAATAAATAGAGTACGAATGGAAAATTATGCGCTAAAAAATACAAATACCTTTATTCATATAAAGAAGATGGTGCCAGATTTATACAAATTAGAAGAGATTTTTATTGGAAAATTATTTTCCATTTTAATGGTGTAGCTGATTTTTTTGAGAGTTTGGACAAAAGTTCATTGAGTAATATTACAATCCTGATATTGCTTGACAACAGCTACAGGTATGAGACCTGTTATCCAGAATGCTCAGGACCTGGGGTTTTCTGGATAATGGATCTTTCTGTAATTTGGGTCTTCATGCCTTAAGTCTACTAGAAATTCATTTAAACCTTAAATAAACCCAATAAACTGGTTTTGCTTCCAATAAAGATTAATTATATCTTAGTTGGGTCAAATACAAGCTACTGTTTTATTATTACAGAGAAAAAGGAAATCATTTTTAAAAATTTGGATTATTTGGATAAAATGGAGTCTATGGGAGACAGCCATTCCGTAATTCTGAGCTTGTACAAGCATTATTTACTGTAACTCTTGATAATATATTACAAAATGCTGGAATTTCAAATCCAGAATAAAAAAAACCCATAAAAATTGGTTGAGCAACAACATTTAGATCTGCTTTAGCCCGTTACCTGTGTGCTGAACACAACCATTTATTGTTCATCTACAGTATTTAGGTCAGTGGCCCATGATTCAAACATTTCAACTCGTGATATTTCTCCACCTAAAACCGATGTTTGCAAATGCTTTTTTTACTGCACTTGATCTTTATTTAAAAACAGTAACTGTTCCAACCAAAAATGCATTGGCAAGTAACAAGATCTGTAGTCGTTGCACAGAAAATGTTTTATTACAAAACCTGGGAAATCAAAAATGTCACCGTTTTATATATTCACTGCTTTTCCAGCATAATCAGAATCTGACAAATATTGTGTTAACAAATCTTTGTGAAAATGTTTGCAAATTAAAAAAAAGTTCAATAACTCAGCTTCGATAGTCCTCAATTATTTTTCAGGGACATTTTAATTAAGATATTCTCACCTTGAAATAGATGGTGTTACAATTTCTCAAATGACCATTATGCGCACCGTAAGTCAATAAAGTAGAAATATTTCCCTACATAAAACAATCAAAAGCCTGTGTTTTCGAGCTACCAGTCATTCTTCTAAGGAAAGGTAATAAAATTCGCATAGTAAAAAAAACATTTATTTTCAGACACTTACAGGAAATATATTCAAATCTATGTTTTTGAGGCAAAAAATGCATTTGTCTTTTGACTGTTCTATGTTTTCAGATACAAGTAATAAAAAGATTGAAGCAGCAATAAAATAGCAGATTAGACATCTTGTGTAAGTTTCTGAAATTCTTGTTGAAATATTTATGTGATTATTTTATGTTTCCTGGCTATATGCAATATTTCATATTTTAACAACTATACTTCACAGTAAATATGGTGATGAGAAATGTGAACATTGCTCAGAAAGCATGAATATGTTAAAAGTCCGGTAATAAAAACAACAATAGACATGTGGGAGACAGTTTCTTTTTACTTAACAAAGTAAATATATGTTTAAGTAAGTAGATGTTTATAAAAATATATCCATTTATCAAGTGTGGCACAATGACTGAACAAACTCTAGAAGGTAGATATGGCTCTCCAAAAATATTTTTTGAGATACAGCAGATAGGGAGAATAAGAGAGGCTGTGTTCACTCAGGATGAAGAAGCCAATGTATGTTCTAGAATTAATGACTGATCATCTTGGGAAAATGGAAGGGACTGTGAGCAGTGACGTAACTATAGAGGAAGCAGACTCTTTGGTAGGTGGAGGGCCCGGGGAATGGGGAGCCTGGACCATTGATTCTGCTTTTGCTATGGCAGTAAAGAATTCCTCCCCTCACCAGATTTCAGCAGGGGTCAGGGAATGGACTCAGGAGGAGGAGAGTGGGCTGGTGGGAAGCAGAGAGTGGGTAGATGGAGGTAGGGAGTAGATAACCAGGGACCATTTAGGGATCTCTATGCACCGTCTGAAGATTTGTTGCTGTGGGGCGGGGCCCATCTCACACTGGTTATGCCACTGGCTGCGAGTGAGCTCTCTCGGTAGGAAATAGGAGGTGGGGAATTTGCTTTTGCGGCTGAGAGAGCCTAGAGAAAATGTATGTAAGCTTAACTTTTATAATGTTCTGGATTAAAGAATCATTGATAGGGGGTGAGGCGCATATTTCAATACATTCTATAAATCTACCAGTGTTTAGGGGAAAAAAGAGAAAACTTTTAAAACATTTTTACAAGTTTGGGAAGAAAAAATTCAAAAATACCACTTACCAACGAAGGAATATACTCATTATTTTGCAAAACAAATTCATCAGATATTATATAAAACCTTACATAAGGTAGCTCCCAATTCAGTCAAGTCTGTCTGGCGAATTAATGGGGATCTTTTGGCAGATTTTGCTGATACATTTTTTAAGCAATGACACCTTTTCCCAGTGATGGCGCCTGGCTCACCAGCTAATCTCCTCTTGCTGGCATTTTGATACAGGAGAGACAAGGAATTAAAGTGATCAATGACATTGGCTTTTAAATACATTTCCATTTGCTATTTAATAAAAAATGCTCTTGCTGAAATACCTTGCTGTACAGATCCCACGGGCCTTTACCCATTACTTCTCCAAAGGTGTGTTAAAGTGTGTACGCAAAATTAGGGTTGCTAATGTAACAAGCCAGATGTCATGCCTCATAAAAATGAAGAGAAGAGAATATAGATTAAGTCATTTGATACTGAGTGACTCTATCACATTTGGCACAGTGCTGGAAGATTGACAGAAAGTGGACTCTGTTTCTGTTATTTAAATAGGGAATGAAAAGTGATTCCACTCCTGCCTTGTACAGCAGCTGCTGGATCATCTCCATCTATTGTTTACAGCCCTATACAACTTTTATAAACAGCAGCACTCTGAGAAATTAGCAAAAAGTGTTTATCTGTATAATAAACAGGTGATGTTTTGGGCTTTCTCCAGGCTTCTATAAATCCTATAGACATGCAACTAGTTATTTGGGTTGAAAAAAGACCATCAAGTTCAACCCCTCCAAATGAACCCCAATAAACATACTGTATATACACATATTTATACTGAGCTAAACACTAGGGGGCAAATTTACTTATGGTCGTATATCGCGGGTTAATTAACCCCTCGATATTCGACTGCCGAATGGAAATCCTTCGAATATCGAAGTCGAAGGATTTACCGCAAATAGTTCGGTCGAACGATCGAACGCAAAATCGTTGGATTAAACGATTAAATCCTTCGAATCGTTCGATTCAAAGGATTTGAATCCATCGATCAAACGATTTTTCTTCAACCAAAAAATACTTAGAAAACCTATGGGGACCTTCCCCATAGGCTAAAATTGACTTCAGTAGGTTTTAGGTGGCAAACTAGGGGGTCAAAGTTTTTTTCTTTAAAGAGAAAGTACGTTGACTATCGAATAGTCGAATAGTCGAGTGATTTTTAGTTCATTTGTTCGATTCGAAGTCGAAGTCGTAGTCAAAGTAGCCCATTCGTTGGTCAAAGTAGCCAAAAAAAACATTTGAAATTCGAAGTTTTTTTTATTCTATTCCTTCACTCGAGCTAAGTAAATGGGCCCCTAACATATATAAACTATATATACTAATATATGTATTAATTGTAGATTTTAGTATCACAAAAGTTTATGATATTATGTTCCTCCAAGAAATCATCATGCATTAATAGAATCAGCCATCACAATATCGCTCACAACATCACAACATCAATTAATTGAGAAATCAAGGGATATTTTGTATGGATGTATTGAGAAATGGGGGGGGCACAAACATACTTTTAAAAAGTTGGATTAAATCATGAGTACATTCCAATGCTTTTTATATAACCGCAGCATTAATATTTGTGCTTTTTATTTGTAACGGAAAAACGTTATAATATAGTGGCTGAAGCCTGGTTCTATAGACATTTAGGGGCACATTTACTAAGGGTCGAATTTCAAAGTGGTAAAACTTCGAAACTCGACCATCGAATTGTAAAAATTCGATAGTCAAAGTTTTTTTTTTGGATTCAATTTAGCAGTTTTCGATCAAATTTCTATGTTCGATTTAATCGATCGATCGATTTTCCAAAAAAAAACTTTGACTTCTAAAAACTTAGCCAAATACTGGACATAGGTTCTAGGAGGTCCCCATAGGCTAACATAGCAATTTGGCAGGTTTAAGGTGGCGAAGTGTCGAAGTCTTTTAAAGAGACAGTACTTCAATTTTCGAATGGTCGAATATTCAAAGTTTTTTCAATTTGAATCAAATTTTGGCCTTTTCGATGGTCGAAGTACCCAAAAACTACTTAGAAATTCAACGTTTTTTATTCAAAAATTCACTTTGAATTCACTTCGACCCTTAGTAAATGGGCCCCTTAGACTCAGGAATTAAGCATACAGTAGTACGTTTATCACAAGTAATTCACTTCATTAAATACGTTATTTGTAATTATTTACAATTTTTTTGTACATGATTGGATTTTGAACATATTTATAAATTGCATATTCAAAGTTTTTTCAATTTGAATCAAATTTTGGCCTATTCGATGGTCGAATTACCCAAAAACTACTTAGAAATTCAACGTTTTTTAATTCAAAAATTCACTTTGAATTCACTTTGACCCTTAGTAAATGGGCCCCTTAGACTCAGGAATTAAGCATACAGTAGTACGTTTATCACAAGTCATTCACTTCATTAAATACGTTATTTGTAATTATTTACAATTTTTTTGTACATGATTGGATTTTGAATATATTTATAAATTGCATATTTACTGGACTCAGTAAAATGGATTCATTCACTCTTTAATTCATTATGACTCAGTGGAAATGTACGCTATGAACTTGGGAGCCAAACATTTTAAATATCCCTCTCCCCTTAAAGGAGAAGAAAAGGTTAAAACAAAGTAAGAAATAATCAGAAAGGTCCACCTAAATATATCAGTAAACCCTCAAAGTAGTGCTGCTCTGAGTCCTCTGTCAAAAGAAACACTGCATTACTTTCCTTCTATTGTGTACACATGGGCTTCTGTATCAGACTTCCTGCCTTCAACTTAAACCTCATTGCCCTGGGCGTGAGCATGCTCTGTTTGCTCCTCTTCCCCTCCCCTCAATTCTCTGCTGTAATCTGAGCCCAGAGCTATAAATGAGCAGGGAGAGACTCAGGCATGAAGTAGTCACACCAAGCTAATACTGCAGCTGCTATCATAAACAAAAAGAGAGCTTCTAGAGCTTTTTACTCAGGTATGGTAAAACATTCTACAGAATAAATATAGCATTCTAGCTTGCACTATTGCAGCTAATCTATTGGCAATAAAATGCCTCTGTGGCTTTGCTTCTCCTTTAACACAACTAATTAATGCTGCTTGTTGCATATTTGTAGACTTGATAAAGGGACTGCATAAATAAAACACTTTTTGCACATTTTTCAGAGTGCTGCTGTTTATATACCTTGTACAGTTGTACATCTTGCACCTAACACTGTAGCAATTGATTTGTTGGGGGGGGGGACTATATTTAGCACCTTACTAAAAATATTAGTAATGTTTAAAACAATCTTTCAAACGTAACAAACTTAACAAACAATATAACGTATGATATTATAACCATTGTAATATAGGATGATCAGGCAGGTTCATAGTGTGGCTTTTGTATAAAAGCATCGTCTGCATCCAACAGTCGTGTCGCATAGGATCAACGCTGTTCCGACAATGCTATTACTTACCTTATTTCTGTCGCATCCGAACTGGCGCCTGCGTTTTTGTGGATCGCACGGAAATCATCCGTGTAGTCCTACCTTAAAGGAAGTATTCACTTGCCCCTGGCCAGTGGATTAAGTCAGAAGAAACAAGCAGATACCAGAGAGCTTTTTTTCGAGGAGGTGTTTAAGATATTCTAGCCACACAGAGACACACATAGCAGCACAGTGAGTAACATACAAGCTATGTCCAATGGCACATATTTCTAAAGCTCCCACCATGCTTGAACCATTGATTATATGTTGACAACTGAGTAAAGTATGGTAGAGTAACAGAGTGTATATATTAATAGTGAGCAAGCCATTGTGGGAACTGACTTGAAAAAAAATCAGCTAATCAGCTAGATTGCTACATTCGTTAATGATACATGTAGTAAGGAAAAGAAGTGGACAAAATAGTAAGATAGACAGATACCACTTTCACTTTTTACTTTTCCCAATATCAGTCCCAAATAGCTTAAAAAGAACCCTGTAAAGTTGTAATTCAGATATATATTGGAAAGTTGCTTAGGATAATATTTTCCTTCAAAATAAGTGCATGAAAATTGAAATAGAAATATTAATTTAGCCACCAAGATGAAGAGCCCACTTTACACCGCTGAAAATTAATCGACACCACAAATTTTAGGCTAGCGATATAATTCTCTTCTCTCTTTCTACACTAGAAATTCATTGACACCTCAAATTGTAGGCAATTAAAGAATTCCCTTAAATTTGTGGATAAGTTGTGATACATGTTCACAATTTACAAGCCCAATTTTAGCTCAAGATATCTAGGGAGTTCATTTACTGCAATAGTGAATTTAAAACAGCTGTATATTTTTTATTCTAGTTTTAGTCAAAAAAGCAAAAAAGCAGAACAGGCTAGGCATGTAAATACAAAATAAGCTACCGGATATACTCGAGTATTAGCCAAGTTTTTAAGCTCCCAAAATATGCTAAAAAACTCGGCGGTGTCTAAGAATAGTCGCCGGTGCCTAAGTATAGTCGCTGGCATCCAAGAATAGTCGCCAGCATCCAAGAATAGTCTCCAAGAATATTCGCCGGCCTCCAAGAATGGTCGCCGGCATCCAAAAACGAGATGCCGGCACCTCCAATGGGAGCAGAAAACCTCAATTTTTTGATTGAAACTTACAGAAGCTGCTGCATTTCTCAACCTAGGCTTATACTCGAGTCAATAAGCTTTCCCAGTTTTTGGAGCTAAAATTAGGTACCTCGGCTTATACTCGGGACGGCTTATACTCGAGTATATACGGTACTTTAAAATGTTGCATAGCTTTACAAGCAAAATGTTGTTTCTGATGAAATTATATACTGAATTTTAGCTTCCTAGAATAATTTAGTATAACACTGCTCATTAATTACATATGGCTGAGAGACTGGAGAAAGAATCTCAATCATCACCTTATTCACAGTGTGTTTAAAGAGTCAATTGTTTATAATATCTTTCAAACCAGCTTTTCTCATTATCAGAGGGAATAGATGTAATATGTGTTTTGAATGAGAATTTAGTTGCTGTGTTCAACTCTCTTTTCATTAGCCAGAGGGAATCTTAAAAGAAATCTATCCATCACAATGTACCATACGGAGAGAATTTACAGTTTCTTAAGATTTATTCTTCCTAATATGTCTGTCTGTCTACCTATCTTTCTATCTAGTTTTTTTTATTGGTTGTCTGAGTCTAACAGCACAGATATGTTGTTGTCCTTTGGAAACTCATTCATATCTATTTTTTGTTTTATTACTTCTTTATTTACTTTATCCCCCTGAATGCCAAATGGATTGATCTCTCTGGCAACAGAACAATTTATAGCAAAGCCACTCTTAGATTTCAAGGTATGACATGTACAAAAACAATGCAGTACACAAAGGCATATGTGCATATTTATAGGAAGGGGGGATTTCTAGGAGCTGTGTAGAGCAGTCAAATTATATAGAGAGGAAGGGCCATCTGTAGCTGGCTTAGATGCAAAATTGTAGTAGATGGCTCCCCCATATTGCTAAATCTCCCTTTCCAAGTCATAGATTGTAGGTAGCTGGCATCAACAGAGTGTTACTTTTCCCCATTCTATAAAAATAAAAGCTCTTTTCTAGGCTGTCCACATTGTGGTGGCAGCAGCGGTTAGCAGCAAAAAGGTTAAACCATACAGTACATGCAGCAGCTCTTATACAAATAAGATGGGGTATCTGCATATACATTGGTAAGTATTGTAGTTCCCCCCATATTTATGCATTTGCAGTTTTATACCGACATCCCTCAATTCTTCCCTTTTTGGTTTTTATGCTCTATTTCTGCTGTCCCCTTGTCTTTTTCTTCTCTTTACTAGTTATATCTCATTTTCTTTATTTTTTTTATTTTTTTTTGAATAAAAAATAATTGTGCTAAAGATCCGCTATTCATATAGTGCCAACATATGTCTCAGTGCTCTACTTAGATTATACAGATAGGGGATCTGTTTTTCCCATTATTCAGAAAGCTTCAAATTATGGGAAGGGCATCTTCCATAGATTCCATTTTAATCAAATAATGACATTTTTAAAAATGATTTCCTTTTTCTCTCTTATAATAAAACAGTACATTGTACTTGATCCTAAGATATAATTAATCTTATTTGGTTTAACTAATGTTAATTTTATATGACTTTTTTATGCAGATTTTGGGGCCTATTTGTCATCCTTTGTACAACACTGGAGAAATACATGACTGGTGACGTTGCCCATAGCAACCAATCAGCAATTAGATTTCAACAGTCACAGCTAGAAATCAAAAGCAAAGATAGAATTGGTTGCTATGGGCAATATCACTGGCAATGTTTGTCTCCATTGTTTTACACAGCATGATAAATAGGCCCCTTTAGGAAGGAGATCCAAATTAAGGAAAAACCACTTATCTGGGATATCTGGTCCCCAGCATTCTAGATGGCAGGTCCAACATTTAGGGGCACATTTATCAAGGGTCGAATATCGAGGGTTAATGAACCCTCGAATTCGACCCTCGAATTTAAATCCTTCGAATTCGAAGGATTTAGCGCAAATCCTTCGATCGATCAAAGTAAAAATCATTCGATTGAACAATAAAATCCTTCAAATCAGAAAAAGGTTATGAAAGTGCTGGGGACGGTCCCCATAGGCTAACATTGCACCTCGGTAGGTTTAAACTGCCGAAGTATGTAGTCAAAGTATTTTTTTAAAGAGACAGTACTTCGTACTATCAACAGTACTTCGACTATCGAATAGTCGAATAGTCGAACGATTTTTAGTTCGAATCATTCGAATCGAAGTTGAAGTCGAAGGTCGTAGTAGCCTATTCGATGGTTGAAGTACCCAAAAAAATACTTCGAAATTCGAAGTTTTTTTCATCCAGATCCTTCACTCAACTTAGTAAATGTGCCCCTTACTGTCCATCAACTCTTCATTGGAGCTTAAAAATGAAGACCCCAAATAAACATAAAAGAAGGAGCACGCTCCCATCATGTAAAATTGTATCAGCACCTTTAATCAAAGAAAGCTATATAGCACTTATAATTAAAGCAGAAAATGATTATTCATCAATAACATCTGTTAAATCTGTTTCCCAACACATTTCATCATGTCCCGACTTTCTCAAGGGTGATGGTGTGCAGTCACAACCACAATTTCTCATCCGTTTAATTTCGGTTTCCACCTTCAGCCTCAGCAAAACAACCAATAAGGGGGGGGCAGTTGCATATGGGGGCAGGGTAGTGACTTCTGGATACATTAGCGGTCATTTTCTCTGCGTAGCTGTGTGCATTCTTACACGTGTTGTGGCACCATGACTTGCGCAGTTGCACATTTTGAAGATATGTGTGCCATCTTTAAAAGGGGTTTTGTCTAATTTCCGCAGTGCTCATTTCCCCCGTTTTGGTGCCAAAATTCCCTTTTTACACCCTATTCTTTGCCCAAGCCGCTACTGGTTGTCTCAGATCCTGTTCAAGCCTTTTTCTGCATGATTAACCAATTTTTGAATTCTGCCTGTTTTCCTATCCACAACCCTTGCTGTCTACCGTAGACCTTAGCCTGTTTATAACTGTGTCTTGCCTGCTCCTTGTCTGTACCACATCATTGGTAATCTGAACTCTGGCGTTAGTACAGTAGGTTCCAGCTAGAACTGCAGCTTTCCTGCTTCACAGAGGAGTCAGACTTGTACCAGCAGTCTTATTATATATCCTGGTTCCTGCCTAACTAGTCATTTACAGCTGAAAATAGCCCCAAGAAAAAACAAAATGTTCAGTTCAAAACCAGATTGGCAACCTTACTTTCGACTCTCTAATACCCTTATTCTTACCCCACCTTTATTTTGCCATGTCATTTTTCCTTAGTTTTGTTTCCTGCAAAACATTTACATGTTGTCCTTCTGCTCCACCTGAACAACAGCCAACACATGGCATTGGTCAAAAGGAAACCTAGAAATGCAGAATCTAAGGCACTAGAACTCTGGTGTCATTATAAAGGGTTACATATTTCATTTCATAACTAGCAATAGATGGGTTTTAAAAAAAAAAAAAAACATGGCCTGAGAATATGTGTACCAGTGATAAAAGGACAAAAAAAAGCCTTTGTCACTGGTGGTGTGACAATTTGTTAGGCACAGCTCAAAAATCACTATTGTGCCTAGGGCTGCCAACTTTTAAAAATATGCTAACAGGCCAGCAGGGGGCAGTGACCAAAGGGGGTGGCCCATGACATAATAAGACAGGGCTATGATGCAAATGTGTGGGGTGATGACAAAGGGATGGAGCTATGACATGATGATGGGGATGAGGTTGGATTGTGAATATTATTGATTATGGACGGGCCATGGGCTCCACTCAAGGGTATTACAAATATATAAGCAACTACAATAGCAAGTAAACATATAATACCATCCCCGGCCTTTGCAGGTGTTCTACAGGCTGGGCCTTAACATCAGACACATCCTTAAAGGAACAGTAACATCAAAAAAATTAAAGTGTTTCAAAGTAATACAAACATAATGCATTGTTGCCCTGCAATGTAAAACTGATATGTTTGTTTCAGAATCACTACTTTTGTTTATATAAATAAGCTGCTGTGTAGCAATGGGGGCAAATATTCAAAGGAGAAAAGGCTCAGGTTACCCAGCAGATAGCAGATAAGCTCTGTAGAACATAATGGTGTTATTTGTTATCCACTATTTAACCTGTGCAGTATAACCTTGTTTTAATTTCCGTCATTGCTACACAAAGTAGCTTGTTTATATGAACTATAGCAGTGTTTCATAAAGAAAAAGATATTTTCATTACTTTAAATAACTTTCATTTTTTTGGTGTTGCTGTTCGTTTAAGTATGGACAAACATATCAGTTCACTGTTCCAAGCAAGGTTACATAATGAGTTGTCTGGTATGTAACTTAAACCCGCAAAAGAAAATCTATAACTAAAAGAAAAATCAAAGCATTTAAGTATGACTAATGCAACGGAGATGCAGAAATGTGCTAAAGCCTTGTGTCGTGGCATTAGACCCAGCATTTGATTGTTGTTTTTCATGAATAATAATAACTAATTTAGATACTAGGAAAGAGAGTTTATTTGTGTAGCTACATGGCCAGCATAAGGCACTTTGTATCTCTGAGAGGTTCAGCTATAAATACCAGAAAAGCTTTCTTAGAAGCTATTGATTTGATTCCTCAGCTACACACAGCATTGCCTCATAATACCAGAGGAGGAGAGAATAACTGCAGCTGCTTGTGACGGGATTGTCAGGGCCCATCATGTCTTCGGATTCTTCCAAGGCTACTGAGGTTGAGGCGGCACTATGCCTCAGGACTACTGCACATCTAAGATTTATAAGTGCACTTGCATTGACTGTTTGCATGTATAATCTGATGCAAATGTTTGGAGGCATAATCAGAATTTGCATCCACTGACTAGCATTCTTCCCAAGTCACTGGTGAGGCACTTGATGGGCCCTGGGGCCAAAATTCCAAGCAGCTGCTGGTGACAGGATTAATCAAGCACAGCCTTACTGTTACAGCATTCATGGGTTCAAGTGTGTAGGAGAACCAACACAGGTAAGTAACTTGAGGGAAGTATGGGGAGTTGATTTACCATGTTACATTTGCACCATAAAACTTTTAAAGTCATAGTAAAATCCTTTTTTTTTTAAATTAGAATGTGTAAATCTCACTTTAAAGGTCATCTTAATGTTTAAATATAAGGTAGTCACCCAGAGACTGAGGGGCACATTTACTAAGCTCGAGTGAAGGATTTTCAATGAAAAAAACTTCGAATTTCGAAGTATTTTTTTGGGTACTTCGACCATAGAATAGGCTACTACGACCTTCGACTTCGATTCTAACTAAAAATCAAAGTACTGTCTCTTTAAAAAAAACTATGACTACATACTTTGGCGGTTTAAACCTACCGAGGTACAATGTTAGCCTATGGGGACCTTCCCCATCACTTTTCTAAGCTTTTAGATTTGATCGATCGCTTAAAATCGTTTGAATCATTCGATTCAAATGATTTTATCATTCGATTGAACGATTTTTATTCGATCGATTCGATCGTAGGATTTGCGCTACAATCCTTTGAATTCGATATACGAATTCAAAGGATTTTACTTTGAGGGTCGAATTTAAGAGTTTATTAACCCTCGTTATTCGACCCTTAGTAAATGTGCCCCCGAGTGTTGCCAATAACAGATTTTTTTAAAAACTCCAAGTACGGTACAATCACCTAGAATTGGGGTAGCTCCCCTCAACCCCTGCTCCACTGTCCAATTTAACAGAGATGGTCTGCAGTGGGTAAGGGGACTTTATCTTTAACTGAGGATTTTTAAAGACATGTGGCCATTAGTGGTGGGCGAATTTCTCCCGTTTCGCTTCATGAATTTCCCGCAAATTTGTGAAACTCGAAAATTGACACCTGCGTCAATTTTGACACCGGCATTAAAGTCAATAGGGGTCCGAATAGTGTTGACGTGTGGTGATTTTGACGCGAGCCACTTTTCGGACGTGCGTCCAAAATTTTTTTGACGAGGGTAGATTTTTGCAGAAGTTTTGCAAATTTGTTTGCCGGTAGCGAAACGTGGAAATTCGCAGTGAATTCTCGCCAGGTGAATTTATTCGCCCATCACTAATGCCCATGTCTTTATACCTTATGCCTAGATCCTAGTGTTCTTAGGTCCACTAGCAGGCCCAAATCAGGGGCATATTCTTTGGGTTCTTAAATCTCTTCCCTCTAAAGACATACATACATACAGCCAACATGATTATCCTTATGAGTTTGTAGGGGACAGGAAGAATCCTTCCCCTGTTTGTCTTCCAGTGACATCATCCAGCCCAGTTGCATGCTGGATAGTGACCCGATTGGCTGGGAACCCCAGTGCATCCTGGGGAGAAAGGGTGTGCCTGACTTTGGAGCCAAAAGCACAGGGTCTCCCAGGAAGAGAGCTGAGAGAGCCAGCGTGAGTAGCTGTAAGACTGTGAGGTGCAGAGAAGAAGCTGCTGAATCTGGGGAGATTGAGCCCAGCCTGTCCCCTGCCAAGTTGCTGCACACTCAGAAGGAGAAAGGTGCCACTAGTGAGACTGATTCTGCTGCAGAGCTGTGTGTGATCTCCTGTGTGAATTCCTCTGAGAGCACCACGGTGAGTGAGCCACCCAAGGGAGGATACTGGCACGGATACAAGCGTGGGGCCCCATACTGAAGACAGCTTTTAACCCTTTACCTGCTACGAGAGAGCTGCTGCCAACATTCAAAAGGGAGAGGTACTTTTGGGGAATAAGGTAGCGCTACCTGGGGAGTAAGAGCTCTGGGGAAGGGACAATCATTTGAACTGTGTGATTATTAACCCCTTCAGGAGGATTGGGACTGTGATATCTACCAAGGACTGTGTGAAGCAACAGTTAAGCACCTAATAGTGGTTTAGGGAGTGTCCCACGTGTCCCCAGTGTAGGAGTGCAGAGTGTATTAGTTGCCCAAGTGTTTACTTTTTGTTTATATAAAGTTTATATTGGTTCAAATTGCAAACTGTGTGTTTTATTATTCCTAGTGTAACCCCCTGAGGTGTCTTCCTCAGTGTTCACTAGGTGGAGGCACTGCGCTGTAATTCCCAGTTCCCAGTACTTTTCAATGCAAAAGGGACTCAGGGCCCCTGGATTGCCAAGGGTAAGTGGTGATTTAAAGAGACAGTAACCAAATTAGTGTTACAAGTTTATGAAAATGTTAGCTTCTAAACTCTAATAGGGTAATGCTATAAATGGCAACGTATAATGGTATAGTATAGAAAGTTTACCAAAATCTAGTAACCCAATCACAGGAGGGTGTTTTCAGACACCTGACCAGTAAATTCTACCTGCTCATTATGCAGGTATAAAATCTTTAACCCAAAATGCTTGGAACCTGGATAAAAGATATTTCTGTAAGATGGATCTCCATATATTATGTCTTCTAAATATAATTAAAATGTTAAATAAACCCAGTAGGGTTGTTTTTTTTTTCACCAGTATGTATTTATTAGAGATGTCGCGAACTGTTCGCCGGCGAACTTGTTCGCGCGAACATCGGGTGTTCGCGCTCGCCGGAAGTTCGCGAACGTCGCGCGACGTTCGCCATTTTGGGTTCGCCATTGTTGGCGCTTTTTTTTGCCCTCTCACCCCAGACCAGCAGGTACATGGCAGCCAATCAGGAAGCTCTCCCCTGGACCACTCCCCTTCCCTATAAAAACCGAAGCCCTGCAGCGTTTTTTCACTCTGCCTGTGTGTGCTGAAGAGATAGTGTAGGGAGAGAGCTGCTGCCTGTTAGTGATTTCAGGGACAGTTGAAAGTTTGCTGGCTAGTAATCGTTTTGATACTGCTCTGTTATTGGAGGGACAGAAGTCTGCAGGGGTTTGAGGGACATTTAAGCTTAGGTAGCTTTGCTGGCTAGTAATCTACCTTCTACTGCAGTGCTCTGTATGTAGCTGCAGTGGGCAGCTGTCCTGCTTCTGATCTCATCTGCTGACTGCTGCAATAACAGTAGTCCTTGTAAGGACTGCTTTTATTTATTTTTTTGTTGTTTTACTACTACTACTACTACTACTATAAGAGCCCAGTGCTATTAGTCTAGCAGTGTTGGGGAGTGGGACTGGTGTGCTAATCTGCTGCTCCTAGTAGTTCAGCAGCACCAACTTTAATTTTTTTTTTTAATATTCATTTTTTTTTTATTTTACTTTTTTTATTTTACTACCGCTGTAGTAGTGTATAAGTTGACCTTTTAGGCATTATTTGCCCTGTAGGCTTTATTTGCACACTGTTTTCTTCAACCCGCCATCTAGCTGTGTGACCTTGTTCACATTCTGTCTAAATATCCATAATATTACCGTCTCCAGAAAAAACACCGGAGTGACTTTTTTCAAGCAGCCATAATATATTTTACGTAATCCGTATCCACCGCTGTAGTAGTGTATACGTTGACCTTGTAGGCATTATTTGCACAGTGTTTTCTTCAACCCGCCATCTAGCTGTGTGAGCTTGTTCACATTTTGTCTAAATATTGATAATATTATCGTCTCTAGAAAAACCACTTGAGTTACTTTTTTTCAAGCAGCATTCATATATTTTACGTAATCCGTATCCACCGCTGTAGTAGTGTATACGTTGACCTTGTAGGCATTATTTGCACACTGTTTTCTTCAACCCGCCATCTAGCTGTGTGACCTTGTTCACATTCTGTCTAAATATCCATAATATTACCGTCTCCAGAAAAAACACCGGAGTGACTTTTTTCAAGCAGCCATAATATATTTTACGTAATCCGTATCCACCGCTGTAGTAGTGTATACGTTGACCTTGTAGGCATTATTTGCACACTGTTTTCTTCAACCCGCCATCTAGCTGTGTGACCTTGTTCACATTCTGTCTAAATATCCATAATATTACCGTCTCCAGAAAAAACACCGGAGTGACTTTTTTCAAGCAGCCATAATATATTTTACGTAATCCGTATCCACCGCTGTAGTAGTGTATACGTTGACCTTGTAGGCATTATTTGCACACTGTTTTCTTCAACCCGCCATCTAGCTGTGTGACCTTGTTCACATTCTGTCTAAATATCCATAATATTACCGTCTCCAGAAAAAACACTGGAGTGACTTTTTTCAAGCAGCCATAATATATTTTACGTAATCCGTATCCACCGATGTAGTAGTGTATACGTTGACCTTGTAGGCATTATTTGCACACTGTTTTCTTCAACCCGCCATCTAGCTGTGTGACCTTGTTCACATTCTGTCTAAATATCCATAATATTACCGTCTCCAGAAAAACACCGGAGTGACTTTTTTCAAGCAGCCATAATATATTTTACGTAATCCGTATCCACCGCTGTAGTAGTGTATACGTTGACCTTGTAGGCATTATTTGCACACTGTTTTCTTCAACCCGCCATCTAGCTGTGTGAGCTTGTTCACATTTTGTCTAAATATTGATAATATTATCGTCTCTAGAAAAACCACTTGAGTTACTTTTTTCAAGCAGCATTCATATATTTTACGTAATCCGTATCCACCGCTGTAGTAGTGTATACGTTGACCTTGTAGGCATTATTTGCACACTGTTTTCTTCAACCCGCCATCTAGCTGTGTGTATTATCGTTTCCAGAAAAACCAACTGAGTTTTTGTTGTTGTTGTTGTTTTTTTAAAAATAATGCCAGGCAAAGGCAGGCCGCCACGCAGAGGCCGTGCTAGGGGCCGTGCTGCTATGCAATCCTGTGGCCCTAGCAAATTGCCCAGTTTTAAAAAGCCAATGACCCTGAACTCCCAAAATGCTGAAGAGGTAGTTGACTGGCTTACACAGCACACCCCATCCTCTACCGTTTCTAACTTTACCACAACATCCTCCTCATCCTCCACTGCTATGGCCACCCCACGTAACACTTCCTCCACCACCGGTGCCCCTTCTTCACTGGGGTCAGAGGAGTTATTTCCCATGAGTTTCTTGAACTGAGTAATGCGCAACCATTATTGCCAGAAGAAGATGAAGGAGATGAGGACCTTACACCAGATTTAATTCTGGCAGAGAACACGATAGAGATGGACATAATGAGTGATGAGGAGGAGGTCCCCGCTGCTGCTTCCTTCTGTGATGTGTCAGAAGAAATTGATGCATCTGAGGAGAATGATGATGAGGAGATTGATGTTTTGTGGGTGCCTAGTAGAAGAGAGCAAGAGGAGGGTAGTTCAGATGGAGAGACGGAGAGTCAGAGAGGCAGTAGGAGAATAAGACTTAGAAGAAGCAGGGAGGACAGCCCGCAGGGATCAGTAGGGCAACAACATGTATCGGCACCTGTGTTCAGCCGGCCAACGCACCCGCCATTGCCGCCAATACCGCCAACTCCGCCAACTTCTACTGTTACCGCCAGATCGCACACTTCCAAAAAGTCAGCAGTGTGGGATTTTTTTAATGTGTGTGCCTCTGACAAAAGCATTGTAATTTGCAATGAGTGCAGTCAGAAACTGAGCCTTGGTAAGCCCAACAGCCACATAGGTACAACTTCTATGCGAAGGCACATGAGCGGCAAGCACAAAGCACTTTGGGAGCAACACCTCAAAGGCAACAGGCAAACTAAAAGCCACACTCCTTCTGGTCCAGCATCTTACTGCTCTACCTCTGCTCTCCTTGACCCGTCTGAACCACCCTCCACTCCGCCTTCCACCTTGATCAACTGTTCCCATTCCCAGTCATCTGCCACCAGCCAAGTTTCTGTGAAGGCCATGTTTGAGCGTAAGAAGCCAATGTCTGACTGTCACCCCCCTTGCCCGGCGTCTGACAGCTGGCTTGTCTGCACTCTTAGCCCGCCAGCTTTTACCATACCAGCTGGTGGACTCTGAGGCCTTCCGCAAATTTGTAGCAATTGGGACACCGCAGTGGAAGGTACCCAGCCGCAATTTTTTTTCTAAAAAGGGAATACCACACCTGTACCAACATGTGCAGAGCCAAGTTACCGCATCTCTGTCACTTAGTGTTGGGCCAAAGGTCCATATGACTACTGACGCATGGTCCTCCAAGCATGGTCAGGGCAGGTATGTCACCTACACTGCCCACTGGGTGAACTTGGTAATGGCTGGGAAGCAGGGAATGGGTAGCTCAACAACAACAGTGGAGTTGGTGTCACCGCCACGGATTGCACGCGGTTCTGCCACCACCTCTACTCCTCCATCGCTCTCTACCTCGTCTTCTTCTTCTTCTTACTCTGCTGCTGGGTCCTCCTTCTCCTCCTCCACACCTGTGCACCCCCAGCTCCCCCTAGGCTATTCGACGTGCCAGGTACGCCGTTGTCACGCTGTCTTGGGGATGACGTGCCTGGAAAGCAAAAACCATACCGGATCTGTACTCCTGTCATCTCTGCAGTCACAGGCCGATCGGTGGCTGACCCCACACCAACTGCAGATCGGAAAAGTGGTGTGTGACAATGGAAGCAATCTGTTGGCAGCGTTGAGACTAGGCAATTTAACACATGTGCCCTGCATGGCACATGTGTTAAATTTAATAGTCCAACGTTTTGTCTCCAAGTACCCAGGATTCCAGGACGTTCTCACCCAGTCCAGAAAGGTGTCGGCCCATTTCAGACGTTCCTACACAGCCATGGCGCTACAACATGCCAGTCAGGCGTTTGATTTCTGACAGCCAGACTCGCTGGAATTCAACGCTCCTTATGTTGGAACGTCTGCTGCAACAACAAAGGGCCGTCAACGAGTACCTTTTTGAACTGGGTGGTAGGACTGGATCTGCACAGCTGGGGATTTTTTTCCCCCGTTACTGGGTGCTTATGCGCGATGCCTGCAGGCTCATGCGACCTTTTGAAGAGGTGACAAATATGGTCAGTCGCACCGAAGGCACCATCAGCGACCTAATACCCTTCGCTTTCTTCCTGGAGCGTGCCGTGCGACGAGTGACAGATGAGGCTGTAGACCAGCGTGACGAGGAGCTGGAAGCGCACGATTTCTGGTCGGAATCACCAGAACGAACCCAGGCACCTGCTGCAACGCAGGGAGAGGTGCCAGAAGTGGAGTCAGAGGAGGAAGGTGGCTTTGTGGAGGAGGAGGAGGAGGACCAACAGGAGCAGGCTTCCCAGGGGGCTAGTGGTGACCTTTTGGGGACCCCTGGTCTTGTACGTGGCTGGGGGGAGGAGACCGTGGATGATGCAGTCCTTGATAATTAGGAAGCGGAGATGGATAGCTCTGCATCCAACCTTGTGAGAATGGGGTCTTTCATGCTGTCATGCCTGTTGAAGGACCCCCGTATCAAGAGGCTTAAGGAGAAGGACCTGTACTGGGTCGCAACGCTACTAGACCCTCGGTACAAGCATAAAGCATAAAGTGTCAGAAATGTTACCAACATACCACAAGTCCGAAAAGATGCGGCATTTACAAACCAGCCTGCAAAACATGTTGTACAATGCTTTTAAGGGTGATGTCACTTCAGGAACTCATCAACATTCCAGGTGCCAGTAATCCTGCCACGAGCACACCTGCAAGGACAAAGCCCTTTGGCCAGTCTGTAACGTCAGACATGCAAATGTTTTTCTGTCCAAGGCAGCGCCACAACCCTTCTGGATCCACCCTCAAAGAACGCCTCGACCGGCAGGTAGCGGACTACCTGGCATTAACTGCAGATATCGACACTCTGAGGAGCGATGAACCCCTGGACTACTGGGTGCGCAGGCTTGATCTGTGGCCAGAGCTGTCACAATTTGCCATGAACCTCTTGTCTTGCCCAGCCTCAAGTGTGCTCTCAGAAAGGACCTTCAGTGCAGCAGGAGGGATTGTAACTGCGAAGAGAACTCGCCTAGGTCACAAAAGTGTCGATTACCTGACCTTTATTAAAATGAATGAGGGGTGGATCTCGGAGGGCTACTGCACGCCGGAAGACTTGTTCTGACTTCTATGCAGCTGTCCTTCTCTTCAAGCCTCATGACTCCACACACAGCTGTCCTTTAGCGTCCTCCTCCTCCCTCCGCCACCGTTACAAACTAGGGTGCAAACCCTACTGGTTTAATTTTTTCTGGCCTCTGTGCTTCAGTGGCTGCAACCAAAAAAACTGGGCAAACAATGTCTACAAGGTCAACGTATGGCAAAAAATGACTATTTTCAGCATTTATATGGCATATTTTTTCTGGCAACTGTGCTTCAGTGGCTGCGTCCAAAAAAATGCATATTTTCTGCATTTATATGGCATAATTTTTCTGGCCTCTGTGCTTCAGTGGCTGCAACCAAAAAAATGCATATTTTCAGCATTTATATGGCATAATTTTTCTGGCCTCTGTGCTTCAGTGGCTGCAACCAAAAAAATTTATATTTTCAGCATTTATATGGCATAATTTTTCTGGCAACTGTGCTTCAGTGGCTGCGACCAAAAAAATGCATATTTTCAGCATTTATATGGCATAATTTTTCTGGCCTCTGTGCTTCAGTGGCTGCAACCAAAAAAATTTATATTTTCAGCATTTATATGGCATAATTTTTCTGGCAACTGTGCTTCAGTGGCTGCGACCAAAAAAATGCATATTTTCTGCATTTATATGGCATAATTTTTCTGGCCTCTGTGCTTCAGTGGCTGCAACCAAAAAAATTTATATTTTCAGCATTTATATGGCATAATTTTTCTGGCCTCTGTGCTTCAGTGGCTGCAACCAAAAAATGCATATTTTCAGCATTTATATGGCATAATTTTTCTGGCAACTGTGCTTCAGTGGCTGCGACCAAAAAAATGACTATTTTCAGCATTTATATGGCATATTTTTCTGGCCTCTGTGCTTCAGTGGCTGCGGCCAAAAAAACTGGGCAAACAATGCCTACAAGGTCAACGACGTTGACCTTGTAGGCATTGTTTGCCCAGTTTTTTTGGCCGCAGCCACTGAAGCACAGAGGCCAGAAAA